>NC_056739.1:990425581-990508081 GCF_019279795.1 Protopterus annectens | reverse complement strand
CTGCCACAATTCCAGATGCACCTGGAAATGGTGAGCACAGCCCTGTACAGGCAAGTGAGACACCAAACCACCAACAGGCACAAAGGAACTAAGCTACCAATGATTCAGACAGGAAGAGATAACATAACGCAACCACCAATGAGATGGATCCTTGCTTCCTGCCGCCAAAGTTTTCTACACTGCGAACACATGGTAGGCACCCATCTTCCACCAACTATGTGAATGCAATGGTTCACTGATTCACTGACTGAATTACAGCCGAGCTCCCTCCAGCTACCGGCAAATTAACAGCTGCAAATATTGGCAAGAAAAAATGTAAGAATGCTGCAAATAGTAACCAGTTATAAAAAACAGACCACTGCAAGCATACTGCACTGCCCCACTTATCAAACCAACACACATCACCACAACATAAAACAAATCATGACCGTAAACCACCAATGACCAATAAACTTGATAACAAATAAACCCCCAGGAACCAAATGCAAGAAACCATACCATGCTACCAGTGGAAAAAAAAACACATATACCTACTAATATTAACAGCCACACCCTCTAATAAGGCATACCTGCACACAGACGTACCTACTGGTCATCAGGGATTTAATACTTACAACATCAAGGTCATCCATAAATCTGATTTCCCCACCCTACAGCTTTTGTCTAAAATTCCACTAATCCCTCCTTACGCTTACCTCACCTCCTCCCTGACTCCATTCCCTTCAAACATAACACTTACTCTGCCTGATTTTTTCTCACAACCCTTTCTCCCTTCTCCCCCCAATATAAATTACTAATTTCCTCCACCTCCTCACTTCTCTATCCCCCATAAAATCCTAAAGTATCTCAGGGCAAATTATTTTGTTCCAGACTCAATTTAGTACTAATAGTAGTAGTTGCATTACTGTCTTACTTACAGATTCATAATACTATTTTACTACTCTGTCTGTAGATCATGACATGTCTTTTTATTATTATTATTATTACTGTTACAGATTCATAGTAGTCCTGACCATACCTCTCAGCTGTCTAGATTTTCACAGAATGCCCAGATTTTTGCCTCATATTTTTGGCCTGTTCCACAATTAAAATTTGCAATTTTCTGGCAAATCACTGGGATGATCTGAGGATTGAAGTCACTAAATAATGATATACTTTTGTGTTTCAGACTTGATATCCTTCAGGAAAATGCATGCTAACACAAATCCTGTTATTCTAACAACTTTCTAAGTTTAAAAGAGCAATATTTAAAATCTGTCCCTCTTTTTGAACCTTTGTCCTCCATTTTGTCAGGCTTTATCCAGATTATATTGTGCTAAGAAGTTGGCAGGTATGGTCCTGAGCAGTCAGAAACAGCTCCATAGATCACAAGAAGAGCCGTGAAAAAAGGGACCACTAATATAATGCAGAAATTTGTGATTCAGAGAGACATTAGCTGCAATGAAGAAAGACTTCATTATCTTCAAATTTGCATGTTGTAGAATTGCCGTTTATCACCTCAAGAGCAGAGCAGCACTTTCCAGCAATAGTTAACACTGTTGGGCCATGTATCCTGGTAGCACATGCATTCTTCCCCCACCACACACACACTCACACCACATACGTTATACCAGCCCAAATCATCTTATTATTTTTTAATAAGTGCCTTTGAGGCGTGATGGCAATCCCTCATGTCTAGTGCCCCTCCAACCTTCTGCTGTTAAGGCATGATGTATATATTTATCCCTGGTGGCTAGTCTACAGGAGTAAGCAGGTATGACAGCCCCAGCACTCCACTCTACAAACATATTCACCCCCACACACACACACACACACACACACACACACACACACACACACACACACACACACACACACACACACACACACACACACACACACACACACACACACACACACACACACACACACACACACACACACACACTCTTAACCTAGTCACTAACTAACCTGTCCTACTACAACCACCCCGGCAGCCATGTATGCACAAACACACAGACACACACACACACACACACACACACACACACACACACACACACACACACACACACACACACACACACACACACACACACACACACACACACACACACACACACACACACACACACACACACACACACACACACACACACACACACACACACACACACACACACACACACACACAAACTATCTGACTGCTAAATGCCCCTGGCACTTCTACCTATTACAATGGGTGTCCATGTTCATCACCATGAGCAGCCAGTAGAACACATGGCTAATTAGCATATGCCTCTCTTCTGAATTCCTTATTAGCATTTATCACAATCACAGAGCTAGTCCATTGTGGTACTGCACGCCATTGTTTTGCAGCACCTCAATCACAAATGGCTTCCTCATGGTAACGTTTCTGAATGGGGTCAGCTGTCTTACTATTTTAACTGCCTATGGACAATGACATTACTTTACCTGCAGACTTCATACATGACCTATATTCACATCCATCAAATATTTCTAGTACTGTGTAAAATGCTGCCTTTTTTAATGAATTCCTTTGCACACTAGTATTTACACAATTAACATACTTCCTGTTTAGATTCCTCTGCTATTCACATCTGTGCAACCATATAGTTTATTCCTCTCTGCCATGAACAGGTCATCATTTGTGAAGAAATGTATTTAATAATATCCATCTTTAGTTTTAGCTTTGAGTAGTACACTTGGAGTTGTCATATATCACACCTACTGGAAGGGTACCCAATACTTTTTTGTGTCCTGCTTTCTATCCCATCTTCCTCTTTCTCTTTCTTTTTTCCTTTCTGATTAACTTTGCGCACTGTTACTTTTGCATTTTATTTCCTGACTACACCTACCCAGTTTTTCCAAGGCATACTCCAGCACATATGCTCTATAACTAAACATTGTTCATAGGATCATAGGCACTTACTAGGCTAATGATCCATGTGGCTCTTCAGAAGCCTATCCATGCATTCACAATATGTTTCTAGCCTTAGTATTTTAAGTACAATTAACCCAGAGCTCTTTGTATTATAAGTACAAATAACCAAGAAGCAAGAAGACATTTACATGTTACTCTTGTCCATAACAGTCAAGAGTGTTAATCCATGGGTGAACTTGTGGCTTCCCATCCACTCATTCAGATTACATACTTTGCTTTATATGGAGCAGAACAAAATGCTGGTGAAATAGTATTCTCAGTGAGACTTATCTGTTCCTCTAGTATACATTATTTAAGTTGCAGAGAAGTCTGAGATCTCTTGATGTGGTAATTGTGCCGCTAAAGGACTTGTGGATGTGTTGTAGATATATAGGAAGGAGTTGGGAGAGAGTCTGTGTGTGAGGCAAACATCACCTCTCAGTAGCCTGTAAGATACCAAAAAAAGACAGACAGGGCTTTGAGATGACCGGTGTAACTGCTGTAATTTATGCCTTTTATTTTCTTAATGAAAAAGCATTACGGTTGCTCAGGTGTGTTAGGTGTTTGGACAGGTATACACCAAAGGCTGCATTATATTCAATGATCAGCCTAATGAGGTGAAAAGATTTTGAAATGATCACCTCCTTGGACCTGGATGCCATAACCTTACTAACGAGCTGTGCAATGAAAATTGATGTCCTTACAACTGAGGATAAGTGATGACTGACTGACAGTTCATTGTCTACATGGGTTCCCAGGTGCCTCAGTATTAGGTCAGTTTTCATTGTGTCTTGTCAGTGTGATAGGTATAGGTGAGTTGGTTGCTGAAAGATGCAATTATATATCATTTGGCATTGAGTTTTAGGCTGTGGCTTTGACAGCAGCTATTTGTTTGGGAAAGGTTTTCTTAAAGGTTCTTAGTATCTTCTGCAGAGTTTATGATGATGCCTAGTTTGTAGTCATCTGCAGACTTGACCAGCTATAAGTCCTTAACATTAACTCTGACCTCTGAGAAGAAGATGCCAAGATGAGAGGGGAAAGACTGAAACTGGTATATAAAAATAGTCTTTGGAGATACTAGATCCACCCTCCCTAATTTCCAGTGTTCTGTTCATGAGATGGTCTGCTATCCAATGAGTTGCTTATGGATTTACATTTAGTTGGATGAATTTATCAGTTATGACTTAGTGGAGGATGGTGTCAAACACCTCTGTGAGGTCTAGATATGCAGTGTGCGCAAATTTTCCCTCATCCATTGGTTCAGAAACCTTTTTGAAAAAGGTTAATCAGATTAAGTAGGTAGGATCTGCCCTTAACAAAACCAAACTGGCTCAAGCTGAGAGACTGTAAGCTGCCTTTGTCCTTATTTATCAATTCCTTAATGATCCCATCCATAGCCTTACAGATGAGGCTGGTCAGGCTTATAGGTTTATAGTTACCTGGGTCAGCTGATATCCCACCTTAATGCAAGGAGATGACTGAACATTCTTCCATTCATCCTTTACAAATCCTAATTGAAGGCTGATATGGAAGAGTCTCTATAGGGGTTTGACAAGCCCTGTTTCAGGCATCCTTGTATGTTATCAAGCACCATAGAAGCAGTGTTCTTGTTCTTAGTGCTTTGAAAACGTATTCCTGGGAGATTGGGGGTTGTGGATGCTGTTATTTGATAAGGAAATGTGTGTATGGGGGTGCAAGGTGAAGTTAGAGCCAAATTTATCTGATAGCAGACTGACAATGTCCTGAGGATTAGAGTATATGTTAACATATGCTATTAACACTGCACAGTTTTGAGAATAATTTAGAGTTATTTCAGAGGTTTCTAACATAGTTAAAGATGACTTTGTGGTTATCTTTTGCTGGAGTGGCTATTTTGCCTCATATCTAAATTTGATTGATTTGATCAGGGGCCAAAGCTCAGTTTTAAGTTTGATAAGCAAGCTTTTGGCATTTGGAGGATTAAATTTATTTTATGTTGAATGTGCTATTTCCTTTTATTGTAAAGTCTGTTTATGTTTGGATTCCACTGCATGGGGTTATTTTTAAATGTGTCATTGTATTTATTTTAAAAGGGGACAGATGATTTTATGCAGATATTGGTATGTGAATAGAATTTGGCATTGAAGGATTCTACATTATAGAGAGGCCACTGGGGGAAGGGAATGTTGAATTTCATCAAGTTATCCCTTGGTGCTACATTAGCTTTAGCATAATCTCTGAAAACAGAATTATTGTAGGATGCTTCTGGCTTCAGTCTTACTGTGAATATGTCTGATTTATATTCTGATTTGATTAGGGAGGGTGTTACAACTGGTAGGGAACAGAGTTGTCCCACATTGGAGACAACCAATCCAGGGTTTTGTCTTCCTTAATACAGTTGTGCACTAGATGGCCCAGAAGGCTGGTATTTATGAAGTCCAGAAATCTATGGGCATGCATATTTGGGGATGTATAAGTTTCCCAGTAGATGAAGGGGTACTTGACATCCCCTAGAAGAGCAGTGTCTGGATGGATGCGCTGGGCTTCAAACTAGTCAGGTTGAAGTTATGGGTCAATGGGGACATACAGGAGGTTCTATAGTTATCTACGCTGTGATAGAGGGTTTTGGTAATGGGGACATACAGGGGGTTCTATAGTTATCTACACTGTGATATAGGGTTTTGGTAATGGGGACATACAGGGGGTTCTATAGTTATCTACACTGTGATATAGGGTTTTGGTAATGGGGACATACAGGGTTCTATAGTTATCTACACTGTGATATAGGGTTTTGGTAATGGGGACATACAGGGTTCTATAGTTATCTACGCTGTGATATAGGGTTTTGGTAATGGGGACATACAGGGTTCTATAGTTATCTACGCTGTGATATAGGGTTTTGGTAATGGGGACATACAGGGGGTTCTATAGTTATCTACGCTGTGATATAGGGTTTTGGTAATGGGGACATACAGGGGGTTCTATAGTTATCTACACTGTGATATAGGGTTTTGGTAATGGGGACATACATGGGGTTCTATAGTTATCTACGCTGTGATATAGGGTCTTGGTAATGGGGACATACAGGGGGTTCTATAGTTATCTACGCTGTGATATAGGGTTTTGGTAATGGGGACATACAGGGGGTTCTATAGTTATCTACACTGTGATATAGGGTTTTGGTAATGGGGACATACATGGGGTTCTATAGTTATCTACGCTGTGATATAGGGTTTTGGTAATGGGGACATAGAGAGGGTTCTGTAGTTATCTACGCTGTGATATAGGGTTTGGTAATGGGGACATACAGGGGGTTCTATAGTTATCTACGCTGTGATATAGGGTTTTGGTAATGGGGACATACAGGGAGTTCTATAGTTATCTACGCTGTGATATAGGGTTTTGGTAATGGGGACATACAGGGGGTTCTATAGTTATCTACACTGTGATATAGGGTTTTGGTAATGGGGACATACACGGGGTTCTATAGTTCTCTACGCTGTGATATAGGGTTTTGGTAATGGGGACATACAGGGGGTTCTGTAGTTATCTACGCTGTGATATAGGGTTTAGTAATGGGGACATACAGGGGGTTCTATAGTTATCTACGCTGTGATATAGGGTTTTGGTAATGGGGACATACAGGGGGTTCTATAGTTATCTACGCTGTGATATAGGGTTTTGGTAATGGGGACATACAGAGGGTTCTATAGTTATCTACACTGTGATATAGGGTTTTGGTAATGGGGACATACACGGGGTTCTATAGTTCTCTACGTTGTGATATAGGGTTTTGGTAATGGGGACATACAGGGGGTTCTGTAGTTATCTACGCTGTGGTATAGGGTTTGGTAATGGGGACATACAGGGGGTTCTATAGTTATCTACGCTGTGATATAGGGTTTTGGTAATGGTAAGCTAAACATGGAAATGTTCCAGGTCATTATTCTTCCTAACAAGTCTTTAGGAAAATTTTGTTTTGCAAATATAGAGACCCTGCCGCATTTAGTGCCTTTCCTTGTGAAATGGATCTGAATACGTGGTGATGTTGAAAACTTGTACGGATGGGGTGTTTTTGATATTCTCGAACCAGATCTCTGTGATAATATATATATATATATCAGTGTATTCTATGATCAGTAGTAGTGCATGTAGGGAGTGTAGGTTTTTTTCTTGTTTTTGCTAAGGCACCAAGTGTTGAGTAGAAATAGCTTTAAGTTATCTGACTGTTGTTTTATTATGCTAAAAGCTTTTGAAGACTGATGTTGCTAAAAATGTATTATGGAGGTGGATAAGGTTTCCACTGACATACAAAAACCCTGTGGGGACAAGTGCAGACTATCCCTGCCAAAGCAGTTTGGACTGTCTATCATCTCCTCCAAGGCAGATACATAGTGTACCTCCCTTGGAATGATACCAAAAGCTAAGCCAGTTGTTGACAGCCATCTTCTGGTCATCATAATTCTAGGTGAAGGTAAAATACTGCTGAGGGATAGGTTCATAACTGCCTCGGACAAATATTCTGAGAGATCCATTGTATCTCTCTACATATAGTACAGGGAGGTACGTCTCACATCATTTACTCTCAAGTGTCCTGTGACTGTCTCATATGTGTACTTGTGGTGCAAAGGACATGAGAGCATGTATTATGTTATGAATCCTGGACCACCCTGACAGGCAACTGACCATGACCCTCTCCTTTATGGCTTGGTGACTGGTGTATCAGTGTGTTTCACAATTGAGTCATTTAGGATGTTGTGTGGAGGTTTGCCTTATGAACTTCTGATTTGAGACACCATGAGTTGTAGGTGTGTGTTTCATGTTGGATGCTGCTTGAGCTGAGAGTTTGTGAAGTTGCTGATGGTACTTGCTGCTATAATTGCATCTGGAAAGCTTTTGAGCTTTAGGTAGATTAATTTTAAGAGCCTCAGATTACGTGGGTCTATGTTTGTATGGTAGGTAAAGTGTGGTGGTGTGTGTTACTGGCAATTTATTTGGAATTTGTATGGTCTGTATGTGATATACAAGCAAATAAATTAAAAAAAAGAAATAATCACACTGCCTTATGGCCAGTTACAAAACAACACTGATTTAGTTTAAGTAGTCTCAATACAGAAATGACTGAGCTTCCCTCAATTGCCACTAGAGTCTAACCAAAGCTTTCTAACATATATATCATAAAAATAGGTAATAATGTAATAAGGAACAGATCAGGACAATAAACACTTATTAATATATAAACTTTGTAGAACTATCAGGAAAATACTTCATGCAGAAAATTTAGTGCATCAAAAATATATACTTCTTGTCTTCTATGGTACAGACAATTAAGATGGAATACAGTAAGGAACTGTTTTGTGTCATACTACTTTAAGATAGGTCTAAATGCTCACAGCAAAATAGTCAGCTTTGATATATATATATATATATATATATGTATATATATATATATATATATATATATATATATATATATATAGTATTTGCATACAAATAATAGTAATTAATTAAATTAACTCATTCAAGCTAAAAATATCTTTTTTGTATACTTTCAGTTAACACCCAAAGCTCCTGGCATCCAGACCTTTCTGGGTCCATCTTCTTTAACTAAGTAATAGACAGTATCAGAAAGGTCAAGAACTTATTAATAACATAGCACTAAGACTGTTAATGCACTGCAGTAGAGAAATTAATCATTGTTGCCTCTTTTAATTAATATTTTCATATTTATGTTCGTATTTTCAAAACTGATTGGTCTATATGCTAGTGAGGTGTGTGGTGTGAAATGCAATGCTAGGAAATATGAATATTAATTGTCAATGTCCATTTATATCATACTATATTGGAGATATTTTTTTTTCTGTTAGAAATTATGATAATAAACAATATTTGATATGTACTTAACACTTTAAAAACAAGTGGCTTACAAACTATTGCCTGGCATCAGGTGAAGCCTTAGATGTTGTTGACGAAAACTATCTTTGATATTTGCACTGCAAGTTGCACATCTTGAGAAATAGTCAGTGTTATTTATATTAATAATGACTTACTTATTCATATGTTTTCATATTTCTGCAAATATCTCAAACACGCACTCAGACAAAAAGTTCTAGCTGTCATGTAAACAGCTTGTGTCTGGTTAACAAAGGTCTTCAAACAATATGTGTCTAGTTTGTAAAATTTCCAAGATACGGCGATTTTTTTTTTTGTGAAAGCTTAGCAAAATATATAATTCTGGGTTTGTCTGCATTGTAACATATCATAGTATTTATTATCACTGTAAAGAATACTTCTTACAGATAACAGTGCTAGTTGTACCATTTCAATAACTTTTATTATTCAGAAAATATTTACATTTGCTTATCTTATGTTTTGTTAGGTTCATTTTTCAGAAAATGCTCTGGAATGCCAGGATGTGAACAGGCTGCTAGAGGTGTGACATTCTACAGTATATAGGCGCTCAGCATTTGCATTAGATTCTTGATTTTGCATAAATCTTAAATCTGGGTTATTCTGTGTGTCATAAGTAATATAAACAGTCTAAAAAAGAGAAAAATGTGCACCAGATTATATATAATATCAGATCCCAACCTTTTGTATACATGTTTGAATGAGTGCCCTCCCACCACACACACACGCACACACACACACACACACACACACACACACACACACACACACACACACACACACACACACACACACACACACACACACACTCACTAACTCACTGGTTAAAAAGAATTAATTAAAAAAGATCCCCAGGAATTAAACTTCAATATGCCCTTTTTTTCCTTTCTTTTCTTTAACCGACTGCCTTCTGGGTGCTTTGAAAACAGCAGAAGAATATATGATCCGCTGTGGAAATACACTGAAAATGTAATTATAGCCTGCTTTGAAAGGAATCTGCTTTGATGTTACTGAAATGTGTAAATTAAGAAGATGAAGTAATTTATACCACCCACATCTCCTTCCATATCTTGCAGGCTGCAAAGGCATTGAGCGTGGAGCCTGATCAAACTGGCATAAATCAGATGGGTGCTTCATGGTTATGAAAACCCAAGGCACCTCTTAGGCAAAATAAATTAAGAATGCTGTGTAGCAACAATCCAGAGACTACTTAAAAGCAGAGATGGTAATGGATGCCAGTAGCAGACCTGGAATCAAAGAATATAAGAATTCTATTGAAATGATGCAGTATGAACCCATCAACAAGTATGTGGACTTACTATTTCACAGTTTTGGACATGAAGCACCTATAACTTTATATTTCCAGTGTTCATGTGATATGTACTCTCACACAGACACAAACAAACATACACACAAATGCAGATAACATCTTTCTCTCATTTGGCATTGCCTTTACTTACATCTTACTATAACAAGACATGTAACATTTGCTTCTGTTTGTGTCAATACATATGACATCATTAAGTGATACATTTCACTATTGTCATGTATGGTCCTACCTGAAGGATCAAACACAATATCAGAATAATACAATGCATGTGTTGATGAAACTTTTTCTAAGGAGAAAAAAAAAAAGACATCAAATCTAAACGAGGTAGATGTGCTTATCTCTTAAAATATCAATGCAACCATTTTTGCTGCATTGATGGCAGTTTTGCTGGAAAGGTTCGATACCACTTGATGGAAGGATCACAACTTTACCCATGGTGGGAAGGATCTCCTTGGGTCATTGGCTAATATTGAACCTAGTAGAACTGTACACGAGAAATGATCCTACTGGATATTAAGAAGACATTTGATTTGGTGGATTGTGGTTTTGTTTTCAGATAAAAATATGTAACCAGGGGCTGGGATTTAAAAGTAATGTTTAGTAGAATAGGCTTAAGGGATGCACTGAAGAGAGAGGGAACTAATAAAATAAAGTCACAATGAGTCAGTGACAAGGATTTCTGCTATATCCAATGTTATTTTTATTGGTAATAAGTTCCAATCAAGGAGCAGTTTGGGGAAAGGAAAAAGAGATGCAATTTTGCCTTTTTGCAGATGAATGTATAGAATTGCTTACAGTCTGAGTTGGAGGTTCACCACGGAAATCAGTGTTGATGCTCAAAGTGAGGGCTGGTATGGAAAGGCGGGTGCACCTGTTGGTCTAACCGTAGTAAAGTAGCAAAGGCAGGTGTGCCTGTTGGTCTAACTGTAGTAAAATAACAAAGCCAGGTGCGCCTGTTGGTCTAACTGTAGTAAAATAGGAAAAGTGGGTGTGCCTATTGGTCTAACTGTAGTAAAACAGCAAAGGCATGTGCGTCTTTTGGTATAACTGTAGTAAAATAGCAAAGAGGGGTGCACTTGCTGGTCTAACTGTAGTAAAATAGCAAAGGCAGGTGCACCTGTTGATCTAACTCTCATAAAATAGCAAAGGTGGGTGCTCCTATTGGTCTAATTGTATTAAAATAGCAAAGGAGGGTGCGCCTGTTGGTCTAACTGTAGTAAAATAGCAAAGGTGGGTGATCCTGTTGGTCTAACTGTAGTAAAATAGCAAAGGCGGGTGCGCCTGTTGGTCTAACTGTAGTAAAATAGCAAAGGCGGGTGCACCTGTTGGTCTAACTGTAGTAAAATAGCAAAGGTGGGTGCACCTGTTGGTCTAACTGTAGTAAAATAGCAAAGGCAGGTGCTCCTATTGGACTAACTGTAGTAAAATAGCAAAGGCGGGTGCGTCTGTTGGTCTAACTGTAGTAAAATAGCAAAGGCGGGTGCGCCTGTTGGTCTAATTGTAGTAAAATAGCAAAGGCGGGAGCGCCTGTTGGTCTAACTGTAGTAAAATAGCAAAGGTGGGTGCTCCTGTTGGTCTAACTGTAGTAAAATAGGAAAGGCAGGTGCGCCTGTTGGTCTAACTGTAGTAAAATAGCAAAGGCAGGTGCTCCTATTGGTCTAACTGTAGTAAAATAGCAAAGGTGGGTGCGTCTGTTGGTCTAACTGTAGCAAAATAGCAAAGGCGGGTGCGCCTGTTGGTCTAACTGTAGTAAAATAACAAAGCCAGGTGCACCTGTTGGTCTATCTGTAGTAAAATAGCAAAGGTGGGTGCGCCTGTTGGTCTAATTGTAGTAAAATAGCAAAGGCGGGTGCGCCTGTTGGTCTAACTGTAGTAAAATAGCAAAGGTAGGTGCGCCTGTTGGTCTAACTGTAGTAAAATAGCAAAGGCAGGTGCTCCTATTGGTATAACTGTTGTAAAATAGCAAAGGCGGGTGTGCCTGTTGGTCTAACTGTAGTAAAATAGCAGGGTTTAAATGTGTAATCCACAGGGCAGGAAATAAAGCAGAATAATGTAAACAAAGCAATATGTGTCACAAACAAAAGTGTAGCTGGGTGGCAATTTAGTTTTACAGCATATTCTCTATTTTTATTAGGCATGTTTAGGCTTTTTTAATTTGCTAGTGTCAGTGTTGGATAAGAGGATACAGTAAGAGGTGACACAAACTCAGGAAATCTGCAAATCGGTGAACCCTGCAGGCAAGCAGTAGTACTGCTGCTATACTTTTGTAAGCTGATTTATTAATGTGGTTATTACTAGCAGACTAGTTCATTGCTGCAGTTTTAATTGTACCTTTTGTGTTTCACTTTCATTTGTGTAGTAGCAGCATGGCTGTACTGGACAATAGGTCATAACGAGTCACACTCCTGCTTCAGAGATGAGTGGACTAGTGGAACCTGCAAACAGAGGTAGTCTGGTAGCAACTGCTGTTAGAGTCTGGCAAGCTGTTTATGAGATAAGTTAAGTAATAATTCATAATTTTATAGTTATTACTCTCTGCCTAATGTTTTTCTTTGGTAGAGTAGCACTGACAGAGACTAATTCCATCTGCAAAAGAAACTGCAAGAGGCAGGACATCTGGAAGCGTACCACTCAACTCTGGAGTTGGTATATATATATATATATATATATATATATATATATATATATATATATATATATATATATATATATATCTATCTATAGGGGGGGTGGCGGGTGAAGCCCCACACCTGTTTTTGTTTAAAATCTGTACTTTTTGTGTTATTTTCTTCTTTTAAAGAAAACTAGGTGGGGAGCTTCACCCCCCCCACACCCCCCCCAACTATATATACCAACTCTAGGGTTGCACAATGTTGGGGAGGGGGACACATCCCAGTTTTATGCCTCGAATACTGGTTTTCGATCAAATGAAATTTCGATCAAATGGATTTAGGTCAAATGGTCTTCCGATCAAATGAAGTAGACATATATATATATATATATATATATATATATATATATATATATATATATATATATATATATATATGTGTGTGTGTGTGTGTGTGTGTGTGTGTGTGTGTGGGCAGCCACGGCGGTGCATCAGTTAGCATTGTCACCTCACAGCAAGAGGTTCTCCGATCCTCGGCTTGGGTGCCTTCTGTGCGGAGTCTGCATGTCCTCCCTGTAGTCGCTTGGGTTTCCTCTGGGTGCTCCGGTTTCCTCCCACATCCCAAAGACATGCTGTAGGTGGACTGGACACTCTAAATTGGCCCTAGGCGTGAGTGCATGCGTGTGTGTGCCTTCCATGGAAGGTTGGGCGCCAGGCTGGCAACCGAACACTGTAAAACTCTACTGCCAATCATGAGTGGACAGGTGATCCACTGTAGCGATCCCTAACTGGGAAAAAGTTGTAAGAAGAAGATGTGTGTGTATACGTATATATATATATATAAATATGTATGTATAGATTCTGTTTAAATGGACTAACTATACCTTTATCTAATCACAAGTGGTCTAAAAAAACTGACAATCACAGCTACTTTTTTTTTTCTTATCAGAGGCATTCATTTTTTTATAGATTTATATGTGATATTAGAGTTTGCTTTATCACAGTGGATACTGAGATCTGGTTTTGCTCTTCCAGTGTTTTTTTTTTTTTTATCTTTCTTCCAGTGTAATGTGACTGTGAAGTTATTTATAAGTTAGGGGGTTGTGGGGGTGCTGGGTGGCTTGCCCCCTGCAAAAATACTTTCTTTCTTTTTATAGTTTTGAGTTATGCTGTGTTAAATGAAGTATGATTTGATCATCTGTGTTAAATCATTTCTGTTTAAACACCTATCTATCTATCTATTTTGCTATCTGTCAATGTTTGCAGTATCATTATTGTATGCTCATTTGGATAATCAATAGTACAGTGTCAGAGACTGTTGAACTGGGGTTTTATCAACTTGAGATTTTCTCTACAACATTTTCAGCATATCACGTATGTGTATGTTAATACTAGCATGAAACCTATTAAGCATGATAAATGGGACATGAGTGAACGATGAAGCATGTGATTACAGCACATGTGGCACACATGGTTTGTTAAAGACCATAGGTTAGCACTCAACTCCTATTGCAAGCTGTTGTGATTTGTCGGAGTGGATGTGTTTCACTGTTGGTGTTGAAATAATGTGCATGATGAGGATGATTGGAGTGTGACCTGTTGTGTACATTAATAAATGCTGCAACTAGAGCTGATATACAGATGGTCAAGTTATATTTTATGTTATTGGGAATCAGTGAGCACAAATTGCTGATTTCTACTTCAATGATTATACAGACTATGAAAATCTGGACTTGCACCTCCCGCTACATAACTTTTGCTGGCACTCATTTGCTGGACTGCTGGAACTTTGGAAAATTGTGTGTGTGTGTGTGTGTGTGTGTGTGTGTGTGCGTGTATATATATATATATAGATATATATATATATATTAAGGTTCAAAGATAATAATTATATCATTGGCCAACACTTAATCGGTGTAATAGCGTGGTTGAGGTATATGATCTTCCCCTCTATTGTTCGTTGATAAATAGTGGGGTGTATGTGGGTGCAATCTCCCACATGATAGCTGCAGTAGGGCTTGTCCCTCAGCAAAAATTTTTTTTTTTTAGTTTTATTCCCTTGATTCATTAGTTGAAACATGCATGTTTCGCTGTTGTTAATTTGTGTGTAGCTGCATTTTTATTTTATCAATGATTGGTTCAGTGATCTCTTGCAAACCAAATCATCTGACATATGCTCAGTGCCAGCAGGGACACTTCTGACAGTTTAGTAAAGTAAGCCTGTATATTTTACTTATATTATAGTTTTAGATTGCAACTACATTAGAATTGAGTTACCACTCTTACTCATGCTAAACTGTTCATTTGCATATGTACTGAGCACCACTTGCCTGACTGGTCTGAACTTGCGTATCCCTTCGGTAGTCTTTCAGTGTTGCTTGCTATGAAATATATGTAAGCATTTTAGATGCTTTTTATTTCTTGTGCACTTACCTTAAGCAGTGAACATCATGTATCTAAGCTTCACCAAGATGTTATCAAACAGTAAGTTCAACAGTAGTGTTGGTTTTAATTATTACTTTCCAAGTGGCCAAATTTGATAGATAACGTTAATAGTTTCTATAATTATCGAAGACATTGTTGATTAAACACAAATATGTTGATATATGTTGTAAAGAAAAGCCCTTGTCCATGTATTTTAATGAAATAATTGTGAATAAAGCCTAAACAAATGAAAATGTCTCAAAAGAAACTCACTGCTACAACAAGAAGCAGATTGAGCAACTAAAATTATGTAACAGCAAGTGATGTTTTTTTTGTAACAGAGTGAAGGCACATCCTTTTCACTGAATGAGGTGCAATATTTCCTGTAATCTATATCTGCAGTAAATAATTTCTTACTCAGTTTATCTTATCTAGCTGAAAAGGTCATAACTACAGTGCAAAGCAACTAAACAAACAATGTCTATGCTGTGCAATCGTTAGATAGCTTTGTTGTAGTAGCAGAAAAAAAATCACTTCTTAAGCATTTTAGACTTATTATGAACTTGCTACAGCCCACATTATGTCAATGCATTTTATTGTGGGCTGTAAAAACAGTTAGGGCATTGGCTACTTTATACATTCTTGAGCGTTAACCTGATCAATATTAGCTCTTCTCAGCAGTTTATTAATGGCAAACTGAAGTTTCTATGATAGTACATCAAGAGAAGGACACTTTTTTTATGAGTGGTGCCTATAAAAAAGTTGATTTCAGCATTATATGTGGTGCATTTGCAAAACTTAAAAATCTTTGATTATTTATGTAGTATATTTATGAACATCTGAATTTTTTTTCAAGTGCTATAGCCACATTTGGGAGTTGGAATGATGGTGATGTAACATTTTCTGTCCTTTCATATACACGCACACACACACACACACACACACACACACACACACACACACACACACACACACACAAAAAAAAATGAATAAAGTTATACAAATAGTATAGCAGATTAAAATGCCTTTTCAAAGTTATGCTGGGAAAAATGTTCATTAAAACTATTAAATGTTTTGGGTTGAATTTGCCTCTTGTACATGGCAGTACTGTAATGTGATTCGACCTTAGCTGGGGATTAAACTATTTAATTTTTTGGAGTAAATGTATACTATTTACTGTTCATTTTTTTCTGCTTCACTTTGATAATTAACCCTAATTACACTCCATGCGATACTTTCAAATGAATTAATCTACTATTTGTAATTTAATACATTTGTATTAATACTGACTTCTTCAAATAATTAAATCTTTCTGAAAGCACATTTAAACCTGGTTAGATTTATATGAAGGCTTCCCTGTTATATATTGCCCATATGTATAATAGCCGTCACTTTTCCTTTCCATCAGACACAAGTAATGAGTCCAAGGAGGGACATTGTTTAGAAAGTTGTGAAGCTGCTTTCTTCTATCAGCAGCATCCCATCCAGGAGAGATATTTCTGTTTTATGCTGTCATCCTGTTGCTGTTGAAATGTAAAACTTGTGTCATTGCAAGTTTCATCTGTACCCACTTGTCAATATAAGTGGACCTTAGACTTGCATGTATTGACAGGGGGTACATTCAACCACATTGGAAGGCATCTCTCATGTCTTCCTGCCACCAGCTCATTGCATCATGACTGGCGTTTGCTCTCTAGATGAGGCCCTGTCACTAGAATAGTGGTGCAGGGTAAGAGGGAAATGTCATCCCTCCACCTTTGGGTGGGTATGCCACATCATATCTACCTTGCCATTAAATACCTCTGCCCCTAATTGAACTCAGGTCATGTGGACTGTTGTCAGGGCTTTATTCATCTAAGCCATCACCGCAGGCTAAAACAAATAGTGGCCAGGGATGGCGTTTCTCATCCTAATGGTGTTGTTGGGACTTCAGCTAGCACAATTTCACATAAAGTGGGTTTTCTCATGTTTTTAGTGAGTTTGGAAACCCCTTCAAATTGGACAGTCATGAAATACAAGTAAGTGCCACTCTTGAAAGCAGCTGCTCAGATGAGTTTGACATTTGCAAAGATGACATATTTTCTTTAGAAAAACTTTCCTTAAAATGTATTTCTTTGCAGTTAGAAGTGGCTTACTTAAAAGAATGTGTAAGACTCTGCTGTGTACCTCGTGGCTTAGGATTATTTAAATTCCCTAACTGTGTTCAACAAGGGGACAGGTTTTACCAGCAATTGACTGTACTTTTTAATGGTACTAGTGTCACGCTGATGAAAATGCTGATCGCCCATTATAAATGTAATATTACTAACTTAAAAACTGACATGGAAACTCTGGACATGAAAGCTAAGGGGTTCAAATGTTTCCAGCACTTTTCTACTTTATATGAAGGTATTTCCATCAAAGTAGATAGGCAGAGGGTGACCATTATTAATAGGAAACAAATAAAGTTGAAGAGGGACTTGCCTGCCTATAAAGACAAGGCTGCCTATCCTTTACCTAAACATTTAACATCAGTACAAACTGTGGAACAAACTGGTGCATTTGATAGTACTAATAGTATTAAAGAGGCAGTTGCTTCTATTCTGTTTCTAGTCAGTGTGATGCTGGCAACATGAATGTTGTTAATAATTCTCCCAATGTTGGCGCTGCTATGTCCACAGTGAATGGACCTTTTTTAGTGAACAAATCAGGGGTGCAGAGAATCCCGAGGTGGATGAAAGAAGTTCAGGCCACACAAAAGAAGGAACAAGGGAAGAAAGGGAACAACAGGAACAGAAACAACAAAAAGAGAACTTAAATTTTTGTATTGACATTTTAAATTTGTCTGATGTTAACTTAACAGATGACACCTACAAGGTGTTACAATGCTGCTATACATTTATTCCATCCAACAAAGTGAATATAGTAAATTTGTTTGTGGATTTTAAGTTATACTTAAGAAAGTTGAATTTGAAGTTCATTTTTGATGGTTTGTCTACTTCTGTTTTACTCACAGAACAATGTAAATGTAGAAGTACTTATAATCTAGCCTTATGCTCTTCCTTACAAGTTTTTGATACACTATGTGAACAGCATTTTAGGGACATTAGTGGATGGTCAAACAGTACTGATATCTTACTCAGGGAGAGAGGAAAGCATTAATTAACTACTAACAAGGATCTGAGAGTAATGAAGGCAGATACAGATGGGGCCCCTAGTCATTATGCATACTGTGGACTATGAAAATGCTACACTGCAGCTTTTGAGTGACCATAGAAATTACAAAAAGGTCAATATAAATTGTTCTATTGTGTTTTTAGTGTATTGACAGTTTTGTCAAGGTAATATTGGACACTCAGTATACATGTTCTTACAGGTTGAACATCCGAAGTTAGCAGTGCGTTTTGGTATTCCTAAATCCCACAAATGCAGAAGCACCCCCCTCCTTTTAGACCCATAGTGTCAGCAGCATACTCTAAAGACTGAACCAATTTCTATTTGGTTAGATAAAATTTTGAATCCTATTGTTCAAAGTTCAGGGGTTTTTTTTAAAGATTCATGGCATCTATTAGAGTTGTTACATGAATTTAATTTGGAAATGTTTGATATGTCAGCAATATTTTTTGCAACACTTGATGTCACTTCTCTCTGTACAAGTATAAATCAAGAAGCTGGAAGTGATTTATTTAGGGAACATTTGACTGGTCATACTGACAATAATAAGATCAACACTTTGTGCATTTTGATGGAAATGATTTTGGAAAGTATTTTTTATAAGTTTGGAACTAGTATTTTTCAACAAATCTCTGGTGTGGCCATCAGTTCTAGAGTGGCTCCTTCTTTTGTTAATCTAGTTATGGCTATGTGGGAAATGAAATTTCTTGTGATACATCCTTCGGCTAAGAATATTTTATTTACAGGCATTACATTCCGCGATGGTGCAGCGATGGCATTGTTGCCTCACAGCAAGAGATTCGCTCGTTCGATTCTCGGCTTGGGTCGGGAGTGCCTTCGGTGTGGAGTCTGCATGTCCTCCCCATGGTCGAGTGAGCATTTGAAAAACATGCATTGAATGGGCATGCCTTCATTGAAGGTTGGGCATCGGGCTGGCAACTTGACACCATAAAAAACAACTGTCAATCATTAGCAGACCGGAGTTCCACTGTGGTGACCCTTAACCGGGAAAAGCCGAAAGACAAACAACATCGATGATTTGTTGTTTTTTTTTTTTTTTTTTTTTTTTGTGGCAAGGGAACCTTGACCGTTTCCAGTTATTCTTGCAAAACCTGAATTGTTCAACCATTTTTTTAACTTTACCCTGGGAAGGTTTGGGAAAACAATAGACTTCCTGGATATTCATTTGGAACTACTTGATGACAGTTTTAGTTTCAGTAGTAGTATCCACAGGAAATCTACCTTTGTCAATCAGTACCTGCACAGGAACAGTCTTCACCCCAACATATGAAAAGAGGGGTTGTCAAGGGACAACTTATTAGGTTGAGTCATTTGACCATTGAAGATTCTGTTTTTGATGGTGAGCTTAACAAACTGACTGGATTTTTTTGTAGCCAGGGGATATGATTTGTTTTGGTTATGTAACATTGTTGCTAACTCTCAGAGACAGTTTAGCTAGTCACATCTTGAGAAGCAATTTCAGTGTTGCAAGTAGGGTGAATCAAAACAACAAGGTGTTTGAGCTGGCCTTCCCATTGCCCATTTCAGATGGAATGGACATTATTAGGTGTGTTATTAAGGAAAATTGGAAGGTATTGCTTGGACATTCTGAATTGGTGAAAGTCCTGGGTAATGAACCTTTGTTTACTTATAAAAAGGTATGCAATATAAGAAGTATACTTGAAAGTACTTCTAAGACATCACATAATGGGGTCAAAGACCCTATTGGGACTTTTGCTTGTGGTCATTGCAGGCAATGTAGATACATAGCTAATTCAGGTTCTGTTGAGTTGAAACATTTCAAGAAAGTTATTTGGGCAAAGGACAGGTTTACATGTGATTCTGTGGCTATTGTTTATCTCGCAATATGTAATTCTTGTATCACTTTTTATGTTGGCAAGAACATCAGGTCACTAAGTAGAAGGATTTATGAACATGTGTTGGCAGTGAGATACAAAGACAGGAATAATGCACTGGCATGACACGTTTTATTATGTAATTCTTTGTCTTCGATAAAGTAGTTTGTGGTCCTTTGGTGGGTAATTTTAGAGCCTTATTAGAATGTAGAGAAACTAAATGGCAGATAGCTTTAAGAGCAGACTACCATCCAGGACTAAATGAAACTATCAACATTAAGTGTTTTTTTTTAGTTACAAAGGTTTTGATGTAGTGAGCCAAGCTGTTCACAAAATGAGCTTTAGTTCATGAAACACTGTGTAGTAGTTTGTCATTATTGACTATTTTATATATATATATATATATATATATATATATATATATATATATATATATATATACACACACATATATACATTTTTATGTTTTTATACATATGCAATGTTAAAAACATTTGTAGTGTATTTTTAAATTTTCATGACATCACAATGGCTATTTAAATCATTCATTTGAAGTATTTTGTCACTGGATGATTTTTTTTTTGCACATGACAAGTATTTAAAGGGTGGTTTCAAGTTTTTGTATTTATTCTGATGAAGTTCCTGGTGTTTTATTAAATGAACGAAAGCTTATAAATTCTGTGGTCCGGTTCCTTCCTGGTCTTTGGTTTGCTGCTTTTTCAATCTTTTCAGCTGAGTTACTTTAGTAGTGCTATAAATCTATTCACAAGCAGCCATAAAAATCATGGTGCTCATTATATCCTGGATACACAGAAGGTTTACTAATTCTGGTTTGCTAGCAGCAGCTACTGCCTTAGTTGAATGGCATGTAATAATGGTTGGTCTCAAAGCTATTGCCTGTGATGTTTTGCATCATCAGCCTCCATAGTGCAGATGGATTTGCCAGTGGCTAACAGTGCCATAACACCTAAGGCTTCAAAATATTTTGTAAATACAATGTTGTTGTGTCTTTTGGCTTTTCCCGGTTAGAGGTCGCCACAGTGGAACTCCAGTCCGCTAATGATTGGCAGTAGATTTTTACGTGTCGAGTTGCCAGCCCTGACACAAAACCTTCAATGAAGGTACGCCCATTCATGCATGTCTCCACACAGAAGATGCTCTAGCTAAGAATCGAACAGGACAATGTCTTACTGTGAGGCGACAATGCTACCACAGCACCACCACCGCAGGTTGTTTTCTAATTATTTTTTAGAGATAGTATGTAAGACTTTTTGTCTTATATAATATGTAAATGCTTTATAACATTTTTCTTCTTTTCCAGGTAAAAATGTAATATTGTTATTTTCTTTTTTCACCAAAAACTCTCTGTTCTGCTTTTGCCTTCTTCTGTAAATGTTGTCTTCTATGTCTTATTTCTCCAGCAAACAAACACAGATACATACATACGTACATACACACAGAAATAAATAAATAAACAAGCTTACCATCAACTCCCCAATGAGTACATTGTTGACTGTTAGTATGTAAACAGAGATACCATGTAAGAGTTATTAGACATATGTAGCTCAAATTGCCAATGGCTAACGATGCCATAACACTGAAGGCTTGTAACTACTTTGTAAATATAGTATATTTGCTTCCCAGTGGACTTAAAGGTTTGTGTAGCATTAGCCATCCTTGCTATGGTGGATTGTTTGTGTCTGCCAAGAATCCTGTTAGGATTTCAGCAGACATGCAGACATCGGTCTCACATATCCTGTAGCAGTTCCATGACATGATGCTGCAGCATAATGAGCAGCATGGATGGTTTCCTTGGGCAGCAGAAGGGAGCACCAATACTACACACCTATTTACAAAATAGCCTGTTTTCCTAAGGGCCTGGAGGCTGCTGATTCTATTCCCATTGTGATCAATGCCCCACCTACTTCCCTATGGCACCAAGTACATCAAGTGGAAGGGCTTATACTCCATGAAGTGCCACATGGTGTGCAATGCATAGATTATTATATATAATGTATCTGTGCACCACCCAGGCAGTTCCAGCTTTTCCAGCATCTGGCACACGTGATATCTACCAGCATTTTCTGCATGATGACTTCTGGACATGGTCATCTAGTTAGAAGATGCACACAAAGTAATAGATACATAAACCAGGACATGCAGTTCCCATTTTAGTGGGCAGCAGGCCAGTTATAATGTTGTCCACTGTTGTGTGATACAGAATATGCCTTGCAACTATGGATGATGACCCCCATCTGACACCTCCGGACTAAAGCTGCACTATATACAAGGCCATGCATTTGCAGCCATGTAATGTTGTTGAACATGTGTTTGGACTCCTGAAGAGATGCTTCTGCTGTTTGGATAAATCAGGTGGAGCACTACGGTAAACACCTGAGACCTTCAGTCATTTATTCGTGGTGTGTGCCATGAGCATAACATTAATAGTATGAAAGCAGCTGCAGATTAGGAACTATGACAGTACTGCCTGAGAGCTCTGGTGCAGCAGCACTTGAGAAGCTGTGTGCAGAGTCTTCAGAGATACTGGCAGTAGTGGCAAACCATGCAAGGCAGAGGAAGGAGCAATGTGTTACACCACTGGCAAAGTGACAGCATCTGCACCACAACACAGAATAAAACCGATGCATGCGTTAATACTTCTATGGTATGCATTGCACTGAAATGCTTTGCTATATTGGATATCAGCTATTGCATTACTTGCAATGGCCTGATGAGAGGGGAGGACATAATCATCATTTGTAGAGGTGGGTGATAGCAATACTATCATATGAGTAATGGCCATGAGAGGCAGATGCTATAACCATTCAAGAATGAAAAAGGATTGGGGTGTCAAGAATTAAATTCTGCAGTGTCAGTGTGGAGCTTCCATGTAATGAGCACTGGTCAGGACTAGAAGCACTCTGTATAATGGATGGTATAGCACTTTGGGACATGTATGTGAACCCCACTGTTGTGCTCCATGCTGGGGAGCCAATACCTGAAATGAGTCCATGAAGTTGCAAATGCCCAAAGACAGATCTGGTGCTCTGGCAGAAAAGATGGATAGGATAGAAATGGTGTGAGAGTGTGGGAAACACAGCATCTGATCAGCTGAGGTGTTCCAGGGGTTGAGTCCAATAATCACTATCATCCACAACCATGAGACTTACCACATTTAAGTGTGGCGGCTGCCATGGTTAGGAGTAACTGTAATGCAGTCTCTAGAACAGTGTGTATGCCATCAGTGTAAGAACACCTTCTGACCACTGTATGCTACAACCAGTATGGCCTGCAGAGGCACACTGGACATGCCTCATAGATACATCAGTGGATGCCACATTGACTACCAGTGATGTGAGCATGGATGGTAGCTAAAGTCTCTGCATTCAATGTCATGCTGATGTCCTGCAGGTCATCCCATAGACCATGTAGCAGTTGCATATCCTCACACAGGCTATGCAGCATGCTCATTGTCTATACTGTGGTGAATGTAGTGGCTGTCTGTGCTTGGTTCACTGATCTGGACATCCACTGACTGATGTCAAGTCTGATACCCAAGTATGGGAAAAAAACAAAATCATGATGGTGATGGTCGGTAATAACACCCTTCCCTATTATGAATACATGCAGTTCAGATGCAATGTGGTGGATAGATGCCATCCATGTCACTGACTCTTGTTTAACCAGGGTGGCAGTCTCACTGAAAGGACATTAACTAAGCATAGGTGAAATTGAAAGTTCTGACTGCACTCCATCATCAGTATGTACATGAGGGATGCATGCACCCCCTTTAATGTTAATATTGCTGACAATGCCACTGTATTATTTAACTATGTCTTCTGCATATTGCCGTCATTATCATCATCAACAGCCATAGCAGAGCTGTTAATATCAGGCATGTCCTGTCATGGTATTCTGGGCCTTCCAATAGTATATCCTGAAAAAAGTTGAAGTTAACATACCTGTAGCAGTGATGGAACCTATTCCTCACTCCCCCAGTCAATGACATACATACTGGAAATTATGTTAGTAGAATATGAGACATGCATATTTTGGTGCAGAGAGTAGCATTTGCTTTCTTATTGTACCTGGAGAACAGATATTCATGGTTGTCCTTCTAAATAACTTTTTCCTGATATAGGGATCACTGTATTACTAAACTGATGCATCTGCTACAGACACCTCAGCAGTCACTATCTGAGCTCTGACATGCAAGCAACCACCAGGTAAGAGGACTCACTCACCTACCACAGACAGGATTACCAAGAACTTCTGCATGTATGTGAACCACTTCTGTTTTCATGGTCCACTTCCGGTGGTGGACCTGTCCTTGGTGATGTCTTGTGTGTTGGTCTTGGAATGCAGTGCAATATCAGAGAATTTATGATGCAGCTGTAGTAGTATCTTATTAAGGACAGTCACAGCACTGATGTCCTGCCCCACAATCTGCCACGTCTGGTCCAGGAAAGCCTTGGGAAATTTTACCTTTGACTGGGATGTTCATGCTATGTGTGCTTGGGTGTATGCAGTCAGTAGCAGCCCTATCACCTGGGTATTGAACTTTTTCAACCACTACAGCTTTCTTGGGCCATGGATGCAATGCATACACATGTGGGTGACTCATGTCAGTCAGTATGTATGTACATGACAGTCATTGGCTGACCATAGTGTCTCAGCATTGCCCTGTTCCTCCATTTGCTGCACACATATCTGTCTGCTTTTGTGTTGCTACCAATCCTACCATATCATATAACAACAGCAGCATTAAGTATGTTGTCACTGTTTTCACTGCCCACCATCTTGCAACACTTTGCCTATGGCCTGTAGTGCTATGCACATGCTGTGCCTCTATCATCCCTCTACAGACATAGCCAAGCCTTGACCTACAGTATGTACAGAGGCCACTGTATCCTCTATAGCATGTCTTACAGACTGTGTACATAGGCTGTGGTGTGGCCCCCTGAAATGGTCATGTGCTGTTTTCTCTGTCATGGTAAGCCTCACCTCTAGTTGGACAATCCTTTTTTTATGCCCTTATGCAATGCTACCTCTCCCACTATAATGTTTCCTACCTATCCCTTTTGTTGGCATATAGGATGAATAATCAGTGAAATTGAGAGGTATGCTACTAGGTATATTGTCTTTTTTCACCATATATCACAGCTCAAAGCCTGCTTCAATCACAATCTTGACTTGTTCATTTTAGCTGATTTCTGCAACAACATGCCCATTGTTTTATTATACTAAAATGCTGTAGCATAGTAAGATTGCCCCTGAATCACTGCCATAATTGTAGTGAGTGGGTGTGTGAGTTTGGAATAATGGTTAAGTTCTTCACCTCACTGGCACAAGGTAAAGAGTTTCATTCTGACCTTGGGTTATTGGCTAGGCTTAAAATAGTTCTTCAGGGCAATTAGCCTAGTGCTTATCAATGAACCTATGAACCCAGGCAATGCTACAATGCCTGCTCCTTCCAGTCCTAAGGCAAATAAGACATGTGCCCTCTATGGTCTTGACGTTTCTAGTGCCATCGATCTGAACTACTGCTACTTTCACCAGTGCACAATACCACCTGATGATGCTCATTACATGATTAGTGCCATGGATCTGAACTACTAATACTTTCACCAGTGCACGATTACCACCTGATGATGCTCATTGCATGATTAGTGACATGGATGTGAACTACTGATACTTTCGCCAGTGCACAATTACCACCTGATGATGCTCATTGCATGATTAGTGCCATGGATCTGAACTACTAGTACTTTTACCAGTGCACGATTACCACCTGATGATGCTCATTGCATGATTAGTGCCATGGATCTGAACTACTGATACTTTCACCAGTGCACAATTACCACCTGATGATGCTCATTGCATGATTAGTGCCATGGATCTGAACTACTAGTACTTTTACCAATGCACGATTACCACCTGATGATGCTCATTGCATGATTAGTGCCATGGATCTGAACTACTGATACTTTCACCAGTGCATGATTACTGCCTGATGATGCTCATTGCTTGATGTCAAAATGTGTGGCTATGTGCATAGAGATAGCATTCCCCTTCCATTTGAAGAGCAGTCGAGTGAACATGGTCTTTTGATATGCTGGGTACATCAGCAGATATCTTTAGATCTATTATACAATAACTACAAAGAGCACCTGCTCAGCCATTATGATGGCTCATTATCTAAAGTGAATGCCTAGCAAAGGCATGCCAGAGCACTGAGTTATTCTACTGGCATCACCTGCTCTGGCAAGTAATGCAGGCATCATTGCCATGATTCTATTGACCGTACAGCTAAACCCTAACCTGCTCTACCAGTGGGAATCAAAAGTTAGTGAGAGTTTGCCACACTTTTTTTTAGTAATTACTGTGTATATCTGATTTTTTTGAATATATTTTATGTTCATAGATAGGTACTAGGCTATCGGCCCTAGGACCTATACAAGCCCAGCCAAAAAGGTACCCTGGCTTTTGCCACCCAAGAAAATTATTTTCCTGTGCCACTGTCGAGCAGAGCCACAGAAGTGAGCCCCAGGGTGACTTTCCTATTTCCCATCCAATCATCAAGATTTTTCTTGAAGAGTGCTAATGAGGAGCCTTGTTTGATATAGATAGGTAGTTTATTCCAGAGTATGGGAAGTCTCTGGGACAGGAATCTATCCCTCTGGCATGTTCTGTTGATTGTGGTGACAAGGTTAAGGTTCCTAGAGCGTGTAGCTCAGAGGGATTGGGATTTCTTTAAGTGAAGCATGTCCAACACCTCTTGGTTTGACATAGCTTTGTATGTTAGGCAGAGATCACCTCTGAGTAGGTGATATGCGACGGACTAAAGCTGGAGTTTTTTGAGACGGTTTGCATAGGACATCTGTTTGAGGCCAGTAATCCTCTTTGTGAAGCATTTCTGTGGCCTTTCCAGTTGTTGTAGATGTCTTGTAAGGTACATACCAAAAGGGGCGTTGTACTCTATAATGGGTCTAATGAGTGATGAGTAGAGGGGAACAATGACCTCTTATTTTCTGGATGAGAAACCTTTTGTGATGAGGTGTGCCACGTAGAAAGATTTCCTGACTACTGTGGTGATGTGATTATCAAAGGAGAGACTACTGTTCACCTGTGTCCCAAGGTCTCTTATCACACTTTTAGTGTTGAGCATACTACCGCCTATGTTGTAGTTCATGGGTACAGAGATTTTACCAAAGGGGATGACAATGCACTTTTTGGCATTGAGCTTGAGGCCATGGCTTTGACACCAGACATATGTCTCAGTGAGGGCCTTTTGTAGGATGCCCACATCATTAGAAGTTTCAATTATGGCTCCTAGTTTGCAGTCATCTGCGAACTTCATTAGCCAAAGACCTTCTGTGTTAGCCTGTACTTCAGAGAAGTAGATACCAAACAGGAGAGAACCCAGGACTGAACCCTGTGGAACTCCACTTGTCACTGGTCTGAAATCGGATTTGGAGTCTGCTACTTTCAGAGTGTGGGTTCTGTCAGTGAGCCAGTTGGCAACTCATCTTGTGACACAGGGATTTATACTTAGTTCAGTGAGTTTATCTATAATTCCAGAGTGCAGGATGGTGTTGAAAGCCTTGGCAAGATCTAGATAGGCTGTGTGAACCACCTTACCCTCGTCTATGGCTTTGGTGACTGCTTCAAAGAAGTCTATCATGTTTAGGAGACATGATCTGCCTTTTACAAACCCAAACTGGGTGGGGCCCAGAGTTTGGAGATTACCAATGTCTTTGTTTATAAGTTCCATGATGATACGTTCCATGGCCTTGCAGACCAGGCTCGTCAGGTTAATGGGGCGGTAGTTCCCAGGGTCCGTGGTTGCTCCCCTTTTGTGGAGTGGGATAACCATCGCTGTACGCCATTCAGTGGGCACAAAGCCTGAGGTGAGGCTATGATTGAACATGGTAATTAGGTGGGGTGCCAGCTCGTTCTTTAGTTCATGTAGAACGCAGCCTGAGATGTTGTCTGGTCCCATGGATGCTGTGTTCTTGGCTTTGGAGAGTGTGTTTTTTACCTGTGCAGCCGTGATTACAAGAACTTTGCATTCTTCCGGTATAGAGATGGGCCCCTTAAGGGGTGAGAGGGGGGGTAAAGTTAGCACTGAACCTATCTGCCGGATGTTGGCAATATCAGTTGGGTCTGTATATTTAGTGCCATTGTGCTGTAACTCAGAGCAGATCTGAGTGTTGCCATTGAGATTCTTGACATAGCTATAGAATGCTTTGTGGTTGGCTTTAGAATTAGTGTCGATTTTGTTTTCGTAACTAGCTCTGGAGGATTTTATGAGGGATCGCAGCTTCTTACTGAGGCTGACCAGGGAGCTCCTCCACTCATGGGATTTTACTCTCTTTTGCAACAGTTTCTTCCTTCTATTGTACTGTTTGTTTATGGTAGGGGACCACCAGATTGGTTTCCTTTTTTTGGAGGATAGTGCCTTGGTTCTGTTTAGGATAGCATGACCCATGCACTCGTGTAAGTGCTTATAAAGTGCAAGTGTGTAGGATTCAATAGTCATAACTGTATTGTCCATCTGCATGGGTGTCATGAAGTTCACCACTTCTGTCTTAAGAAGCATGAAGTTGGCTTTGGAGAAATGTTTTACCATGGTTTCCTTAATGGGGGGTGGGGGCAGGATGTGGATATCTAGGGTGATTAGCTTATGGTCAGATCGGACCAATGAGGCATTGACTTCAGGTGTGGAACACTGGTCAGTCATGTTGATAATGACTAGATCTAGGATATTGTTGCCCCTCGTGGGGGTGTGGATAAGTTGATCCAGGGCATTGGAGTTCATGAATTCCAGAAAGCGTTGAGTGAAAGAGTTGGTACATGAGTAGTTTTCCCAGTTAATTTTGGGGTCGTTGAAATCGCCCATTATTAGGGTGTTTGGTTGAACCCTAATATTTTCCAGTACATCATGAAAAGAGGAGTGGGAATCCTGGAGCATGGTGGGGGATCTATAGCAAGCTACAATTTGGATTGCAGTTTTGCCCAGAATTAGTTGCACTTGGATATCCTTGGATGCATTATGCTGGAAAACTAGCCTGGAGGTGTGGATATCCTTAATGAATATAGACACACCTCTGCCTTTGGTGTTCCGGTCCAGGTTACATGGCCAAAAAGTATGGTATGAGTTATAGTCTGGTAGTGCAGGGGTGCTCTCTGGAGCCTTGAACCAGGTCTCAGTCACTGCCCAGATATTGATGTTCTCCATTTTAAGGAGTGCCTCGAGTGAGTGTATTTTGAGATTTAGACTTCTAGCATTGAGTAGCATCACCCTCAGTTTTTGCTTGCCTGTTCCTGTTACAGTGGTGAATTTGTCATTTGAACCTTGCCTAAAAAAGGCAATATAGGGGTGACAAGTACCTTAGCCAGTATCCAGAATCCCAGGGGTGACAGGTGTAGGCCATCTCTGGCAAAGCATCATGGTCTGTCGACCATGTCATCCCAGGCAGACAGATACTGAATCCCTTTAGAATGACACCAGAATCTTAGCCAATTGTTAAAGTCAATCATTTTGTCCTTGTACTGCAGTATCATTCTGAGTGATGGCAGAATTCTACTCAGGACTAGGGTCATACCTGCCTGGGCTACAAGATTAGAGAGCTCTTCCATTTCTCTTTTCATGTAGTCCAGGGAGGTACATCTCAGGTCGTTCACATCAACATGGACAATGACAGTCATATTTGTACTTGTTGTGGAGTGACCTGACTGTGTGGGTTATGTAGCGGATCCTGCCACCCGACAGGCAGCTGACAGTAACCTTCTCCTTGTTTAGCCTGGTAAGTGGGACATCAGTGGGCCTGACTATAGAGTCACCTATGACTAGTGTGTTGGGTACGTTGTTTTGCCTTATTGGCTGTGGTTGAGTGGCACACTGAGTCTGCGGGCTATGTGTCATTTGGGTTGTGTTGGGGGGGTGGAGGTTGCTTGCATTTCTGCTTTGGAGGTCTCTGTTGCTTGAGCAGGTTATTATTGAAAGCCTCAGCAAATGTTTTTGTGTTTCTATGTGTGGATTTTGGTGGTGCAGATTTAGTGAGACTATGTGATGAGTGTGATGTGGTGCAAGTGTTTACCTTCTCCTCTTGACTGTCAAGTTCAGTCTTGGTTGGAGAGAGCTTTACCTCCAGTTTGGCTAGATAAGTGCATCTCTCACAGGTTGTAGTGTTGGGTGGTAGGAGTAGAGGGTTGTCTATGTACATGAGGCAATTTCTACATTGCCCCAAGAGGCCCAGATTCATCAGATAGACAGGAGAGAACACTTGGAGTTGACCCTTGGACATGACTGAATAAAAAACTATTTTCCTCTAGATAAGTGAGGAAAGTGAGTACAAGAGCTGTTTTTCTCTACGCAAGTGAGGAAAGTAAGTATCAAAAATATTTTCCTCTAGGTAATGAGGAAGGTTGAGTTCTGCAGTAATTAGTAGCTTATTTAGTACTTAAAACAAGTTCTGAACAAGTGCTGATCACGGATAAGCAGATTCCAGTGCTAAAACAAAGAATCTGTATCTGGACTAAACTAGTTACAGGAAAGGGGGGAAACAAGTGCAAATGTGGGCTTTTAAATCAGAAAGTTGAGAGAAATGGAAAAACTGCCCAAACTGCCAATAACTACAATTTCTGGGCCAGAACCACTCCTTATGTGGTAGATAGGTTACCTAGTACTTACCACTCCCACTGATAAGCTAGAAGGCTTCCCTCCAACACAGAAAGCTTGGGGGGGGGGGCTCATAAGCTTACATACAGTCCTGGATACAGCAAATCTGAATCTGGACTTCACTGGTCACAGGAAAGGTAGGAAACAGGCGTAATTTTTTTTTATACAGAAAAGTAGCTAAAACAGCAGTAAAAACAATTCAAATGCAATGCAAGCTAGCACACTTAAGTATGTAGCAATGTTAGACCAAACAGTTTCAAAAAATTAAATTAAATTAAAAATGACTAAAAACAAGTGCAGAAGGAGTCTATTAGGTAGATTGAGGTAAAGAGATGGGACTGAGGGGAGTGTCCCAGATCAAATCTACAATGGGAGCAGGCAACTGCTAAAGCCTCCAAATTTAAACAAGACAGGAATAGAGAGGATGGGTAGGGAAAAAACACCTTCAGCAGAGATCTGAAAAAACTATACAGTAGTGCAAAAATAACAGTGCACAACTCTGAAGTCAGCCAGCAATTTTGTTTGTTTTAACTTCTTTTGATAGTATTATAGTGAACACTTTTGTCCCATTTTCTTTTACAATCACCAAGGAGAGAGAGAAAGAGACAGAAAGATTTTAACAGGGATACTTGCTTAAGAGTCTGAGAGGCTGCTTCTGCTTCAGGGTTAGTGCACTAAGTCTATAGTTGTACTGTGCATATACTAAGTTTTTTAGCTGTACTTTGCATACACTAAGTTTTTAACTGTACTGTGTATCTTCTAAGGCTAGAGCTGTACTGTGTAATATGTTCGTAATATAAACATGTAATTGTGTTTTTCTTATTCAATCTCTTTTTCTCATCTCTTTATAAGTCCAACTGTGATGCAGATTGTGGAGCTGTGGGGGGCATCTGGGTCTATACTATACCAGCCGATGCACCTGATGCTGGGGCAATGGTGGTAGTCAGGCCTAGCTCTCAGAAGGGTGATAAATTTTCTCCTGGAAGGCACACTGGTGGCCCAAGTGGATACCTCTCGGGAGGGGGGAGCTGCTCTTTTGGGAGTTGTCTGGATGGGTACGCTTGGTCACCCTGCATTAGATTTGGCAGCTTGTAGCATCCAAAGTGTAACAGCCATTGGACTCCCATATTAGGACAATGAAGCATCTACTGGTACAGTTGATATAGTCATTTGATTGAGTGTCTCTGTCCATTCTGAAACCTTAGGAAGAGCCTGCTCATGATGTCTACCATGGATGATGGTGTTGTCTGAGTGGATTCGCTACTGAGTGTCATATTGTCTCCCTGTATCCCACCCTATCTGCATCTCAGTGTTCCTGTCCCTTACATATCATTGACCATACCCTATCTGTAATTTACCCATCCCCACAACCAGTTGTCCTTTTCTGTATATGACTACATCCCTTCACAATCCTCTCAATCTTTTATATTGATAGCAGCCATGTCCATCCATATTTGTTTGTCTAATACTTGTACCTTCCCTAATCCCTTGTTCTTTCTCAAATAGTCTCCTCATTACCTTTCTATTCTGCCCTTCTTCTTATAAAACATTAAAATGGACACCTGCCCCCTCCCAAAATAATATATATTTATATATATGCCCTTCCTACTCCACAACCCATCTTTCCTTAAGGCTACCCTTGTTTGTGATCCTCTGTTTCCTATTCTCCTTTACTGCCTTTATGGTCTTCCCACTGATATCCATTTATATATTGAACCTTAGATGACAATTTGCCATTCTGGCCCTCTGGTGCCTGCTCACACTGCCAGAGTTGCCACTATGAGACACGTCATTGTATGTGTGAACAAGAATATCTTTGGCCATAGCACCTCACTGCTCACATGACTACCTGTAGCACAGCCATGCCACCATTTTACAATAGCATGACTGCCGCCAGTTGCATCAGCATTCTAATCTATTCTGCAGCCTTTGTTTTGGAATGGCAGTGCTATGCCTGTTCTGCTACATACCTGAACAGTACAGGGCTGCGGCGTGCTATGACATCTTCAATATTTAGCTCTAAGCTTCAGCATTGCAAATATTTATGAATATTTTATAGATGCCTCTCATTAGTAGTACTATCAAGACGTTTGGTTTGTGGACTTGTAAATGAAGAGTTAACTCAGGAGGAGCAACATTGTCTTTACATGCCTTATGAGATTTGTCATAAAGGAAGGAAAGTCATGGTTTGACTGGAATGCTGGAAAATAATGATGCTGCAAGCTATAAGATTCATACACTTTGTTCTTTCTTCATTTAAATTAGCTGAATTACCTGCACCAAAACTACCTGACATATGAATGCTGCTTATGAATTACTTATGTTAAGCTGGCAGTAGTAAATACTGTCTGTGCTTGGATTTCCTGCAACAGGCCATCTGTTTCAATATCCATAAGTGTTAGCATCTGCTGTCTGAATAAATAATCTTCAGATGGGACCCACTCTTCCTTCTTCTGATGGTTTACATTGGTGTCTTGATTCACAGGGACAAAAATATATGTTTTAGTGAGTCCCTCAAATGAGCCTTTCATTTGCCTGACTAGATAGATGATTATAGAGAGCACTTTGGCACAAGCAATTAATGCAAGTTTCACATTACTACAAAAAATCTGAATAAGCAGCTAAAATAATTAATCTTTTAGCATATGAAGGCTGCAAATAAAATTATACCATCTTTTTCTTGTCTAGTAAGACATATAATGGGCACATTCCATGTGCTATTCAGTTTAGCCGATCATGCTCTATAACTATTTTTTGTATTATTGCTGTAAAATAACTATTACAAACTGGATGCTGATACATAGAAATTAGATTATTATTTTAAGGATAGACAGGACTAGTCATGGTTACATAATGCTATGGTAACCAATACTTCTGCTACAAATATTACCTCACTGCTAGTGCCATAAACATTAGTTTGATTTCGGCTGCTTCAACTACTGCTGCAAACACTATCACAGCTCCTATCCTATCACTACTAGAAGTACCATAACGGCTGCAACTACTCCTGCAGTTTCAACAACAAAAATTATTCGTACTATTGCTGCAAACAGTACTGCAACCATAGATGCCTACAGCAACATCAATAAAGTTGCTGCTACAAACTGTTCTGCAACTCTTTGCATTTTTACAATAGATACTACAAACGTTAATGCAGTTACTACAGTGAACCGAACAAAAAGCTGCTGCTGCTTCTTCTCCACAGTGGTTACTAGTGAGTATGCCAGTACTTCTCTGATTGTCAGTAGATCATGATGTAGATGCATAGTTTTCATGTAAAAATGACATCTCATGCATGTCTACATTTATTTACATTGTTTCGTTGCAGATGTGCAGTATTTTTCAACAATTGCACTTTCTGTAAAAGCCAAGTTGCATAGCCAGGAATATATCAATATGGATGGCATGGTATATGATTAAAAGATAAAATGTCCTTATGCCTTATAACTCCAAGGGCAAAGGTACAAAGGTAATACAAGATAGCAGACCTTTTAGGCTTTCACTTTGTATCATCTCTTATTCAGAGGACATAGTCATTTTTCACATATGGGTTACATTCTCATGTTCTACATGGTGAGTATGTAAGAGTATTTTGCAGTTATATAACATAAGGTATAATTTTATTTCTCCTTATGCCTTTTGTTACAAGGACCTTGTGTCACATAGCTCTGACACACACAGTAAAAAATGTGTGGCACTTTACAGTAAGATGTAATGTGTAGCAGAGCAAAACAAAGAATGCACATGATTGAATATAAATGCATAAGATTTTTGTAATGTCTGTTAATAAGACCTTTGTAGAGTGCAGCACAGTGTAAACCATCATAGTCTTTTCCCAACAACATTACTGTATAGTATGTACAGCAGGTCTCTTATAAGCAAAGGAAAACATTGGAACTACAAAGAACATATGAATTCTGCATGTCATATATTCCTTCTTTACATTTCAGAATTTCGTAATATTTTCTTACAGGGTTAATGTTTCAAAGTTATTAAAAACATTGCATAAAATGTGACTAATTTTGGAAGAACTTTTCCTTGACAATTCAAATTTTGTCAAAGGCCTAGTTTTCAGAATATTTTTAAGATCACAGAGCTGATACCTACTTTAATCACATCATAATGTAATTTAAATGTTAGCATATTATTTGTTTTTCTTTATTTACTTATTTTATGATACAATAGTCACAGACTGTAGGTTTTTGGCAGATGTCAGTGAAGATTTGTAGCTAATGCTGTTACCACCTCAGACACAGAAGAAATGAAATTTAGACTGTGGTAGCATAAAATAACTGCTTGGCATACCTTTTCAGCCATATACCCCTTATTATACTTTAATTTGTATTTTACTTTCTTTTTTCATTTCATAAATCACCATATATTTGATTTCTGCGAGACCTCTACCCCATTTCTAAATTACACTGTCTTGAACGTTTGCCATATATTTTTTGAATGCATGCTTTCCAGGTTGGATGTTTTGATTCCACTAAGTAGCCAAATCTTTGAATAATGTCTCCATTATTCCTCACTGCTTCCAGGACACCCTTCCATGCTTCTGATGCTCATGTTTGGGCATGTTTAATAGCTCCCTCTGGGCACACCGAAACAACCTCTGTCATTGCAGACATGACGGGGTTGAGAATTATGATGAGATGGGATATTTACGCTGATAGTGTAAAGCTTACCCTTTAATTCTTTCAAAGAAATAATTTCATTTTTATGTTTTTCATTTGTGTGTTTGTTGGTGGGCAATCTTGATAGCTTTCAGCTTTAATCCAAACCATTTTCGATGACATCCTCCTCCTCAGTGCCAGCATCAAAAGAAAAAGGGTTATGTTCCTTCAATTCAAAACATACTGCAGATGAATATAACATGGAAGGTAGTTTCAAATTCACTAGATGCATCCAAGTGCTTTTCTATACTGCACTGATAACTGACAGCTGCCTAGAGATTTTCTTATTCATCCCATACATGTCTTGCAACAAAGGTATTTCTATGAGAGATTATTGTTATGGAGACTATTCTCAAACACAGGAGTATTTTACCTCCTTTCATGTGCATACTGACACACAGACACAGACACAGACACAGACACAGACACACACACATACAACACTCACCTTAAAATAAGCCTTTTGGATGCAGCTCCTGTTATAGTAAGAAGTTACAGAAATTGCCTATAAGTAAAAGCTTTCACACACAGGATCACACACCTACAGATTAAGTAAGTATGCTTGCAGTGTTTATATCAGCAAATGGCAATTCTGCTCATACTAATGTATTTCAGCTTGTTTCACTTTTATGCATTGCCGCTGACAGTCCATTACCAAGATTGATTAAATGGAATCAAGACCATGAGACAGTCTCTTTCAGAAGCAGACTCCTGCTCCCCCAAAATTAACCACTTTTTAACTTGATCGAGCTCTTCTATTGTACTGTCATCAGGTGAACAAAATGTTGCCTGTAATGATTTATTTCATTTTCATGTACTCTGGTGCTTCAGAACCACAATCATTTAGCTGTTATCAGTTAACATTTGTGTCAGTTGCTTTAATACTCAGATTTCTCCCACACCTGTTTACTACAGTTTGCATACACAGTCACTGACACTCAAGAATCATAATTATTTGATGGTGACTAGCTGACATTTATACATCTGTACACAAACTAACTCACTCCTAATTATCCATATTAAGTAGGTACATCTCAGCTACTTGACAGTGAAATTACATGAAAGTGTTTTTACCACTAGTAATGTATTCAGGTGCTTTACAGCCCTCCAACACATGCAATTAGTTACCTGTGATGAAATGGTAGTAGATGACTTCACACACACACACACACACACACACACACACACACACACACACACACATATGCACAATGCACCCCCAATCATCCCTTTTGTTAATGTACAACTCAGTTTAGAGTCTTCAAGTGTCTTGGGTTTCTAATACCATAATGGAAATTGACCACTGGACAAGTCAGGGTACAATTCTAGTGTTCAGTAAATGAGTATCGTTTCAGTGATTGGTGTTAGCTAACAGTGCTCTTTGCAGCACCCAAAATGTGCCCACAGTTGCTTCCTTCTTTAATCCATATGGGTTATATGTATTGGTAGCATATTTAAGTACAGCTGTAAATTCTTTTTTATTAAACCTGCTGCTCCTACTACTATTTTAACTGTCCAAGTATCTTTCTTCTATATTGTTCTAGTTTCTGCTTGCAAATCCTGGTATTTTCTGACTTTGAGTCTCTCTGTACATAAGGTACTGCAATCACTGAGTGTAGCAATTTTAGTGATCAATGCTACTTTTGTCTTCTTTTCATGGTCTACTAGATCTAGTTTTCTTGCATCTGTTTTTTTAGTGTTGGAAATGGGTGATCCCATTGTATGCAGACTTCAACATTCTCTGTAATACTTTGTGGTTCATGTTATCAATGCTTCTTAACTCCTACTATACTGTAGTGCTTGCACAATCCTCAGTGCAACACTCCTGCCACATTTTTGGTCCTTTCAATATACAGGCCCTCTGTATTATACCCAGTAATGAGATATGTGATTTTCCAGTTCTGTTTTGTTGAAACTGTAGTTATCTGTTTCTCCCATATGTTCAAATGTTTTTGTAAACCAAACTGCATGTAGTCCATTATCATGGGCCACCATTATTAGCGTTTCATCTTTTAGTTTCAATTTACCTCTCCTTAACCACTCCACTGTCAAATCTTTGTCACCATCAGGTTGTTCCATGAGATGCTTGTACTTGCCACTGTATTTCTGAATGTTCCAGACTTCTTTCTGTCTCATCTTATCCTCTTCTTTATATACTATCTTTTGCTTTATGCACATTCGATTGATGTCTAATGTTTGTCTTCTTTTGTCTTGATTTCCACTCAGTCTTGGTTCTGAAATAGTTCTACTAAACAAAGCAGAGATGTCATCTATGACCTCTTCTCTTCATCTTTTAAAACGTTCACTATGTTTGAATCTGATAAGTCAGCAGGTTGTGTAGAGTCCCATGAATGTAGAGCTATATATGTAGCCAATTTTGAGGAGACCCACACCACCTTCAGAACGAGGAATATATAATCAGAGTATATACTGATTTTTATGTAATATTTGGTAAGTATGAAGCATTTGTCTTGTTTTTATGTCCAAATGTTTCAATACTTTCTTAGGGCCAGTCACTTACTCCAAAGCTGTAAGCTAGAAGAGAAAGAGCAAATTGATTTACAGCTTCGACTTTATTCCTAGATGTCAAGGCAGTTTTTAATATTAGTTTAGTCTTCTGAATTATTGCTTGCTGGGTTTTATTCTCATTTGTTCATGTTTTATTGCAGACACTTCATCTATTAACAAATATTTATATACTCCATCTTGCAAAAGACTCTTCATATTATATTCCTGCCCCAGGCTGGTATTTTTTTGGTGCTGCAGAGTTCCTTTTTTAAATGTTTCTTTTCTACATTTCTCAAGATCAAATTATATTATTATATCATCTGATAAGGTTTTAACCACTTGCAGCTGTGCTTTCAGCTCGCAGTTTTCAGTAATTTGCAAAAAGTAAATGAGATGTCTTTATACGTGGTTGTTTTCTGGGAGCCAAATTGTAGCCATGTTCCAATCTGTTAAGTGCACATTTTAGTATGTTAAGGGCTAAACAGCATCAGTGGCAAAGAGACACCCTGAAATATCCCCATTTAATTTTTTATTGCTGGATAATAATGTCCTTTGTTATGGCTCATCTGCAAAGTGTTTTTACACTGTTTCATTGTAACCATAAAGTAATTAATCAATATTGGGTGCATCTTATACATCGGTAAGCATTGCTTTATTCATGAATGTGGGATGCTGTCAAATGCTTTTTTGAAATGTATCTATGCCATACTTAAATTCTCAACTTGTTTACAATTCTTTATTATAGCTTTATTTAGCAAGAAATTATCCTTTTTTTTTCTGACATTCTTTTGTTACCTTTGTGTTCTTTTGCCATAACTGACTTTTTTTCTAAATGACTGTATGAATGCATCAATTCTATTATACAATTTGTACATTGCCAGAAGGCAAGCTATTTGCCTGCAGTTCTTATAATGGCTAGTAGGTTCATTCTTAAGGAATACTTGACTTCTTAAGGAATGTCTGCTACCTCAAGACACCCCACAAGCAACACATAAACCACAAAAGCAGTGTGCAAAGCAGTCACAGCCCTTAAGGCTAAATACAACACCAAACATACTTGTCATAGGTGACTCCATAGTCAGACACACTGACGTCCCACTCACCAGGCTGAACAAGGAGAGGGTCACAGTAAGCTGCCTATCGGGTGCTAGAATCCGCCACATAACACAAACACTCGGGTCACTCCACGGCAAGTACAAATATGACACAGTCATTGTCCATGCTGGTGTGAACGAACTGAGACGTACCTCCCTGGACTACATGAAAAGAGACATAGAGGAGCTCTCTGATTATGTAGCCCAGGCAGGTATGACCCTGACCCTGAGCAGTATCCTTCCTTCACCAAGAATGATGCCACAATATAGAGACAAGATGATCAGCTTTAACAATTGGCTTAATGTCTAGTGTCATTCAAAGGGGATCCAGTGTCTGTCTGCCTGGGATGACATGTTTGACAAGCCACGCTGCTTCGCAAGGGACGGCTTGCACCTGTCACCCCTGGGATTCCGGATATTGGCTAAGGCTCTTGCCACCCCCATAGTGCCCTTTTTAGGCAAGGCTCAAATTCTAAACCTACCACCCTAGAAAACAAAAATGGGAAGAAACTGAGGGTAATGCTGCTCAATGCCACAAGTCTAAATCTTAAAATGCACGCACTCAAGGCCCTTCTCAGTATGGAGAACATCGATGTCTGTGCTGTAACTGAAACCTGGTTCAAGGCTCCTGAGAGCACCCCGGCACTATTAGGTTTTACCTCATATCATGCTTTCCGGCCCCAAAACCCGGACCACACCACAAAAGGGGGGGGGGTGTATCCATATTCATAAAGGATACCCACACCTCCAGGTTGGTGGCAATGCACGAAGCTTCAGAAACCATCCAGGTGCAACTAACCATAGGCAAAACTGCTCTACAAATTGTAGCATGCTACAGGCCACCCTCTCAAACTCAGGAACCCCACACAGCCTTCATGAAGACACTGGAGGGTATAAATGTATCTCCAAACACCATCATATTGGGTGACTTCAACTACCCGAATATAGACTGGGAACATTACTCAAGCCCTAACTTTCTAGCCCAATGGTTCCTGGAGTTCATAAATTCAAATGCCATGGAACAGCTAGTCACTGTTTCCATGAGAGGAGAAAATATACTAGATCTCATTATCACAAATATGGGGACAAAATGCTCCACACCGGAAGTATATCCCTCATTGGTGAGATCTGATCATAAACTAATCTCACTGAAAATCCACATCCCGCCCCCACCCCAAACAAAAAAGACCACAGTGAAGAACTTCTCTAAAGCAAACTTCATACTACTCAAGACTGGTGTGGTATCCTTCAAGGCCCCTGAGCCAGTGGAAACCACAACCCAAGCTGCGGAAGCCCTTACAAATGCCTTCTATGAACACCTCCAGGACTGCATGGATCAGGCAATCCCAAATAAAACCAAGACTCTTTCCACAAAGGGCAAACGTCCAGTCTGGTGGACCCCAGCCATTAACAAACTTTACAATAAGAGGAGAAAGCTATTACATGATAGAACAAAATCCATAAAAGGGAAGTCACCCTGATCATTATTAGTAAAAAATACGAGCACTCATAAAATCAACTAAGGCCAATTTTGAGAGAAAAATTGCCATGGATTCAAAGGACAATCATAAGGCCTTTTTCAGCTATGTTAGGAACCTGGGTGGAAACTCCCAGATATGCTCAGAATTAGTCCAAAATGATACAAAAATCACTGAACCCACAGACATTGCCAACATACTGGCAGACAGGTTCAGTGCAAACTTCACCCCCCTCCCCCCCCAAAGGAGAGATAACTATCCCAGCGGAGTGTAGCCTCCCAGACATCTCAAATGCGCAGGTGAAAGCTGCTCTCTCTAATGCTAAAAACACAGCATCAATGGGACCGGATGGTGTCTCCGGCTGTGTGCTACACGAGCTAAATGAGGAATTAAACCCGCACATAAGGCAGCTGTTTAATCTCAGCCTTACCACAGGATACGTGCCCAAGGAGTGGCGTACGGCAACTGTGGTTCCACTCCACAAAGGCGGTGCCTCTACGGACCCTGGTAATTACCGCCCCATAAGCTTAACAAGTCTAGTCTGCAAAGCTATGGAGAGGATCATAATGGAGCTCATAAACAAAGATATAGGGGACTTGCAGACATTGGACCCGACCCAGTTTGGCTTCGTCAAGGGAAGATCATGCCTTTTGAACTTGGTCGACTTCTTCAAAACAGTCACCAAGGCCATTGATGAAGGAAAGGCAGTCCATACAGCCTACCTTGACCTTGCAAAGGCTTTCAAAACAATACCCCACTTGGGTATTGTAGAAAAACTTACCAGCTTAAATGTAAACCCATATATCACAAGATGGGTTGCAAACTGGCTTAAGGACAGAACCCACATGGTTAGAGTTGCTGGCGCTATGTCAGACTCCAAGCCGGTCACAAGTGGTGTCCCACAGGGCTCGGTCCTTGGCCCCCTATTGTTCGGCATCTACTTCTCAGAAGTACAGGCCAACATGGGAGGACTTTGGCTGACAAAGTTTGCAGATGACTGCAAACTGGGCGCCATAGTGGAAAGTGCATCGGACATGGATATCCTTCAGAAGGGACTCACAGAAACAGATAGCTGGTGCCAGAGCCATGGCCTGAAGTTAAACGCCAAAAAATGTATAGTCATACCCTTCGGGAAAAACAAGGTAACCCCAAGCTACCATATAGGTGGCAATCCACTAAGCACAGAAGAGGTTATCAGGGACCTGGGGACCCAGGTTGACAGTGGCCTTTCTTTTGACACTCACATTGCTAAAGTGGTTAGAAAGACCTTCTACATTGCCCACCTGATCATGAAGGGATTCACATCCAGATCTAGTGAGGTCATTGTTCCCCTGTACTCTTCACTTATCAGACCAGTGATCGAGTACAATGCCCTATTCAGGATGTATCTCACCCGACATCTGCAGCAATTGGAGAGACCCCAAAAGTTCCTCACCAAAAGGATAAAGGGACTCCAAAATCTGTCATATGCTGCCAGATTGAAGAAACTCCAGCTCTATTCAGTCGCATACCGTCTGCTCAGAGGTGACATGTGCCTGACATACAAGGCCATGTCCAACCCGGAATTAATGGACATGCTCCACCTCAAAAAATCCAAATCCACCAAAACCACTAGAGCAAGCGACTTAAACCTTAGCACGGATATAAATAGGACATGCTGGAGGGATAGATTTATCACTCAGAGACTCCCTATGCTGTGGAATGGAATCCTGGTCCATGTGAGGCGGAGCGCCTTGCTGGCTCTGTTCAAGAGAAATCTTGACCTGTGGATGGGAGATCGTAGGTTTACCCCGGGAATCATCTCTGTGTCACTGCTGGACAGAGGCACAACAAACTAATGGGCACAGTATTTTTTCATATAAGGGGTGGCGTAAGCCACAAAAATTTGGGCTAGGCATATAAATGCCTTAGGGCAGATAGCCTAGTATAAACCTATGAACCTATGAACCTATAATAGTATTTTCTGTTGCTAACCATGTTAGAATTTGTTCAAGATGCCCATATAAATAATTGTACTCAAGTCTAAATCTTTATGCAAAAATGTCAGTGCCTTTATCCACAGCTAGGTACTATGTCTGGGCCTAGGGTTTTCTAATTAGGAGCATTTCATAATTTTGTTTAAATGTCTCTGGTTGTTACTTTATCCCATTTCATATCCTCTACAACTGAGCTCCTAACCATTTTTCCTACTTTTTTTATCCATTCGGCATATTTGTTATGTGAACAGGGTCTTCATATATATATATAGATATATATATATATATATATATATATATATATATATATATATATATATATATATATATATAGTGTCTATTTCTTTTTTTGGTGATTGTTCTATTAGTTTTGCTTTGTTTTTCAGTTCTTTATAAAGCATTTTTTGAGTCATCAATGAATTTCTTATTTTGTACTTTTTCTTTATATTTATCTGCATGCCATTTAAGTTTTTCTACTTGCACTGTTATTTTTAGTTTATTATTGGTAATAATGTATGATAGGTAGATCCTGGTCTGTTGTAACACTGTGTGTTGTACATCTATCTTTCTAAAACATGTTTGTGATCTGTTCCCTTTTCTATATTTTTCTGGGTACTTCTTGTCTTGTTTTATAGATTTTGCTATTTGATCCTTCTTATGGTGGCATTCTACTCCCTCCCCCCTTCCTTTGTTACTCCATGTTTTTTGTAATAACACTTTTTTTATTAATAATTAGCTGCTCAATAGCATATCATATTTATTTGTGTTATATCACATGATTATCTCTTAATAGTCCTAATTACTGTGTTCATCTATTTTACCAGTCTGCTAAGATTTTGGGCCTTATTTACTTTCTGTGATTTATTTCTTTATTTTTTCATATATCTTTATATGTCTATCCATATGTATTAAGTCAAACAGGTTTTCAGTTAGATAATTTTTTTATGGTCTGAGAGTACCCACTTTGCTCAGTGTATCCTGTGAGTTTTCCAAAGAAGGTTCCATAACATTATCCTGTGGCATATCCTCTTCAAATGAATCCTGCTCCATCTGATTTGCCTCTATATGGAGACTCATTGGCCTATCATGTGTTAGAGTTGCCACTGTCTCCTGCTCCTTCCTTTGCTATGTAACCTGAACTAGACAGTGACACTAGTCAATTACAGAAGTGTCTAGAGTATCACCATGTGGTAATTCTTCTTCAGATTCCACCCTCTCTCTCCACTGTTCCTCAGCCTGAGGACCCATTGTTCTATCATGTTGCAACACTATATGTGTTGGAGTCTCTTCATTAAACCCTTCACTTTGCAGATATGACATCACTTCAGTTTCAATTTTTTTAAATTTCTACTTTACTGATCCTGTTTTCTTCATTTACTCCTTGTGATTTTTGTATTGTATTGTGGAATTTTCCATGTCTAGATGCAAAAATGATTAGTCTGATTTCCCCTTTGCATAAATATTGCACCTTGCCAGACCTCCTTTTCTTTCTCAAGTCCATGTTTATTTGTATAACTCTCAGAAATTTCGGGGTTTTCTTTTTGGTATTTTTGCACTTCATGTGTCGCTTTATTTTTCCATATGGCCCACAGTTTCTTCATCCAGGCAATGATTTCATGGAGCTTTTGTAATGATGACTACAAATGTTATTTGAAGATTTGATGGTTTTTCATGTGCAAATATTTTTCTTTCTACTGATTTCTCTTTTAATTTTTCTGTACATCTTTTGAATGGAAATTTAGGGCTTCTAGCAAAACAGTAACAACATATAGTTCAATTTTTATCCTCAGTAATCCACTTTGTCATCTCTCTGCCTCTTTTTTAGTCTGTCACTTTTTTTTTATTTTCATGGACTACTTCCTTCTGCCATGGGGGGGGGCTCCTCCTCTTCCTCCTGAATCTGGCCTAACACTGTGGTAGAAATGTTTCTATGTCCTGGGGATTCTACAGTGCCTTTTTATAGTCTTGGAATCAGTGTGTGTATCATGAGTGGAAGTTTTGTTATACTGGGACCTGTGCACCCAGTCTTCATTTTATCTCAGTTTTAATTTATTCCAAATCTTTTGGGCTTCTAATACAGTGATGGGAATGGACCCCATTCCAAAGTCAAAGTATGATTAAACTTCATGAAACCAGTATTGTTTCAGTCTTTGATGTAAGACAAAAGTGCTCTTTACAGTACTTGCAATGTGCCCAGAATGGTTCCCTTTTAGAAGACCAAAGACACATTCTTTCAAATGCATCTTAGTCAAACTCAAAAGCCTGAAATGGCAAAATATCGAAGTGGCTTCTAAGCAAATTCTTTCCCAGGGAAAGATTTTGCTTGGCCGCATCGTTACTTTGCCATTTTCGGCACTGTTGTGCGATCTCAGATTTGGTATATTTAAGTAGGGTGGGGGGGGTGGGCACAGCCGTCCACTTAATGTAATGTTTAAAGTTTTTTTTTTTTTGTGTTTGGTTGTTGTTGGAATAGCGATTTTTTTCCCTAGGAAAAAATCGCTGTTCTGACAGTTCAAAATTGTAAGCTTTCACTTACATGGGGTCGATTAAGCATCATTCGCTTTTTTAAGCACTCTGTGATCTAATATAGACATGCCCAGAACTGACTTCTGCAATTCATATGGTACATATCTAAATATGACTGCAGATTCTTTTTATGAGACCCATTGCTCCTTGTACTACTACTGGAACTGTCTGGGTATCCTTCTTCCATGGTGTCCTCATTTTTGCCTGCAGATCCTTGTATTTTATGACTTTGTATCTCTCTGAACTTAGGAAACAGAAATTGTTGGGTATAGCAATTTCAGTGTTCAGTCCTACTTTTGTCTTCTTGTTATGGACTACTACATGTGGTTTTTCTCTCGTCTATTTTTTGACCTGTTGGTAATGGGTGATTCCATGTGATATAAAATTCATATGTGTCTATAATGCTTTATGTTTCATGTTTCCAGTATAAGCTGTTTGAATGTAATCATGTGAAAGACATTTTGCTTATAGAAATGTATTTCTCTGGTTTCACACAGAAACAACACCTTTTACCACTAAGCAGTGGCTGTTTATTTAAATCAGTGTAGGGCATCCATTTTTATACACAGAATACTCATACCTCAAAACACACACAGTCACACACACACACACACACACACACACACACACACACACACACACACACACACACACACACACACACACACACACACATACACACACACACACACACACACACACACACACACACACACACACACACACACACACACACACACACACACACACACACACACACCAGTTTCTGACTGAAAACATCTTCAGTGTTTGCCTTTATTGAATCAAAACAAATTATTTCAACTCCCCCTCCTATTGATGATAATTTAATGCTGGCCAAGTGACAGCAGATACATAACTTTAATATGTACTAAATCCCACATCCCTCCTGAAATCCCATCTCTGCAGTGGATATATCAATGCTTCACTGTGGAAAAGGGAAAGAAATTCTACTTCAAGTAGTATACTCTCTTTAGATTGTCTATATGACAGAGAGTGATAAAACCCTGACTACTACCCAAACAACCCATTTTCTCCAAAAACATTTTATTATAAAATTTGACAATAATGGCAAGAAACAGCAAGCAAACATGCAACAAAAAATGCCTAAGCTAGATCTAGCTAATGAAACAAACCAACCAAAAAGTATTTAAATTATTTACAAAAGGATCTCAATAGTATAAAATATTTAGAAGCACTTCTCTTAAAGCAACACAAAGGGTAAGTAAAATAATTAAATAAAAATATCCAAAATGTGTATAACTATAAAACAGAAAATCAAGAAGTGAGTTGGAAAACTACAACAGCTTAATAATTTATGACGGGGTCAAGAAAATATATTAAAAGCATTTAACCAGACATTAAAAAGTTCAGAATGATCAGCATTATGTAGATAAATAACTTTATAAGCTATAATACAGCTAAATACCAAGTTATTGAATTCAGCCTAATTTAAAACTGTCAAATCCCATTTTATAATGTATAATTTAGTAAACACAGCTATAATGATTAAGGATTTTAATTCATATGTTTTGATGATTGTATGGGAATATGTAGAATCACAAAATTGCAACAGATAGAGTTTAAGTTATAGAAAAGTTTTATTTTTCTGTTGAAATCTCAATCATTGTTATTTTACATATTTCTAATACCTAAATATATGTACTATGTCAACTTCATCAGTATTGCACACCTGTCAAAGAACAAGAAAAGATGAAAAGAAAGAAGGTTTTTAGATCGAGTAAGGTAAGCAATGTGAATTATAATGAACTTAGTATAAAACACATTTTCAAAAGGAATGTATTTGATATTTAAGTTGAGTTTCTTCTACCAAAATTCACCCCACTACCAGATTCATTGATTGTATCTCTTTTTCTTCTTGGCTGTTGCTCAACACAAGAAAACAAACACACTTCTATGACATCGGTCTCTGTGGATATTACTGTTGCCATTAATGGTAGGAATTTCCCCATCACCATTTCCCTGTAGTTACCTAAAGGATGTGGGAGCATTGCTATCTGAGTTTCAAAAATCTTTAACAAATATTAGGTCTCATTTCACCCATTTTACCTACCAAGTCATGTTTTGCTAAATTTTATTTTGATCACAGTTCCAAAGGGGAGATATTAGTAACAGTCTTGGTGTGAAAAGAGGTTTGCACATTTTTAAGTTAAAAGACAATGCTTCATCCATCCTGGATCCCATGCCTGTTTGTTATAATTACAGTTTGCTAATAAGATATTATAAATTTGATTTAAGATGGGTTTGTTGGTACCCAGCAGACACAGTATTTTCAATGATCAGCTGGCACAATACCTTTTCATATGAAATCCTGCATCTGTTTGTTTTTTAAGTAATGTAAATGTATATAAATCAATAATTTTGTTAAAATATTAGGGCTTTGATGAATTGTTTGGAAAAGAATGCAAATACCATCAATATTCAAAATTTTCTTAACTTTTTGAAACAACAAAATAAACTTAAATAAACTGGGATTTCTGGGTGATTTAATATGCTTCTGTTTAAGAATAGGAATACCTAAAGTGTTACAGTTATAAGGGTTGATATAATTCAACCAGTCATGGAACCAACCTGGACAAAATTGCCTTAGTTTGGAATTGAAGTTAATAGATTTTAAGACTATAGATGCATTAATAATTAGATGATATATATTAGATGATATACACACACACACACACACACACACACACATATATATATATATATATATATATATATATATATATATATATATATATATATATATACATATATACATATCTGGTAGATTCATTACTCCATATTTTAGGGCACATAAGGATATGAAATGATTTTATTTCAGATTTAGTGAACCAAATAAATTTGATTAGTGAAAATGCAATGACTTTTGCATATTTTTTTTAGCAATGTCATGCAGGGTAGACATACAACAAAATAAAAGTATTGGAATAATATTAATTTCCACTATTGTGGTATTAGAGTAAAATGAAAAGTTAATGATATTTAGTGAAATGCATTACCAGCATTTGAGAATATTGTTTTGGTAGCTACAAATGCATTTTGTTGCATAAGAAAAACACCAGATATCTGCAAATATAGTTTGTAGTTAGAGAATTTCGAAAAAAGTATAGACAGTGCAATCTTGTGGATGTCTTTGTTAGAAAAAAATGGGCAAACATTGACATCATCAATAAAAGCTGTAAAGTGGGTTTTAAAATAAAGAATGTTACTTATTTTATAGCAAGTTTGGGGGGGGTTAAAAATACAGAAATGATTTACTATATAAACTAAAAAGGTATGGGAGATGGGGAAATAGTGGACATCCTTGTCTAACCCTGTTTTTATTCCACCCTGTTTTTAATCAATTAGATCTATGTATAGTGGTATAAAAGGGTTTAAACCAACTATTTTAATATATTTTATAAAAGAATACAGAAAACAAAATTTGCTAATACCTGCAAATACATTTATTCTGTCATTAATAGCAAATGCAAAATTACTCCCTATCTGTCTGTCTGTCTTTCCAACTACCAGTCTATCTATCTGTCTATCTATCTACTTATTTATCTATATCATGTAATAATTGGAAGGATTCATCAGGGGTTCAAGTCTGATTGCTAATTTGTCTTGAATAAATAAATCTCACATGAAAAAATGAAAGATGGTTACGCAAATCTTTATATCTAAATTAATAAGTACAATTCACAATTTCCTGAAGACTGACATGATTTCTAAGAATTAAGACAGTTTTAGATCTATTATATAAGTAAGCAAGCCATTTTATTTTGATATCATATAATATGACAAATAAAATAATAGTTATTTTTTCTATGAAACATGTGTACAGAATTCAGTCATAAACCCATCCAGCAACCAACAGCAAGCAGCAAATAAGTAGAAACAAACCACAGGAACAGGACACAGGATACAACAGATTTATTCCGGTACCTCGGCTCAACAGCCTTCAAAGGAATAAACATCAGAGCACCAGGTGCATTATATATACTAGTGCTACCCAATAATTAAACAATTAATCAATTCAGTTCAATTAAAAAACATAATACAACTCCAGAGAGTTAAAGGTACAATAACAGGTATAATGCAGGTACAAAACATCACTAATGGAAAAAAGGAATGCAAAAAGTTATTACTTACAAATAATAAAATTATTATTATTGTTAATAATGTAATACTAAACATTTTCATTATTAAAAATTCAAATTCACTTCCAAATTCAAGCCTTTAGGTTTAAGAGTTCCATATTTTAAAATAAACCTACTTTCTAGATTTAATAAACTCTGCTGAAAGTTATCTCCATAATGTACATTAGGCTTGGCTAAAGCACAAAAAAACAATCGACCCATTGTGTATTGTATGAAAATGTTCAAATATAGGGCTATCTATCCTAGCATTACGAACATCACCAATGTGTTCTAAAACACGTATTTTTAATTGGCGTTTCGTTTGACCTATATAATATTTAGGCAAAGCACAATCACAACCAATAATATAAACTACACCACAGGAACTGCAATTGAAATTATTTTCTGCAAAATATTTTACCCCATTTATGGTACAGCCAGACAGATTTTTTACTCTTACACATATCTTGCATTTGCCACATTTAAACATACCATAATGAATGCCAGGTTGTGATTGTGCTTTGCCTAAATATTATATATTTTTAATAATGAAAATGTTTAGTATTACATTATTAACAATAATAATAATTTTATTATTTGTAAGTAATAACTTTTTGCATTCCTTTTTTCCATTAGTGATGTTTTGTACCTGCATTATACCTGTTATTGTACCTTTAACTCTCTGGAGTTGTATTATGTTTTTTAATTGAACTGAATTGATTAATTGTTTAATTATTGGGTAGCACTAGTATATATAATGCACCTGGTGCTCTGATGTTTATTCCTTTGAAGGCTGTTGAGCCGAGGTACCGGAATAAATCTGTTGTATCCTGTGTCCTGTTCCTGTGGTTTGTTTCTATAAACCCATCCAGGTCTGGAACATTCCCATTTTAAGAGTTTTATTATATTTTTAATCTCCTAGATCTGAAGTGGACTTAAAGGATTTGTCTGTATCTCTGTGTGTGTGTGTGTGTGTGTGTGTGTGTGTGTGTGTGTGTGTGTGTGTGTGTGTGTGTGTGAGTCAGTGTTCTTGACTTAATTGATTTGCTGCAGATAAGCAATGATCTGTTTTTAAGTCATTAGAGTCACCTTCATATTTTTACAGACAAACCAACCTCCATAAAGATTCTTATAGATAATTTTAAAAATTGTTAAGAAATCATTATCAGTACTGCAAGTTTTCCATGTTGTCTTATTTCTAAAATATTTCCCAATCACATTCAATAAAACACATCTCACCAAAATGACAGTTGATGACCTTTATTAACTTCCACTATAACTTTATTCCATCATTTCAAATGTTAATTATAACGTGAATAACCTTGCAACTACAATATGGGAAATCCTTGTAACATCAGAGCAGCATACCCCCACTCACTCTGCCCATATTAGCAGCATCCATTCTACCACTCATTTATTCTTATTAATCAAAACAGTTCTTGACATAATTGATTTGCTCCAGATAAGCAATGATCTATTTTTAAGTCATTCGAGTCACCTTCATATTTTTACAGACAAAGCAACCTCCATAAAGATTCGTATAGATAATTTTAAAAATTGTTAAGAAATCATTATCAGTACTGCAAGTTTTCCATGTTGTCTTATTTCTAAAATATTTTCCCGATCCCATTCAATAAAACACATCACACCAAAATGACAGTTGATGACCTTTATTAACTTCCAATATAACTTTATTCCATCATTTCAAATGCTAATTATAATGTGAATAACCTTGCAACCACAATATGGAAAATCCTTGTAACCGTACATCTGAGCAGTATACCCCCACTCACCCTGCCCAAATTAGCAGCATCCATACTACCACTCATTTATTCTTATTAATCAAAGCAGTGTCCTACTTCTTGCCTTAATCTCCCAAACTCCTTGCATCAATACCCAGCGCCAGGAGGCTGAACAGAAGAGAGACAAGCCTGCCTCTCTTTAATACCCATCAACCTGACCACAGGCTATTCCCCCTGTCCTAAGAAAGAACTTTCACTAAAACTTCCAAAAATAAACTTAAATGTATGTCAAAGAGATTTAAACCAAACTCATTCAAGTGAACTCCATTGGTTCTAAACTAAACTGGGTCCCTGTCATCAAAATTCCTATTTTTTATTGTATGTATACCCAAAGGGGCAAACTCTCATGACAGCCTACAATTAATATACCTCTGTGCATGCTCCAATGTCATAAAACTAGTGGCATTCTTTCAACATAAATGTGGTACTATCTCAGAACATGCAATGCACATGCCTGGATATAATTTCTGCAACATAACCAGATCCTCCCTTATCCTATACACCAACTGTTTCTTAGTTATTATTCCCAAATCATTACGAGTCAAGTGTACCACAAATACTCAAGGAAGCCCCATCCATGACTGTATAAATGTAAATTCATCCATAAGCTGATTCCATCTAAGACCTCTATTACCATGCCACCTGACTGTGATGCACCACTTTCTTGCCATCTCACCTAACAGCAGCCCTTTTCACTGCCCAATGAATATACAAATGGCCCAAGATGACAGTCTCCTTTCCTGAAAAAAAAATTAATATTAAATCATCAGTTGAATCCATTACTTAATATAAGATAAAAAGACATCTGTAGACCACTGACCCACTCTCCAAATGACCTCAGCTGATCTGCCTTCCCCTGCTAAATCCGAAGCCCTACCAATATGAAAAGAATGAGTGGAAAACCTCTCTCTTGGAAAACTCATAAAACACCGAGTCCTTCTTATTACATATGCAAACTGGTGACCCATTACCACCTTACCCCCTCTCAACTGAAAAAACAAGTTTTGAGGGCTCCCCAACCCACCAAACACAGCCCACCATGCCTACCTTTCCCAAGAACTATCTGTGTGTCCTTCCATAACTGATCTGTTTTAGACTAACATAACCAAATGTGCACTGTCACTGGAAAAAACATAATTTCTCTCCAAACTAATGATCCTAACAGTTCTGACACCCAGAATGCTCCAAATACATTCATAAACACAAGGTTACCCACAAAATATAATCCACTGAATCACCAACCACTAAAGCTAAAGCCTTCAATAAAACTTTCAAACCCTGTCTTTTCAATGGACAATACATATCCATATTTGCACCAACCACTCTACCCCATTCTTTCAACATATGCTCCACTGTACAGGACTTCATGAAATCATGCAGATCAGCCACCTGTGCAAATATACTAATCACTGCCAGGTCCATCTTGACCAACTGCACTGCCTTACCTCACCCCCAAGCCCCAGCCAAGTATAGCAATAATAGTTCTTCTGACCAAACCCCCTCATCTTCAGGCAACTGTAAAATCAATTTATCAAACTCATATAATGCCCTACTATATGCCCTCTTGGTAGCTGCAGCCCGACATTGCTGCACCAACTACCTGGTTACATCAGCCCAAGATGTCATACCTTGCTTTGCAACACCATTGGCTCTTTCTCTGCTCCTGGGATCAACTGTTGAAACCTGGAAAACTGAAATTGTGACAAACTGTCAGCAATCCTGTTCCTAACCCCTGCCACATGCCCACCTGTGAAAGAAAAATTTATAAACAAACTCTGAAAAATCATCTTACGTAAAACTAACAATAACAGTTTATACCTCAAAACTCTTACCACTGCCATATTATCCAAATAAAAATTACCCTTTTTCCCCTCAACCGCTCCTGCTAAACTACTGATGCAACAGATTGGCATTAACTCAAAAAAGGCAATATCCCTTTGCCACGCATCCCTCCAATCTGCCAACCAATGAGCCACAAACAATTACCGGTCAAAAAACGGACCCATTCAGATACCACTAACTGTATCCATAAACAATTGCAATTCCCCTTGACCAACCCAATCCATCTGCCAATAGGAAACACCATTAAACTGCTCCAGTTAGGACAACCAAAGTGCCACCTCAGCCCATACCAACTTACTAATTCTGACCCAGTGATGTTTGCTCTTCCCTTCTTTTGAGAAGATGGCCACTTACCTACAAAATGTGTGCCCTGGATGAACCGGCCAACATGCAAAATTTAGAAGCCCTAAAAGCTCCATAACCTCCCCAATCCATATCTTATTTTTGCACACCATCCATCCAATCTTCTCCCTCAAACAGCTTATCATGTCTGGGGGTAAGCAAAGCAACACTCATTCTGTATCTACTAATAAACCTAGGAAATCCAGTGCCTTAGCTGGGCCTTCCAGCTTCTGCCTAGCCAATAGGATTCCAGACTAATCGCACATCCCCAAAACCTCTCACAAACCTTCCAACGTTCCCCCAAACCCTTCACCTACTGTCAAGAAATCGGTAATGCACCACCCTCTGTGTGTCCACCCGCTGCTGCCAAGCACAGTGAAGTATAATGCTAAATTTCTCAAAAGTAGCACAAGCTATTGAGCATCCTGTTGACATAGCCTTGTCTAAGTAAAACTTGTTCCCAACAACCATATTCAACAATGGCCACTCCTCTTCCTTTAGTACCAGCAAAAGGTGAAATGCTGATTCAATGTCCACGTTCATCCACATATCCTTAAACCCCCGAATAACCTTCATGGCATCATCTAAATATGAATCAAATAAATCCACAAGCACTTTAAAGAAGGCTTGAGTAAGCCACTTAGTACGAAAGTTGACTTTATTGAACAACAAAAATAATAAAATAAATGCTAAAATTATCCACACAGCATTTTTTTCAGTTTAAAACAGACCATCAAATATAACAAACAATTGTTTTTCCCATTTAAATAGTAAACCTCATTATGATCAACCAATAAAAAGCCTGTATTACTACACCATTACAAGTATGGTTTTACATGTAAAAAACTTATAAAATCATTATTAAAAAACAACATTTTTCATAGGAAAGTGACACAGTATTTTACAAAATATTTAAACAAAATGATACGGAGTAGGTCCAAACAAATCAAATACTTTTTAAGTTAATAAAACCCATAAAAAACTATATCAACTTTTGTCGAAAAAGGTGCGATTCCATCTAGTGACCATAGTGTGGTAAAAAATGTCCCTACTCTATAGCTTAGCAACTCTGTTTCAACACAGGGGCAATAGAAATATTTATGTTTAGCCCTGGGGGCTTATTGGCCTCAAGCACCACCTGCCAGTATAATTCCTTTAATTCTATAGTTGCTTCCCAAAGACCACCCCTGCCATCTTTGGTATCCATTCCAGTACAAAAAAGGTATAGTTAGCTTGACTGCATACCAAGGAGTGCTTGTAAACTGCATTATTAATATTACAATTACGAATATCATAATAATGCTAGTAAACTCTCCTCTTAAGTGTATGCTCAGTTTTTCCTACATAGAATGCACCACATGATTTGCACTGAGCTAAGTACACCGCACCTGAAGTGCTACAGTTAGAAAAGACTCTCTTCTATAAATTGTTTCAACTACTAATATAGATTTTGTCCTTATTACAAATAAACTGACACTATTGACATGGCCCACAATTATAAGTTCCTTTCCTTTTAGTGGTGTCATTCTTATGATTAACAAAACCTTGATTTTCTAAAATGTTTTTCATGTTGTGACCGTTTCTAAAAATCACATCTACTATTTTGTTGTGTAATCTGCTGATATCTGTCAGCCTTACGAACTTATCCCATTCACCTAACACTATTTTTTTAATTAGGTTTGCATCGCCATTATACTCAGTGACAAAAGTTCTCTGGTAGGGGTTGACATTCTCATTGTTAACTACATTAAAAGAGTTCTCTCCACCCCCAGCCATGTTGATACCCAAAATGGATGTGTATTCCCCAGACATCTCTTTAGAAACTTCATCTCTTATTTCTTGAATTAAGGCTGGGGGTTAGCCTCATTCCAGGAATATATTTTCTAACAAAACTGATTCAATTTCAAAATCACTGACTACTGAGCACATTCTACTGGCCCTAACCATTTGTCCCTTAACTATTCTTCTTTTCTGGTGCATTGGGTGCGCACTTGAAAAATAGAGGAAAGAGTTAGAGAATGTTTTTTTTCCCTATGAATTGTAGACTTAAAACCATTTTGTAGTTTGTGGATGGTGACATCCAAGTAGTCATCCTTGTCTACATCCATGTTGTACGTAAATTTCAGAAAGTTAGTCGTATTCTGAATGTAACCTATAAATTCTAAAAACTTCTTCTTGGTGTCTACCCAAAACAAACAGATGTTGTCAAGTTATCTCTTGTATAAGGACCAGCATGATGCATAACCTGACTGAAACATGAACTTCTGTTCCCACATTGAAAGAACGATGTTGGCATAGGTGTGGGCACAGCATACCACTATAGCCACACCCTTCAACTGGTGAAAAAAATCACCTTCAAAAAAGATATAGTTATTTTTGAGAACCAGGTCCATTAATTCAACACAAACATGAAAAACAGTACTCGATAAACCACCCCTCATAGCAAGAGCTTCCTCAAACCATTGTAGGCCAGTGTCATGAGGTATGACAGTAAATAGATCGACAATGTCTATAGTCACAAAGAGAATGTCCTTATTAAACAAGTCAGGTGTGATTGTTCTTAAAACATCTCAATAATCTTTCAACATTTCGTTTTCGTTCATCCAAATGTTTTCTACTTTAAAATCAACAAACTTAGCTAGTGGTTCTGTTTTGGATCCTTCTCCTAAGACAGTCTCAAAGACAGGTCCACTACATCTCTATGTACTTTTGGTATCCTGAAAATCGAGGGTATTCTAGGTCTTTCATTTTTAAGGCAGAAAAAAGTGTTGAAACTAATAGAGCCGTCAAGTAAGATATCATTAAGGGCTAGATCTATCTTGTTGTAAGCTATATTTATCTCATTTATAGAAGCAGTAGTGTATTTATTGTCATCATTCAGCACCACTAGCATTTCACTTTCATGGATAAGTTTGTCCATAATAACAATCCCCCTTCCCTTATCAGGTTTCATTACTCTTATATTCTTATCCGATCTTAATTGGTCCAAAATACCCTTCTCATCTAATGAAAAGTTGTAACTAAACTTATTCTTGTTGATTTCCCTTCTCAGTTCATTCTCCACAACCATTTAAAAATTCTTCAGTTGTGGGTGGAGGGGGGGATTGTAAGTGCTCTTCCTTCTAAGTTCATTATTCAAATCCACTACATAAATCTGAGTCTCTAAAATCTCCAAATTGATTTTTCATGCAAAAAGTTTTAAATCAATAATGGTTTTATTTAAGTCCCATTTCTTGTGTGGAATGAACTTCAGACCTTTCAAGAGCAGAGTCAAAATGCCCACGTATCAGATTAATGCTGCTGTAGTAAAAAATGTTAAAGTTGTATGTGTGCTTAGGCCTGTCCTTAATAATAATGGGGTTCTCTGATGTAGCTTCCACTATCTCCCCCATCGTGTTGTTCCACCCCTCACACCCCCCACCCATCCATATGAAGGGTTGTACTGTGCTTGATTCCTGTTTCTTATCTTTTCAGATCTGCGAAGGGGCAGAAATTCTGAAGGGTTATTTCTACTGAGGGAATTACCATTATGTCCCTGTAGACTATGTCCAACCCCATTATCTGCACCATGGACCTGTTCAAGCTCCTCATGTAATGTGAAATTCCATTCATTATCATTGTTTTTCCTGTTAACCTTAGGTAAGGGATAACTCTTTTTTCCTTTGTATTTCAACAAATTTCTCTCAATCTTTCTTTTCTTTCTATAATAGTGACTATACATTTCTCAACTATACTTTTCCATAGATTGTAATATTTTTCCCTCTCGGAGTTCACTGTAAATAATAAATCATTCATAATTCACTCATTAATATCTGTAATCTGCTTAAATAACTTTTACATTTCTTTAGTGTTTCGTTTCATCATAGCCCTCATCAAATCGAACCCACATCTGTCAAAAATACATAAAAGTTCATTGTAAAACCCCAGTCCCACCTCTACATTGTTGGGTAACTTAAATACTATCACACTTTTGGTAAAATATTGAGACTCAAACACTTTTCAAAATATAGATTTTCAATGTTTAAAGTTTTGTATCTTAACATAAGGCAAACATTTTATCAAGACAGTCGTTGTAGGTATCACTAACATTTTGCCTTATATTTTCAGTTCCTTTGAATTGTAATTATTTACAAAGTCAAACATTTAGATTGTTAGACTCATTTGAGTCATTATTTAAAAAGTCACCTTGCGCAGCTACAACATGCTGCACCGGATCCAATGTATAGTCATCCCTAACAAGTTCATGTCTCCTTTGTGCAGCCAAGATATTTGGAGTATTATTAAAGTCCAAATCATGTTTGTTATGCTCAGCAACATGTAGAACACCATTCACAGTCTCTCTGTCTCATTGCTGACTTCCCCACTGGGAGTCTGATGACCTCATTTCCTGATTCCTAGAATTAGAGATAGTAGCAGCCACCACAACCAATGAGTGTCCAATGGGCATTAGCAGCTCAACAAGCTGTGATAATTGCCTAATGATTTTATGGATATCGCCCATTTTTTTTCTTTCCTTGCCTTCTCATCTCTAAAAAGGGTCATCTCACCTTCCATAGTCCCAAAATAGCCAAAACCAAGGAAATACACCAGGACCAGTTCTCGCAGCAGCCAAAAGTCAAATAAATCTACAAGCACTATAACAAAGGCTTGACTAAGTCACTTAACAAGTTGCATAAATATGCATAGCTGACCTTTTCATCCTCTACTGAAATAAAGTCATTAATGGAGTTCCCTTCCATGTACAACAAATGGTGAATCAACCAAAACATGCCAGCCACCTTCTTAGGAACCAGACTCAACAGTGAAACCCTAAAACTATCAAGGGGGGGGCTACCAAAAGGTCCAAACAACCTATCTGCCTGCCATTCCTTCTCTATCAAACCCCCAACATATCCTCCTTCCCCCATACAGATTGCAGATACTTACAGACTACTCCATCCCCCACCACCCTTGATTTAATAGTAACCCCACAGGAAAATCCATCAATGTCTTCCATAAGGGACAAATCAGGAAATTGCTGGAACATCTGCCGCAATACTTGCACCTTAATGGGAGAATGCATTCCCTGGCCATCCCATTGCCCCCCCAAAAGGACACCCCTCCCTACAGCCCTTGAAAATACCCCCTACCTCATAGATTCTGAAACTCCTGAAAAGAAGGAGGTAAACTACCCATATAATAAGAAAGCAAACCCAGAGTCACCAAATTACCCTCCCACTGACCACACTGCACTGCCAGATGAATCCCTACACACTTTGAACAAGCATGCAAGAATCTGCACCCTACCCATGAGCAATGTCCTACATTAAAAGCCCAACATACCTCCACCTGTTCTCCCCCTATCCTCCCCCCTACTAACTGCTCCAAAGTTATCCATCATATCAAACCTGCCAATGGAGGTAATGATCAACTGCTTTCTGCTTCCAATGTTTTACATCACTTTGCCTTAGCTAAACTGCACATCATATAACTTCACTATCTCCCTAAGAACTTATTGACTTCCATTTAGATTGGGCTAGTGCATGTTAATCATTTAAACTTCCTACCAGCCCCACGTAAACTGCCCCTTCAGAAATGAGTTTCCCTCTTTTCCACTCAAAACTGCAAGCTCAGACCTACTTATCAGCTGCAATTCAATGTTAGGCAGCTGCAGGAGCTCACAAACTGACACCATACATCTGAACCTCCTAATAAATGAAATCTGGGCAAAGCTCCCCCATCCTCAAACTAAAATATTGCTCATATAGACTTACAACATTGCTAGAATAAAAAGGTTTTATGTCATCATCATGCATTTCTGAAGGATTAGAAGTCTGAAACTTAAATGCCTAGCACTATTTAGCTAATTCAGTCCTCACTATTTGTCCATATGCAGGTGATTTGATAATAGTTAACAGAATACCTCCATTACAGACAGGACATGCCTGCAAAATGACTGGATTAAATGGATCAGCTTGATCAAATTACCTGTTTGGGCACCGAAGAAGAATATGGTGATAAATACATCAACTAAGCATATGAAATTTGGAATTTTTTTATGAGGAACAGCCTAAAAATGTGCTATTTGAGGGCTATGTCTAACACCACAAGACTCCTGTCCAAGGTGGACTACTCATCCGAACCCTTTGGTCCACACTCCCCCATAACGGTTAAAGCCACACCACCCTTGCAGTGACTGTTACTTGTGAGTGCTACAAAGCCAGCAAAACATTCATTTTGGCATTTTCTTCACTCTGGAGATAAGACTTTAGTCACACAAACAAACATATTCTGACTGACCTATCTCTATGTTATGCCTTCTTCCCCATGTGCCACTTGCAGCCCAGCTGGAAGCAACCAGGTTACCAACAGTTACCTTAGAAGAAAACCACCCCAAGCAACAATATTTGTAAATTGTCTCTTCCTTTTTTTTTTCTTTTTTTTCTTTTTTTTTTAATTAAACTTAAACCTGACGACCTGAGGCAGCCAAACTCCCACACACCATGAGTCCTGATCTGCCACTTTCCAACAAGTGTCCCAATGGAAAATCACTTTATCATTTTATTATATAATTACTACCCACCTCCTCCATGCATACTACAATTATCCAAGGCCTACTTGTCCATTGAATTACCTACAGGTTGCCTCAGAAGTAGGCTTGCAATATAGCAAGATCACTCCTAAACATGATTGCTTTTCCCAGCTACACTCATATAAAACACCTAAGTCCCACCCTACATCTACCTCACTTCCTCTAAACTTCCCCTTAATATAGTAACCCTTTCCTTCTCAGAGTCTGATCAAGCATCCCTTTACTTCTTAACCTTAACCCTCTTCCCCAACAAACCTCCACCCCTATTTAACTCCCTTTAACCCCTAAACTAAAGATGTCCCTGGACAAACCGGTTTGATTCCAAACCTTATTTATGGCCTACTTCTGTGTGAAAATAAGTTTATCTAATGGGCTGGAAGTTAAAAGTATTTTTAAGATGATCACTTTTGTACGAGAATAACTGTTTCAGATAAAGTAGATTTAACCCATTTTGAAGTTTTTTTTTTAAATTCATGAGTCAAGACTGTTGTTCTAAATTTAAGATCCATTGATCTATATTTTTCTAAGTTTCTCTTTAACGCTATTTTCTCTCTGTTTTTTTTTTTTGTGGCAAAGCACTTTGTTTATTAGCAGTCCTCTTAATTGAGGTTTTAAGGCTATCTGTTGAATATCCAGAGTTCTTGATTGTCCATTTTTTCATACATTCAATTAAAAGTACATTGATTTACTATTTCAAAATCTCATATTCTACAAATTTAGAATTAAGAGTCCAGCTACTGAAATAATGTTTATTTTTTTTTACCTAGGGTTCCACTCTAAGGATGGTTGAATTTTGGAATGGTTTGAGAAGAAATAATGCTCTGTATTAAAGCTGTCAATGCTATCAAGTAGTAAGTTTAAGAAATAATTATATTGTCAACAAAGATTTATGGTATTGTGAATAAAAGGTAACTTGGCTATCGTGAGATGGGCAGTACCTAGTAGGACTGGAGAGATAATTTTCTACTTCTTGATCTAAAATAGCCTGTTATATATCAGTATTGTATAATTTAATGGCATTAGGCCTACATTTTCTAGCATCTATGACTGAGTTCCACTCTCTCACTATGATGTAGTAGTATTGTTTCAACATGAGAGTTTAAATACTTTTGGGATGTATTTTGTATGGATAGAACAGGTCTATATTATAACACCAAAAGTGCATATGTGTGACTACAAAAAAGTCGAGACATAATGCAGGAAACCTGAAAATAGCGAATGGCCACATAATTGAATTTTTCCCTAGGGAAAAAACTTATGCGGCCATTCGCTAAAAAAAATAATTTAACACCATAAACAGGTTGGGGGCTTCATCCCCAACACCCCCTTCTCATTCTTCATCAGAAGCCTTTTCAAGCTTCTAGTATAGACCCGATAGAACATGGAGATTCAATGTTTAATAATATAAAGGGTCTATCTAGGGAATCTATCATGCAGGAAGCATGATACCATATGCTTTTAAGATCAGAACCTGATATGAAGACTGGTAGAGATGGGTGAAGGCTGCCAGCCTAGCCAGATAGAATTGTGCAGATAATTCTATCATTTGTAAATATGAATGTGGATCATAGGCTTGTTGTCTCAAATGAAAAAAATGCTGTTACAAAAATGCAGCAACAGTGCTCTCTACTGACCCAGTAAAAGCATGTTGTGATCCTTTGATCTAAAGTTGACTCCAGTCCGGCTAGATGAAGGCTTCCTGCCTATTGTTTTAAGGCTAAAGTTAATGACCAGAACTTACATGTGGAATGTCCTTTATTGCTCAAGTGTAAAAGAATGCAAATGCAGTTTCTGTCAGCCTGGGAACAACAGGAAAGAGTAAAGGATGATGTAATGTTTAGCAGGACTGCAGTTTCAATTTAAACAGTGAGAACTAGAACTTATTAAGCATTTTTGTCTGACTATACAACTCACATCACTGCCTGTTCTTCTATGTAAGTAAGTTATTTTAGAAGTGTGTTTTCTTGAAGATAGCTAGAAGCTAGAAATATTAGACTGTATTTTTCTATGATGTCAGAACTGTACTACTGATTTATTTAAGTATTTCTGTGTGATCTCTGAACTTTTGACTAGCACTGACCGTGTAGTAGAATGTATTGTTGTGTGGTTTTAATTATTTATTATTAAATATTTTAAAAAATTTTAACTGTGGTTGGTTTTGTGTAGAGATAAGTTAAGCTCTAGAGTACATTGCATATTTATAGAGATTATTGTACAAAGCCACTCTAATAGGTCTTGACTGATTAGTCACACTTACCAATTGGATAATAATATTGCACAGTAATAATTGGACACCCTTTTAAGGGCCTTTGGGTAGCTGATAATATTAGCTGGGTGGTGGCAGTAATTACTACCATGTAGTCTGAGTAAAAGGGACACAGCTGGAGACCCTGTGCCAGCCTTCCCCAGGAGTGTCTGTGTGGTTGTATAAACTTATCTCAAAGTGTGTGTGTCAGCTACTTAGGCAGGGACACGAAGTACTGGTTGAACAGAGAGGGTGCTGGAGATTTTAGCTTGCCCAGCTAGGTTGAGATCTGGACCCTATAGCTGTGCCAGTGGGGAGTCTTACTGGTACCTGGAGTGCAAGAGAGTGACTAGCCTCAGACTGACTGTGCTCTCTGTGTACTCTTAAGAGAAAATGCACTTTACTGTGTGTATTTGTTATCCTTTCCTCATATATGTGACACCCTCTCCGGTGTTAGTGGTGAGGACTGAGGCTCCTTGATTGCTGGGCCAGGGCACTGGCATCACATATTAATCAGTGGCAGTGGTTGGGATATCCACCTCACATATTAATTGTTTGGCAGTGGTGGGATATCCACACCACATATTAATTGGCAAATACTAATTGGCTTGTAGTGGTGTGGGTAGAGTGAATCCTGTAGCGTGTGTACAGTGAGCTTTGAAGGTGTTTTTGTACTCTAAAACAGCCCACACCATGAATACTTACAGTTCAGAGCACAATTGTTTTATTTCTTTTGTTAGTTTAGTTAGTCTGGGTGAGCAGGCAGCATGTTAGCAGAGGAGTATGGAAAGCTGACAAAGAGCCAGCTGGTGGAGATGTGCCAGGCTAGGGGCCTGGTGCATGGAAACCTGACTAAGGCAGACCTGATTGCAGCCTTGATTACAGCTGCATCAGAAAACAGAAAAAGGAGGACAATCAGACTGGCAGTGGATCTATAATTCCCTCAGAGAATGGACAGCTCAACCTTTCTGCAGTGGACATAAAATTCCAGCTGGAGCTAAAGACACTTGAGCTGGAGGCCAGGCGTGTGGAATTAGTAGCAAATGAGTGACTGCGACATTTGCAGGCTGAGGAGAATGAGAAACTTACATCTGCAAGCTGAAGAACAAGAGAAACAGAGGCAGCATAAGAAGGAAATGCTGACTCTTCACCAGAGTCATGGAGGTAATGGGGAAGGGAGTAACTGGACCCCAGAAGCACAAAAGGTCAGTAAATTTCTTCCGCAGTTTAAAGAGGAGGATAACTTTGATAGTTTCATTCACATGTTTGAGAGGGTATGTAAACAGTATGAAGTTGACAAGGTTTCTGGGTATGGTTCCTGACTCCCTTACTCCATGGTAAAGCTGTAACTGCATTAGCTAAAATGTCTGATGTGGCATGTTTTGATTATACTGCTGTAAAGAAATGTTTTTTAGAACTGTTTAATCTAACATCTGAAATGTATAGGAAAAGGTTGCATGAGTATAGACACAAGGCAGATGAATGTGTGTGTGAATATGTTATTGAATTGAACACTTATTTCCATAGGTGGGTGAGTAGATGTCAGGTCACCAATTTTGAAGGGCTGGCAGACCTTTTGATGAGGGGAACAAGCCCTTAGCACTTTGCCTGAAGACATGAGGATCTGGTTAGCTGATAGACAATGTGCTACTTCAGATGAGTTGGGGAAGAAGGGAGATCTATACCTGGCAAACAGGGCAGCCCTGTACTGGAAGGGGACCCCCAGTTCTGATCATGGGTCTAAAGGAACCCATGGTTGGCAGCACAGACTGCCCCAACAAAATCTTCTAGTAGCAGGGAAGCCACTAGTCCAGGTACATATCCAGGAGCTAGGGTTAAATGCTTTGAATGCAACCAGTGGGGCCATGTGGCATACAGGTGTTCACAAAGACAAGGTGGAGAACCAAAGGTGAGGGAGTCAGTAAGTGGGAAAGAAAAAAATGCCAATAGTAGGTTGTCTTGAGAGAACAGGGGTACTAAGGTACAATCCTGCAGATGTCCTGAGAGGGAAGGATTTGGATGAGGCAGTACCATGTGCTTATGCAGTTACAAGCAGTGGGACTAGGAGACAAGCATGTGGGTATGGTAGCCTGGGGAGACCCAGACAGACTGCATACTTGCAGCCAGGACTGGTGAGGTGGTTACTTCAGGAAGTGAGCTACACTGTAGCAGTGAGACTGAAGGTGAGCCACAGCTGCTTGTGGGTACTGATGGTCTCTTGGACAGAGAGACTGCAAAGGTAGAGGTGAGTAGTAGTACCCAGGCTGACAGTGAGGCACCACTGTCAAATGATGCCAGACTTCCTGTGGAAGGGGAGCTAGGAAGGGTTACAAGGAGAGAGCTGAGACAGGCTCAGCTCTCAGACCCTACATTGCAAGGCCTGAGGTGGGTAGCTAGGGAGGCAGCTGATTCTCAAGGAAAGGGGGTATTTGTATACAGGGACAAAGGGTTACTATACAGAGAGTAGAACCCTGAAGGAGAGCTAGAACATGAGAGAGTACAGCAATTGGTAGTGCCTAGAGCCTACCATCTAGCGCTTCTAACCATAGCCCATGATATTCCCTTTGCAGGTCTTATGGACATAAAATGTACAAAGAGGCGTATTATGCAGAACTTCTATTGGCCTGGAATTTCCAGAGATATAACAGGGTACTGCAGGACCTGTGAGTAGTGCCAAAAGGTAGGCAAGATAAGAGACAAGGTGATAGCTCCTTTGATGCCTTTGCCTGTGAGCCATTTCAGAAGGTAGCTATGGATATTGTGGGTCCTCTGACTACCTCAAGTTCCACAAGGAAAAAAGATATCCCAGTGGTAGTGGATTATGCTACACGATACCCTGAGGCAGTGGCTTTGTCCTCCATTGAGGCAGAGAAGGTGGCAAATGCTTTGTTAGAGATTTTCAGCAAGGTAGATTTCCCAAAAGAAATACTGACTGACAGAGGTGCCAATTTCATGTCAGACCTGCTGGCTTGACTGTGGAAGTCCTGTGGGGTGAAGCACATGAAGACCACCCCCTACCATCCCCAGACTAATGATCTTGTTGAGATGTTAAACTCTACAATCAAGTCCATGCTACGGGCATTTGCAGATCAGTTTAAGAGGGAGTGGGACAAATATTTGCCCTATCTGTTGTTTGCTTACAAAGATGTTCCCCAGGAATCCACAAGTTTTACACCCTTTGATTTGCTGTATGGGCATAGGGAGAGAGGACCTCTAGATTTATTTGGGGTGAGTGGGACAGTGAATGCAGGTCTCACAAGGTGTCTGTTGTGGCATACGTCCTCAACCTCAGGACAAGGCTCAGGGAACTCATGGGCTTGGCCCAGGAGAACCTGTCAGAATCCCAACAACAGAAAAAGGTGTGGTATGACAGGAATGCTTGACCTAGAGAGTATGCTGTGGGGCAGCAGGTAATGGTTCTCCTTTCTGTCAGACACAACAAGCTGCAAGCAGCTTGGGAGGGACCCTTTAAGGTGGTAAAAAAGGTAAGTGATGTTAACTACATGGTTGAACTGCTAGGCAGATGGCAGGGGCACAAATTATACCATGTTAACATGATGAAACCTTACCATGATAGGGAGGCCCTTGCACTGAGCATTTGCAGTGGATTACTGGAGGAGTCTAAGGGAGATCTGGGGACTGATCTCCTCAGTTAGGCTCGGGATGACACCTCAGTGGTGGGGGTAGCAATGTCCCAGAAGCTATCTCCTACCCAGGTTCAAGAAATCTGAGCAGTGTTGCAGGAATTTGGGGACATGTTCACTGGGAAACCAGGGTGCACCCACCTAGGGCAGCACCAGATGAATACAGGACCCCACAGGTCTATTAGGCAGGCCCCTTATAGAGTGCCTGTGAGAGTCAAACAGACTCTGAGGGGGGAGGTACAGGAGATGTTGGAACTAGGGGTGATTCAAGAGTCCAACAGTCCCTGGGCCTCCCCAGTGGTGTTGGTGCCAAAGAAGGATGGCAGCACCTGGTTCTGTGTGGACTACAGGAAATTAAAGAGTCACACAGAGTCAGATGCTTACCCCATGCATAGGACAGATGAGACCCTAGAGCAGCTGGGTGGGGCTATGTATCTTACAACAATTGATCTTACCAAGGGTTACTGGCAGGTGCCCTTGACTCCCAGTGCTAGAGAGATGTCAGCCTTTGTGACTCCTTTTGGCTTGTATGAGTTCAGAAATATGCCCTTTGGGATGAAGAATGCCCCAACGACTTTCCAGAGGCTGGTAGATAATATCCTAGCAGGAGGTTTTACCCTTGCTTACCTAGATGATATTGCCATCTACAGCCATTCCTGGCCAGAGCACCTTCAGCATGTCATGGAGATGCTGGGCAGACTACAGAGGGCAGGGTTGACCATTAAGCCGAGCAAATGTCAGGTGGGTATGGCGGAGGTCTCCTACCTAGGACATAGAGTGGGGAGTGGTAAGATAAGGCCAGAACCTCCCAAAGTGGAAGCCATTCAGGCATGGCCTGCACCTGTTACCAAAAACCAGGTGAGGGCATTTCTAGGGACAGCAGGGTGCTACAGAAAGTTCATCCCCAGCTATAGTACCACAGCTGCTCCTCTCACAGACCTGACAAGGAAGAACAGGCCAGATAAGGTAGTGTGGACCCCAGCATGTGAGCAGGCATTCCAGTAGCTTAAAGAAGCTCTGGGAGGGCCCCCTGCATTAGCCAGACCAGATTAGAGCAAATAATTTGTTGTGCAGGTGGATGCTTCAAACCATGGGGTGGGGGCTGTACTTAGCCAGATTTCTTCAGGGAGGGAAGAGCACCAAGTGGTTTATCTCAGTCATAGGCTCCAATGCAGGGAGGACTGGTATGCAGTTGTAGAAAAGGAATGTTTAGCCAATAGTGTGGGCATTGCAGAAACTTCAGCCTTATCTGTATGGAAGAAAATTCACTGTTATGACAGATCACAACCCTCTAATATGGTTAAACAGAGCCAGTCAGCAAAATGGCAAGTTGTTAAGATGGAGCCTGGGGTTGCAAGCATATGATATGTCAGTGCAGCACCGCAGTGGGAGTAGCAATGCCAATGCAGATGGGCTGTCAAGACAGGTAATGGGGTAGGTATACTCAGATAGACCTAACCCTCTCAAGCAGCGTTTCTCAAGGGTCACTTGAAAAACTAACCAGAGTTCTCCGGGAGGAGAGAAATGTGAAGACTGGTAGAGATGGGTGAAGGCTGCCAGCCTAGCCAGATAGAATTGTGCAGATAATTCTATTATTTGTAAATATGAATGTGAATCATAGGCTTGTCTTAAATGAAACAAAATGCTGTTACAAAAATGTGGCAACAGTGCTCTCTACTGAACCAGTAAAAGCATATTGTGATCCTTTGATCTAAAGTTGGTTCCAGTCTGGCTAGATGAAGGCTTCCTGCCTATTGATTTAAGGCTAAAGTTAATGACCAGAATTTATATGTGGAATGTCCTTTATTGCTCGAAGTGTAAAAGAATGTAACTGCAGTTTCTGTCAGCCTGGGAACACTAGGAAAGTGTAAAAGATAACGTAATGTTTAGCAGGACTGCAGTTTCAATTTAAACAGCGAGAAATGCAAAACACCCAGGCAGAGGAAAAAACGCACCTTCAAGTGTCAGCTGTTATAAAACAAAATCCAAGTTTATTGTTTTGTTTTATAACAGCTGATACTTGAAGGTGTGTTTTTTCCTCTGCCTGGGTGTTTTGCATTTTGACTCTTTATCTTTTCGCTTTTGGGTTTTTTGGACTGTTAAACAGTGAGAACTAGAGCTTATTAAGCATTTCTGTCTAACTATCCAACCCACAGCATTGCCTGTTGCTCTCTCTAAGTAAGTTATTTTAGAAGTGTGTATTCTTGTAGATAGCTAGAAGCTAGAAATATTAGATTAAGTGTTTTTCTGTGATGTCAGGACTGTACTACTGATTTATTTTAAGTATTTCTGTGTGATCTCTGAACTTTTGACTAGCACGGACTGTGTAGTAGAAAGTATTGTCTTGTGGTTTTTTTTATTTATTATTAAATATTTTAAAACCTTTTAACTGTGACTGGTTTTGTGTAGAGATACGTTAAGCTCTAGAGTACATTGCATATTTATAGAGTTTATTGTACAAAGCCACTCTAATAAGCCTTGACTGATTAGTCACACTTATCACTTGGATAATAATATTGCACAGTAATAATTGGACACCCTATTAAGGGTCTTTTGGTAGCTGATAATATTAGCTGGGTGGTGGCAGTAATTACTATCGTATAGTGTGGGTAAAAGAGGCACAGCTGGAGAACCTGCGCCAGCCTTCCACAAGAGTGTGTGGTTGTATAAAGTTATCTCAAAGTGTGTGTGTCATCTACTTGGGCAGGGACACGAAGCACTGGTTGGGCAGAGTGGGTGCTGGAGATTTTAGCTTGCCCAACGAGGCTGAGATCTGAACCCTATAGCTGTGCCAGTGGGGAGTCTTATTGGGGACCTGGGGATCAAGGGAGTGACCAGCCCCAGACTGACTGTGATCTCTGTGTGCTCTTAAGGGAAATTGCACTTTACTGTGTGTATTTGTTATCCTTTCCTCATATATGAGATGCCCTCTCTGGTGTTAGTGGCAAGGACTGAGGCTCCTTGATTACTGGGCCAGGGCACGGGCGTCACACCCGTGTTCAAAACATTACATTTAAAGGAGATTTTTATTACTATTGAAACTCCATGTGCTGTTTTTGTTCAAAGTTTTCCATAGCTATGTCAAGAAGTAAAAAATCTACACCCAGAAATGTTCAGAGTTATTTTACAATAACACTTCCCACTCTGAACCAAAATAAGTAGCTAATATCTTAACTGAAAAATCTAGTGTGAATTCTACTCTACCCACAGTTATAACTGTTCTATTGTTCCAGCCAGCCACTGCAATTATTAAGGAAACTTCCTCTTAGCTTTCTCAAAAGCTAAGAGCACTGCTTTTATGGGCCTTGATAACACATCCGGTTCTTTCATTGTCAGCAAAAACAGGTGCTATCTGAGTCCTTAATTACTTACTTAACCACTTAAACATATGCCTCTCCTCTGATTATATTCCCGACACTTGTGAAATGATGGTGTGCCACAGAGCACAATGGTCTGTCATCACCTATTTATCATCCTTTTTTAGCCCTTCAAACCAGTTCTCCTTGCTTATGTATAATAATGCATATGACTGTAAATCATTGGTTTTATTCACTCTTCCATTGGCTCGCATTTGTTGTATAGGTTTATTAGTAAGCTAACTGCCCTGGCGAGCCATTTTAAGCTTAACCAATTATCTCTTGTGGGGCTCAAACCCTGCACCTTGTGTTTGTAAGGCAAACACCTTAACCATTAGGCCACTCTCCCAACCCTAATCATAGGTTAGACTAATTTGAAAGTGCTATAAGGATAGTGACCTCAAACTAAATGTATAAAATATAGTGCAGTTGATTTTGCCAATCAAAACATTTCCATATAATACCATAAAGGTGACACCCCCATCAATCAGACATCTCTCATAATGAATTTTGGCATTTTAATTCCTGACCTTTTGACTATCTTGTCTCAACAGTACTTTGAAAAGGCTTACATCTGGCTCATTTAATTTCCAAAAGCATCTCCTCTAGATCCAAAAACATATTAACTCTTTTTTGCTAATTTCTCATCATGGTCATTACTGAATATATTGCCTTCTTAAACTATGTAGTTGTCTAAACATATCACACAACTTGAGAAAACTCAGAAGTTCTTCAATAAAAAGATCAGTGGTCTCATGACATTCAGTTATCTGGATAGACTGGTAGCCCTTTCTTTGTGATCAATCTGTTATAGACACCTCTATGGTATTTTGCGTCTAGACTGAGTCATGAAAGACTTGACCCTCTTTGACCTTCTTTCCCTTTTCTGAATAAATGGCTCCTCAAATACCCTGTTAAAGGGCCTAAAACTTTATCAACAGATAAATAAAATATGTTAGCATGATAAATTCATATCACATCATAGTGTACTTCACAACAACTTTTCAACTACATGTCAGATTAGCACCCTTGCCGCCTTCATGTTAAACCTTGATAATTGGAAGGGTGGTCTGAAATCTTCCACTGGTCTGTTTTGTATTACCATCCTTGCAGCTGCAGGAAACTTCTGAATATGGTTTATTGGCTTACAATGGTTTAGAGAATGACAGCTTGAGATTTTTTTATGAATCAATGAATGTATAAAATAATGGGCAGAATAAATTAGAAATAAGATTATATTTGAGGAAAGGACTATTAAATAGATATGAATAGTGAAAAAAATAAAAGATAAGGAACAACATACAGAAATGAATCATAATGAAATCAACAAGAATAGGTCAAAAAGAGTGATCAAACTAGAAGGAGTGAAAAATACACAAAACAGAAAAATGTAAACATTACAGCATTAGTTGTTTAATTACAATTTTACATTTGATGAAATGAAAACTTGGTAAAGAAAGAAAGGATTATTGTCTTAGTGCAAAATGAAAGAAGTAGATATACTCTACTAGGACATGAGATAGGTAGAAATATATTACAGAACACAGACTAGAAAAATATTGAATAGAAAATAATGGTTTGATCTTTTGGCATAAAGCAGTTTACAATCATTGCTGTAACTGTGAACAATCAAAAAGTGAAATAAATTAAAGAATATCAGGTGGTACCAAGAAGAGCATTTTTTTCTAGAAATGCAGAAGGAAATAAACTAAATAAAGCTGTATGTAATATATATATATATATATATATATATATATATATATATACATATACACACACACACACACACACATTTATATATATATATATATATATATATATATATATATATATATATATATATATATATATATATATATCAACATTTGAAGCAACAAATAATGTGTTGATGCAAGTAAAGTATATCATATAGGCAATAAAACAATAATATGGACTGAAAAATTCAACTGTGAATTGCAAAAAAAATAAAAAAGTAGTGTGAAGCACTAAAAAGACATAAGAGGTATAATTATATGACACAGAAGACACAAAATGTACACATAAATGATGTATTAAGAATGAAAATACAGAGTATTTGTTTTATAATGCATAAGGTTAATTTAAATCACCATTGTTAAATGCATTTTTCCTGGTCATAACTCTTTAAGAATGAAAAGGAGAAACTAGAGCTAGTGCAATTAGAATATGGATTTTTGTAATTCAGATATAGAAGTAGTAAAGAGAAACATGAATAGTTTCTTACAGCTGTAGAATAAACAAGAAGAAATCATGCTATTTTACAAGAAAAAAACAATAAGGAAGGTGAAACTGAAAAAAACTCCGTAATAATCACAGGCACAAAAATGAGATTAATATAGGTTACAGGAGAATATATAGTATGTTATATGATTTATTTTTGGAAGGATTCATAGATAAATAATTATTTGAGTTTCTGCATGTTAATAGACCTAAAATTCCTTCCATTTTTGGCATTCCTAAAGTCCATAAGGATCTGATAGATCCACCTTTGCGTCCTATTGTTGCTGCTAAAGGGTCGGTTATTTCCCCATTAGCCAGATATATTGATGTAAAATTAAAACCATTAATGATGGAAGGGACATCTTTCTTAAAAGATTCTTGGGACTTTTTGTATAATGTCAAAAGTCATATGTTTCAAAGTGATATAATTTTTGTAACTATAGCTGTTGTGGACCTTTTTGGGTCCATTCCTCATATTATTGGACTTGAATGGTTCGAAGAAACTATTAGATATTCAGGAGAATTGAAAGATGATGAGGTATATTTATGTTTGGTATTAATGGAAATTGTGTTAAAACATAATTACATATTTTTTCAAGGGGAATATTTTCAACAAATCAGTGGGGTAGCAATGGGGGCAAGGTGTGCCCCAAAATTTGCTAATATGGTTTTAAACACTTGGGAAGAAAAATGTATTTACAATAGTATATATAATGATTGTTGGCATTTATACAAGCGATTTTTAGATGATATAGTTATATTATGGAAAGATAGTTATGAAAAACTGAATGAGTTTATAAATTATATTAATAGTACTACAGAATTTCTAAAATGTACCCATGTAATCAGTTTTAAAGAAATGAACTATTTAGATATTATATTGATTAAGGAAATTGATTGTTTCAAGTCCAAGGTGTATAGGAAAAAAACTTTTTCCAATAGTTACTTACATTTTAGTAGTGGACATCCCGCCCATCAGAAAAAAAGTATAGTGAAGGGGCAATTTGTGAGAATTTCTAGGATGACATCGGATGATTTTGATTTTGCTGATGAGTGTAATTTTTTGACCCAGATGTTTTTAGAAAGGGGTTACCCTATAGAACTTTGCTCCAATATATATGAAGAAGTAACTAGAGGAAGGAAAGATAGATTTCAACCGATTTTAGGAAAGGAATCTAATAGACTAAATAATATAGAATCACAAGATGGGACAGGTTCCAACAATACAATTCAGAATAAAAAGGAGACATTCAATAATGCTTTTATAATGGATTTTAGTGAGGATGCAACAGCTATTCAGAATGTTTTCTATAAAGAATGGGATCAATTTGCCAGAATTACTGATCTTGGTTGTAAAGAGAATGGAACACCAAAGATCATTTTTAGGAAAGGACGGAATGTTAAGGATTGGTTGTCCACACATTATAAGGTTAATAGAAGGGTAAACAAGGTGCCAGGGACTTTTTCTTATAAAATGTGCTCCCAATGCCCCTTGATGGCAAATACCAATCAGGTCTATATTGAATCTAGAGGTAGGGAAATTATTGGTAAAACTTTCAGCAACTGTGATTCCTTTGGTGTGATATATATTGCTATATGTGAGATTTGCTCTAGTTTTTATATAGGGAAAACAGAGAGAAAAATTAGGAGAAGAATATACGAGCATATGAATGATATTAAAAATAAAAAAATCACTAATGCACTATACAAGCATACCACTTCCTGTCCATTAGCTAAATACAAGTTTTTTGTTATTGAGGAAGTACAGCAGGATGAGAGGGGTGGTCCTTGGGAAACCAGGATCGAATATAGAGAATTGTATTGGCAAATTGTCACGGAAGCCAATAGATTTCCAGGGCTTAATGATTACATTTCACTTGCCCCCGTCCTCAAAATGAGGGCTGCTAGATTATAATAAAGTGAGATAATAGGCTGAGCTGATTGCACCTAGTTTTTTAGCATTTTTAGCATTTTGTAATTATAGTTATGATATATAAATCAAATATAGCATATTTATATATAATTAATATATGAAATTTATCATTCATGTTTATTTATTTATTTTAATTGATTTATGAAATACACAATATTTATACTCATATTGATACTTATGAATTTATACAAATTTTATATACAAAATTTTATACATTTTATCAATAATATTTAAGATTGATATTGGGTATGATTTTATTTATACACTTACTATAATATATATATTTATAGAAATATATTTTAGACATGCAGTGAATGTTTTGTTGTGACTTGTCATTTTGGTCAAAGACCACTAGAGGGGAGTGTTATTCACAGATATGGAAGTATTCCTATATATATACATTTGAGGGTTGAGTTATGAATGTAATAAATTTGATACGAAGTTATAATTATTCATTTTATGACTTTCGATATGTAATAAATTTTGTTTATCATCCACCACATGATACCAAATAATTAGATGTTTCATTTAATATGAAGTGTTCATTTTTAGAGTCCATGGTTAATTATTCATGATTTTGGTTCCTGATAGGACCATTTGAAATAGCGTGTATCTATAAATATTGATGATTAATTAATTAACAGATTGTTTTATTGATGTCTGATGAAGTTTTTCAATAAGCGTTTAACGTTACATGTATTTTGGATGGTTATCGCATTTAATAAACTTTGGATTTATTCTGTGGCTGACCGGTGTTGGGCATCTCCTTTCAACAGTGCTTTAAGTGAATCACAGGCACATGTCTAAGAAATAAGGAAAATAAATAATACAAGAGGGAAACATATTCATGCAGTAATATCACACAGTATAACAAGGTGAAAACAGACTATATTACAAAAATATTCAGCAATGTTTGAAAATAAGAAATGGTGAATAGCCACGTGGAATAAGAAACAAAAGTTTAGTAAAAAGAGGAGACACAGGATGTGCTACTCATTTTGAAAATAAAGGTAAAATACAATAATGTCTATGACAGAATTATAAATAGCAAAGATAAAAAATACAGGATGAACAGAAAAATGAGAACATATAGAACAGCAGTTAAGAAGAAATAGAGGAAGGATAATTGACACAAAGATATAGCAGGAAAGAATCAGATATTCAAATATACTTAAATATACAGCCTTAGGAAATTTGAAAAAAATTAACAAAATAGTCCAATATTGACTTGACACCAGAATTCAATGACCTTGGCTATTAATTTTAAGAAAGTTTGAATTTCTGACAGCCACAATGTGTAATGAATAAGCTTCAAGGATAGTATAATGTAAGGATAAGAAATGGACAGAAATTACATTTAGGAGTAGTTAAGATCATGTGGAAAAATAAATACAAAAGTGATCTGGATAGGTATAGGCACTTAAAATTTATGGCTAGAATAAAAGTAATGCATAATAAATTGGATGAACAAATAGTCAAAAACTGCAGAAGGATGTAGGAGCAGTAGATGAGAATAAAGGCATAACAGAAAGTTTATGGATATTAAAAGAAGCTGTGAAATCAATACTTAAAAATGGAAAAGTGATGAACATCATTTTAGATAAGTGTTGAAACACTTAAACATGGGCCACTTTGGGAAGTTTTAACTAATTATAAGACAGACAGTAAGCTTATACTGTGGTGTAAAGACATGCATGGATTTTGTAGATAGGCAACAATTGATAATGGATATATTGAAAAAGATATAAAAATACAAAAAAGGGCTGTGATTTAGTGCATTAAAACTAAGCCTTCCTCTGTAATGTCATATCCTTTATCTTACTTGTGCCTCTTCCCTTCCTGCCTTTCTTTGTGCTGTTGTAACTCTTCGTCTATTCTTATAGTAAGAAATGTTTTTTTATAGAAAACTTGACAATCTATGCATACTGATGTATTTCATTTACCCATTTCCCTCCTAGTACTTAATATATATATATATATATATATATATATATATATATATATATATATATATATATGTGTGTGTGTGTGTGTGTGTGTGTATATATATATATATATATATATATATATATATATGTAGAGAGAGAGAGAGAGATACACACACACACACACACACACACACACACACACACACAAAACCCATGTAACCATTATTTTTAATTCATACTGCTAGTAAATAATGCAACTGGTGTGAAGGGTGTCTACATAATGGAACTGTTGCTCATGAATGAAACTGACTAATAATAATGAAACAATGCAAATGATGTCCATGATGTTTGTATAATTGTGCTTTTCTCCCTGAGCCACTCTGAAAAAAAGGCACTGCTCAGTTGGACTTTCCTGGTAAAAAAATTCCAATCAATATATAGATAATAAATAAATAATTCTCTCTTTCTTTATTTATTTAAGCAATTAGCTTTCATTTTTTCTTTCTTTATTGATTTTGTTGATAAGTGTGAGATCCTGTCCAGAATGTTTGAAATAAGAAGTTATTTCTAGAGAAACTACTTATCTAAAAGGAGAAATCAGACTTAGTAATTTCCTTTTAATGAAGTATTTTGTTGAAGTTTATTTGCACTTTCATCCAGAAACAGACTTCATCAGAACACTCTAACCAAGACAAGTTACAGTAGCTCACTTTATATACAGGGCATAATGCTCTAAGTGCAAATGTTTTTTATATGGAAAAAACTATCAACAAACTGAAAACATACATTATCCATCATCTATCAGCCATAAGACTCAAGGTCTCCAAGAATCCATTGCTGGGCACTCAGGCTTCAACTTTTACATCTTGGACATCATGTCATTTCAACCTCTGGAGGAAACACAAATGCTTTACTAGAGACCAAAGAGCTGGAATGGCAGAACAGATTAAATAACTGCAAATTTCCAGACCTGAATATCAGCTGATCTGTTAAAAGAGTTTTGTAGCTTGCAAAGCTAAACCATAGTCTTTTCAGTGACTGCATTTAAAGGTCTTAAAGGACTTCATGGAGTGACAGATTTCTTTAAACCATTTAATATTTTGATTGTTCATTATATCATTAGCCTAGAGAATATGTTTTCAGTACATTTAATTTATTTTTGTAATACTTGAATTTTCATCTTCTAGATCTTGATTTCTAATCAGTACTATTCTTTACTTTACTGTGCTATCTATTAATAATTACTTTTTACCCCTGCCTATATAGTTTGATCTGATGAAGCCTGACTTTTATAGGTGAAACTACTATTTGTTTTATTATATTTTTAATTTTCTTATATTTACTTATTTTTATTTTTTATTTGTTTTTATTACTTTTAGATTTCTCTGCCCTCTCAATGAAATCTGGTGAAAGGACATTTTTTTAATCATAGGAATTTTCTCTCAAACAAGCCAAACAGGTGAAGCATGTAAGCTTGTTTCTCATCATAGATAAAATGAAAACTTATTTCTTATAATTAATAAAAGATTGTAAAAGCAGGTCCTATGAAGTGATAACTCTTGAATAATCTCAACTTTTGGCTCCACATAAGAAGAGACATTAATCTGATATTTCTAACAAGGAGCCTATGCTAATTTGATTTGGTATTTTTAACACCTTTTTTAAATTATCACTTAAGACATGGGCAATGATATATTTATATAAAAGAAAGTAAATCATGTTAACATGTTCATAGTTATGAACATTATATATCACATACATGTTTTCATACAATTATTATCAATCCAACATTACATAAATTGGTCATTCCCTGCCTTCCTTAAACCTCACTCCTGCATGTATTGTTTCCACAGTTTCCATTTTTTCAGTGTAGTTTGCTCTTAGCCTTTTCTAAAGATCCTGCTTACCTGTTTTACAATATTCACTTCTTCAAGTACAGTTGGTTGAGGCTTTGATTTCCATTTTCTAGTAGTTCCTGTTTTGGCAGCCATCAGAATTAACAAGGCTTTACTATGTCTAGACAATTCAGATCCTGTATCCCAGCTAAAAAATATATATTTTTTGTTATGCCCATTTGTTCACCCAATATTTCTGACAGTAGTCTGTAGGGACTTTTTAAAGTCTGCCAACTCATTACTCTCCTAAAATATATCTTCCCAGTTACCTATTTCTTCCTCATCACACATCCAACATTTGCCATCTTCTTGAGGAAAAATTCTTTTGGATAGATAAAATACCTATGCAAACACTTCCAAGCAGAAATGCTAAATTTTCTAGACTGTGTTGCATATTTGTGAACCATAAACTACAATTGTTTCCTTGTGAGTTGCTTATCCAATGTTTCTTCTCAATCTTTTTTAACCTGTCTAATTGATTTCTATAGTTATGGTGCAATATATTATATGCCTTACTAATTATCCCTTTGTAACAGCAGATTTGTTCCTAGGTTCAACTAAAAACTCTACCAGAGAAGGTATTTTACTTAACTTTTCCCCATCACTTTATCTTTGCCTTTGCCTGTACTCTGATTTCAATCATTGATAGGAAAGGCAGTCTCTAGCATGCAGTCCAAATGTCTTCTTGACCACTTCCCATTATCTTACCTTTCACTCTCTAGTCATTTACTTCCAATACATTGGCTGTTTTGCCTGTTTTCTCAAGTAAATTCCAACCCCTTCTTGCCTATTCTCTGTACCCCTAATTGTAGTCATCCCTGTTAACAGAATCTGCTTTCTCCATTCTTGCATTGGCTTAATTCTTAGAATACTTTATACTAGTTTATAAATATAATGGTCTTTATTGCTGCTGTTATTCTCATTAAATAGCTGTATACAAAGTCCTATGCTCCCCTTATTTCTTGACCCCCCCCTTCATCATCATCTCTTTCCACTATCGATTATAACCTTGTTATGTATATGAGCCTTAACTGTGTAGCTCTAAAAGATCCCTTCAAATCAGGTAATCCTAAAACACCATGTTCTACTTGAAAGATCAGCTTATCACACTTGACCCTTGCCCTCTTCCCTCCCAGATAAAATAATCCAACTCTTTATTAATTACTGTTTGCAATTTCTCCTCTGGTTAGTAAAAATATGCTTAACCTGTATATAAAACTGAAGTGACTAAAAGCATTTTTACTGCTTGTATCCTGCTATCCATACACATAAAGAAGAGCTTCCAGTTTCTCACTTTTTGTATTATCATTTTAGTATCTTAGCTGCCATAACAGAAGCCTTTTAACCCATTCTCCAGAATACTTCATTCTGTTCTCTCCCAATAAATAAGGGCATTGCTTACTCAATCCATGTATGGGTACCTAGTTTACAGCTATAGCCTGTTTTGTCTGCACTAGTTTTATATCTCAAAAAATTGTAAACTGTCTCTGAATGTTACACAACACTGAAATGTCTTTTTGTGGTTTTATCAAGTACAAAAATAATATCATCTGCAAGTAAAAACAACTTTCCTTGACTATCAGTTATAGCCTTGATTTTCAGAGTCCTTTATTTTCTTTGCCAAAGTCTCTAAATATAATGCAAATAACAAAGGGGAAAGAGGATACCCTGCCTGGTTCCTCTTTTCAAGCACAACTTATCAGAGAGAAACCCTCCTACTTTACTTTTTGCCTCCAATCCCTCATATATCCTCCTAATTAATATAACTATTGTATCTGGGAATACAAATGCTTCCATTGCCCTACTCATAAAATTCCTCCTTATTTGTCTGCATCAAGATTGACCAACAATAGCAGTATTTTCTTACATTCTGCTTGCCACTGGATCATCATTGTTGTATTGATCTTGTCAAATGTTTGCTTCATCTCCACAAAACCACATTGATCCATATCTATCAATTTTAGCAACACCTTTGCCATTCTTTTAGCTATTATAGACATAATGACTTTATAGCCATGGTTTAAAATTGAAATGATTCTTCTAACGAACAAGCCCTTACAAGTACAACAAGATGCATGGTCCAAAAAGCCTTCTGTACCTCAGTTTACCAAAATAGATGACCAACACACATAATTAAGCTCTCCAACAAATATTTAATGTTTTTCAATATATAAATAATTCAGCCAAAGCAAAAAGCATAATTACACATCACCAAGGGTGAAAATTGGCATACCAGTTTTGGCATATGTGCCTTCTTCAGTGCAACAACAAAAACAAATCACACAGCTGAATTATATACCCAATCATTAAATCTCATTGGCTGCCTACAAATGGTCATTCAGTCCTGGTGGAAACAAACCTCCCAACTTAATAATCTAATATTTTTCTTTTTTATTTAATATATTGCGCCAACCTAACTTATTAATCTTATTCAGAATTATTCTGTCAATAATTACAAAATTAAATCTAACAGATGTGTATTTTGTAGTATCCTTATATAAATCATTAGATGGTCTAGCACATTGAATATTGCTTAGCTGTTCTGAAAGACATAATTTCAGTGGACGTGAAGTTTGGCTCACATAAAATGGGGAGCAGGTACATGTAGCTAAATACATAATCCAATCAGAAGTACAATTTACATACACATTAATGTTAAAAGCTTTTGATGTATTTTTTTATTTAAATTGTTTACTTTTGTAAAGGTATTAACAAAAACTACAATTCCTATATGGATAACAACCAAACAATGACTCACCATCCAAAGTTCTTAGTGAAGAGACCAGTTCCTTATAAAATGTTTTTTTTTTATAATGATTAAACCAACCACTCAAAGTTTTCCTCTTCCTATATGAAAGGAGACATCTAGAGGGTATCAAGTCCCTCAGCCAGTCATCCTTTAATAAAATATTCCAATGCTTTTGAACCAAATCCATAAACATATAGGTATCATTTCCAAAACTGGTAGTTAATCTAAGTTAGGCTCCCTTTGTTTCCTTTACTCTATAATGTAATACCTCTGATCTATCAATATTGGTTATACTAGTTAATACTTGTGCCACATTATTTAATTTATAACCCCAATCACAAAACATCTCAATCAAATCCTGTTGACATTTACCCAGCTCCTGATCTGAAGAAAATATTCTCCAAATCCTTAAGAATTGTGATTTTATGATATTCTGAATAATATGACATGGATGGCAACTGGATGCATGCAATAGAGTATTGAATTGTGAATGTTTCCTAAATACTGTATTAGAAAAGGTGCCATCTTCATTAACCATAATTTGCACATCCAAAAAAGTGATACTAGTAAGATGAAAATTTATAGTAAATTGGATACCCCACTTATTGCCATTCAGATAATCAACACATTTTTGTAGATACACTGAATTAGACCTCCAGACAAGCCAACAGTCATCCAAATACCTATGCCAGTTGTCCATTGATTCCAAAAAATATGATTATTATCATAGATGATTTGCTCACCTATATAACCCATGAACAAGTCTGCATATATGGGAGCAAATGAAGCTCCTTTAGCTGTGTCCTTAAGGTGTAGATAATATTCATCCTTGAGATAAAAAACATTTTTGGTTAACATATGTTCTGTCATACAAAGTAAAAATGTATTGAAACCAGTAGTATATAACAAAGCCTTATTTAACCAAAACTCCAGAGCCATAAGACCAGCTCAATTAGGAATATTATTATAGTGGGCAAAAACATCCAGAGAACGTAATAGCGAACCCCTCTCTATTTGCATACCATGTATAATATTAAGGAATTCAGTAGTATCCTGTTTCTGGGATTGTATATGTCCCAACAAATACTTCAGGTAATGGGTTAAATAAACCCACAAAGGTTCTGTTAATTATCCCCTACCTGAGACTATCAGCCTGCCTGGAGGTTACTGTAGATCTTTATGAATTTTAGACAGCATTAAAATTGAAATGGGCCTATATGAAGTTGTGTCTGATGGGTCTTTACCATCTTAAGGTGTTACAGCCACCACAGCTTTCTTTCAGAATATTGGTGCTTTCTAACCTTTTAAAATACCGTTAAACAAAACTTTCCAGAGCTTTATAACTTTCTTCCCTCCTGGCTTCCAAAATCCCGCAGGAGGCTTTCCTGCAGATTGATTATATGTCACCATTTTTATCTCATCTCCTCCTATCTTAACAGTTAATTGTTGAGCTTTGTCTACCTTTAACCATGGCAAACTTTTGTCTTGCATAAATATTTCCATTTGTACTTTTCCTTAATTTCTACAGTCCTCTGCATTACACAAATTTTCATAAGATTTCTGAAATATCTCTGATACTGCTGCAGGATCTCAAGTTATTTTTCTTGTTATGTCCTTTCTACTTCTGTTGCCTAAACCATTGAGCTTAAGAGGTTTTCTGCTCTGGAGTTATTATCAAAAACAGTTGTTTAACATCAGTCTTTTTAAACTCATGCATATTATTCTTGTACTCCCTTATTTTCTCTTTGGCACTCTGTGGTTGCACCTCTTCTTCTTCTGTGAGACTCCCCATATTCTGTAATACTTTAACCTTTGTCTGCCCCTCTATATACATCTTGCTACTTCTTAACCAAATCTCTTTTTAGTTATTTCTACTCTATTTTTAAACTCCACTTTCATTTTATCCCACTCACTAGCTAAAACTTCTGAAAACATTTCTATCTTCACTGATAGTTCTCAAATAATTTTGTAATTTCCCCTACCCATTCCTTAAGTTTCTTTTTAAGGAATCATATTTACTTAATTTTTACTTCATTAGCCTGCATTTTTATCTTAGTTGTTATTGGCGCATAATCAGCTAATATAAAAATGCAGGGTAATGAAGTAAAAATTATAATTTCTGTCTATTCTAGCACAGTTATTGTACCATGGGGAATAATATGTAAATTCTCTCTGAGTTCTTACTACTGAATAATCTGATTCTGTATTTTGTTCATACTTGAAATATTTGCTTTACTAAAATTGTGTGTCCAAAACTGGATAGTTTAAAACTGCAACTGTGGTAGACCATGGTAGATTATGGCTTTGACCTTGATATTTTAAGGCTATTTCTTATTGGTCACTTACAGCTATTATTCAAATCAAGCTGTACTCTAGACACACATTCCCTGAAAAAGAGCCTGGTATCTTTAAACAATCCCAGATTTGTACATCAGGGCTGTTTGATCCGATGAAGTCTTTTTCTGGATGAAAAAGCTAATCATCTTAAATAAAAATCCTTTATTATAAGGAAATTTCTAAGCCTATTTTTCTTCTTCTTATAAATAAGGAGTTCCATATGGCCTGGAAAGCTTTTGCCTCAATCCATTTTTGTTTGGATAAAATTGTAATGTTCAGGTCCAACTACAATCATTCTACAATCACAACACAACTGCCAAAAGACCTTAATTC
>NC_056739.1:990262813-990425081 GCF_019279795.1 Protopterus annectens | reverse complement strand
TTTTTAAATGGGAGTATTGCAGCATATACCTGTTCCAGTCCTGTGCTGGACATTGGTAAGGCTTCAAAGACATGCACTGCACAATAGAATATTTCCTGCATGTCCTGCATGATAGAAGTGTGGTTTTTAAAGGTGTACATAGTAGGCAGCCATAGTTTCACAGACAACAAAATGCAACCAAAGTGAGCTTTGCATTGAAGCGAAAGAAATGCAAGAATAACAAGGCATGGGCAGTCCAAGTGATAAATGAAATAAAAACTTTATTAAATGAGCTTTATGTAAACATGTGGTGATGTACATATACCTACATGCACATTCTATACAGAAGAGAATACAATAGAATAAGTGCACCTAAAAAGTAGTAGAAACTCTTTGTTCATAAGTTGCCTGGATTTTGAGGAATGTTTCAGGAAAGATTGTGTTTTAATATAGTAGCACAGATAACTTTCACATGGAAGCATGATTGTGTTAATATAGTGGCACAAGTAACTCTCACATGGAAGAATGATTGTGTTAATATAGTGGGACAGGTAACTCTCACATGGAATAATTATTGTGTTAATATAGTGGGACAGGTAACTCTCACATGGAATAATTATTGTGTTAATATAGTGGCACAGGTAACTCTCACATCAAAGAATCATTGTGTTAATATAGTGGCACAGGTAACTCTCACATGGAAGAATTTTTGACAGACAATGCAGTTGCCCCATAATGTATGTGTAGTATCATGGAAAGATATTATACAAACAGGCTAAATATAGTCCAATGGTGATAGCAGACTTATTTGGCTATACAGACACATCCATATATTGGTTGTTGAATAAAACATGTTTAGCAGGAAGTATGCAGCCTTGCAGGGAATAAAAGAACATTGTGAACAACCATGGAGGTTTCTGTGATATAGTTTCCACAGCAAGAAAGACTACTGTTATATAGATACACACACACACACACACACACACACACACACACACACACACACACACACACACACACACACACACACTCTCACACACACAAAACAGAAAACAAGAAAAATGTATGAACTGTTCAAGTATTTGCCAAGGACTTGTTTACCAGAATGTACCCCCCCCCCCCCAGTGCATAAACAATTCACTGCAAAAGGAACTCCTTTCTGTATTGCCTTGCTAATATCCTGATGGAATGCATTCATCATTCCCCTTCTTCTCTTTTGTACCCTGTTCTTATCATAGAAGTGGGGAGCTATGGCACCAGACCTTGAAAATCTGTCCTTTCACCCTTACATGGCACCTGTCCAGACTTATCATGGTAGAGCTTCCATACATGCTGTCCAGCCTATCCTTCTTCCTGTATCTGTGGGCTATCATGTTCTCTGTTTTTTCTTCATTTACTGCTGTTGAAAGTGAATCATAATTAAATGTCCATAAGTTGCATATCACCCAGATAATACATTCATATCCTATCCATAGGCTTGTGTATGCATTTGCTATCTGGTTTGTATATGCACACCACCTAGATAGCACATGCACATACCAGCCTGTGGATATGAATACAAACATATGAATACCCACATGTGAACATCTGAAGGATATTATTGAAAAATGCTAAAGAAGATGCCATTGAATTGCAGAACTACTCATTCTGTCATCAGTGGTGGTATTCAGCAGTGAAACAATGATATAAATTAACATGCAGAACACTGACCCATTCAAATGGATGTACACAATGTTGTCCTCCCATGCCAAAATGACTCCTACTTCGTATAGATGTATGCATGTAGCACTTCCAGTGCATCATTCATGACATGACATCTGGGCATACCACATGCTCCAGCTGTGTTGCTATTCTGCCCCCCAACAAAAAACTCAGTTACATTGTTTGCAGGTCACTGCATGCATTCAATAACCATCATCATACATATAGTTAACAGTTATTGTCAACTAGCATAGTGAGCAGAATAAAATCAGAGCAATATGAAACTGCTTAAGTGAAAAACAGACTTATAAGAACATAAAGCATATAGACAGTAAAACCTGCTACACAGTAATGTATGCTGTGTTGTGACCATGTCCTCCTATTGTCTGAAATGATCCATGGTTCTTCGCAATGGGTATGATGACTGAGATGGTACTGTTTAGCAGTGCTGGATATCCCAGCCTTTCCAGACAATTGGCATTACAGATCATGTTATCCATCAGTTTCTTTTATATTCCTATGCAGACAATAACAGCAGCAGCAAAACTCAGTTTCCTTTTTATATCATGTTACTGCCAGAAGGAAGGTTGGTATATGGTGTGTGCAAGAGACCAGATGGAAGGGGAGTAAGGGTAGGTGTATTGAAGGTGGGTTCAAATTGTTTTATCATAGTGTGGATAGGAGGAGAAATGGCGTAGGAGTTATTCTGAAGGAACATTTTGTGAAGAGTGTTTTGGAGGTAAAAAGAGTGTCAGATAGAGTGATGTTTATGAAGCTGGAAATTGATGGTGTAATGATGAATGTTGTTAGTGCATATGCTCCACAAGTTGGGTGTGCAATGGATGAGAAAGAAAATTTTTGGAGTGAATTGGATGAAGTGGTGATGACTGTACCCAAGGGTGAGAGAGTGGTGATTGGAGCAGATTTCAATGGGCATATTGGTGAAGGGAACAGAGGGGATGAGGAAGTGATGGGTAGGTATGGTGTTAAACAAAGGAATGCAGAAGGTCAGATGGTAGTGGATTTTGTGAAAAGGATGGACATGGCTGTGGTGAATATGTATTTTAAAAAGAGGGAGGAGCATAGGGTGACATACAAGAGTGGAGGAAGATGCACACAGGTAGATTATATCTTATGTAGGAGGGCCAGTTTGAAGGAGATTGGAGACTGTAAAGTGGTGACCAGAGAAAGTGTAATTAGGCAGCATAGGATGGTGGTTTGTAAGATGATGTTGGTGATCAAGAGGAGGAGGAGGAGGAGGAGGAGTGTGAGGGCAGCACCAAGGATCAAATGGTGGAAATTGAAAAAGGGTAATTGTGAGGTGGAGTTCAGGGATGAGTTAAGACAGGCACTGGGTGGCAGTGAAGAGTTAACAAATAGCTGGGTAACTACAGCAGAGCTAGTAAGGGAGACAGCTAGAAAGGTGCTTGGTATCACATCGGGACAGAGGAAGGACGACAAGGAGACATGGTGGTGGAATGAGGAAGTACAGAAGAGTATACAGGCAAAGAGGTTGGCAAAGAAGAAGTGGGATTGTCAGAGAGATGAAGAAAGTAGACAGGAGTATAAGGAGATGAGGTGTGTGGCAAAGAGAGAGGTGGCGAAGGCTATGGATAAGGCATATGAAGAGTTGTATGAAAGGTTGGACACTAAGGAGGGAGAAAAGGACCTGTACCAATTGGCTAGACAGAGGGACCGAGCTAGGAAAGATGTGCAACAGATACTCACAAGCGAGGAGAGTGTGTTGAGGAGATGGAAAGAGTACTTTGAGGGGTTGATGAATGAAGAGAATGAGAGGGAGAGAAGGTTGGATGATGTAGAGATAGTGAATCATGAAGTACAATGGATTAGCAAGGAGGAAGTAAGGATAGCTATGAAGAGAATGAAGAATGAAAAGGCTGTTGGCCCTGATGACATACCTGTGGAAGCATGGAGGTGTTTAGGTGAAATGACAGTGGAGTTTTTAACCAGATTGTTTAATGAAATCTTAAAAAGTGAGAGGATGCCTGAGGAATGGAGAAAAAGTGTTTTGCTAATGATTTTTAAGAATAAGGGTGATGTGCAGAGCTGTAGTAACTACGGAGGGATTAAACTGATCAGTCACAGCATGAAGTTATGGGAAAGAGTAGTGGAAGCTAGGTTAAGAAGAGACGTGATAATTAGTGAACAGCAGTATGGTTTCATGCTGGGAAAGAGCACTACAGATGTGATCTTTGCTCTGAGAGTGTTGATGGAGAAGTACAGAGAATGTAAGAAGGAGTTGCATTGTGTTTTTGCAGACTTAGAGAAAGCATATGACAGGGTGCCTAGAGAGGAGTTGTGGTATTGTATGAGGAAGTCAGGAGTGTCAGAGAAGTATGTAAGAGTGATACAGGATATGTACGAGGGTAGTGTGACAGCGGTGAGGTCTGTAGTGGGAGTGACGGATGTGTTTAAGGTGGAGGTGAGGTTACATCAAGGATCAGCACTGAGCCCTTTCTTATTTCCAATGGTGATGGACAGGTTGACAGACGAGATCAGACAGGAGACCCCATGGACTATGATGTTTGCAGATGACATTGTGATCTGTAGTGAGAGTAGGGAACAGGTGGAGGAGACCCTGGAGAGATGGAGATATGCTCTAGAGAGGAGAGGAATGAAGGTCAGCAGGACTAAGACAGAATATATGTGTGTGAATGAGAGGGAGGATAGAGGAATGGTGAGGATGTAGGGAGTAGAGGTGGCGAAGGTGGATGACTTTAAATACTTGGGGTCAATAGTTCAGAGTAATGGTGAGTGTGGAAGAGAGGTGAAGAAGAGAGTACAGGCAGGATGGAGTGGGTGGAGAAGAGTGTCAGGAGTGATTTGTGACAGACAACTACCTGTAAGAGTGAAAGGGAAGGTCTACAAAAGGGTAGTGAGACCAGCTATGTTATATGGGTTGGAGACAGTGGCATTGACAAAAAGGCAGGAGTTTGAGCTGGATGTGGCAGAGTTAAAGATGTTAAGATTTGCACTGGGTGAGACGAGGGTGGACAGGATTAGGAATAAGTATATTAGTGGGTCAGCCCAGGTTGGAAGGTTTGGAGACAAAGCCAGAGAGGCAAGATTATGTTGGTTTGGACATGTGCTGAGGAGGGATGTTGAGTATATTGGGAAAAAGATGCTAAGCATGAAGCTACCAGGTAACAGGAAAAGAGGAAGGTCTAAGATAAGGTTTATGAATGTGGTGAGAGAGGATATGCAGGTGGTTGGTGTGACAGAGCAAGATGCAGAGGACAGGAAGAAATGGAAACAGGTGATCCGCTGTGGCGACCCCTAACGGGAACAGCTGAAAGAAGATGACTGCCTTTCTTTTGCTGCACACAGTATAGCATTCATGATGAATGTATGATGAGCACACACTTATTACAATTAGTGTCTGGTATGCATGTGACAATATTTTACTAAGGTACTGTTTCAGAATCCCATGCAAACTGCACTGTTATGTGAACAGGTCTTAGTTAAGTGGTCAAGTGATGTCATTAGTATTCTGGTGTTAGTTATTGTTCAGTAACGCACGCGCTTTCACATGAATATTCTGTTCCACAGTAACTTAATTACAGAGTTAGCCAATTAACCGAGTCAGAATCATTTAAGTATCCTTCTGTAACTATGCATTGGGTGACTCTATATAAATCCACAGAAAAAGTGGTAGCCTTCCATGATGTATTGCTAACCATGCATCATTTTGAAAAAGAAAGCAGACTACCTGTGATATTTTCAGATACATCTTAATTCTTTTCTACATTATATTCTATATCACTTCACTATTTTTATTTAGTGTGCGCAGTGCCAAGATTATGCCCCAATAACGAAAAAAAGATAAAAGTTTTTCAGAGCTTCCTTAGTGCAAGAACCAATCATAATAGCACTTTATGGTGCTTAACAAACGTTGGCTACAGACTAACTAGTACTGGTACAATCAATCTCACACAAGGAAAAGTTCCTGCCAGCAGAAAACTGTGACAGAAGGTAAAGTTGCCTTTAAAATCTGTTAGAACTTTACTATGCCATATTTATAAACAAAAATGAGTAGCAAAATGTCGTATTGAGCAGCTTTTAAAAGCAGTTTTTTTTTCCTTTTGCCAAAGAGGCACTTAATCTTTGCATGCAGTATCTCTAAACTGTCCATAATTTTGCCTCATATTTTTGTCCGTCTCTCACAAAATCTTTGATTTTTCTGGTAATTGACAAAGGATTACGGTAATTTTATAATGCCAGTCGTTAGAGTTGCATGCTTCTTATTGTTCAGAAAGTGCATGTTGATGCAACACCTGTTGCTGTATTAATATTTTAAATTAATCACAGCGGTATTTAAAAGTTCTTACTGATTTTAATTAGGGCAATATTTAAAAGTTCTTACTAATTTTGATTATTTGTCATTCCATAAATTATTCTAGCATTTGTCCAGAATTCTTAAGCAAAGACATTGACAGATAATGCTGCTGTCTGTCTGACAGTAGTAAGCACTTTATTAGTTTTCAAAGCCAGTAAAACACTGCTACAGTTTCTTTTTTTTCTGTAACTGGGATCATACAAATAAAGCTCTATGCACTACACAGATTTATGATTGGGTATCTGATCATATTTCTTATTATGTGTTCTCCACATGGATGTTTTGCTCAAAGTGAATCTTTTGGTATCCATGTCTCAAACCCATAAAAGTGGATAGTGATCAAAGTCCCAATCATAATCCTACGTCTCACTCACCTCTCACTTCTGAATAGTCTTTTAACTGTGCACAGTGTGATGTCCATTGTAAGTGCAGGAGAGACTGTAACAAGCTCTTGAATACCAGTACTTATTCTATGAGGGAACATGATACTTTTTGTAATACTTGAATCGGTGCATATTTGTTATCGCTATGCTACAAAGGAAAACGATAGCATTCTGATGCACACTCTTGTGGTTCATAACACATAATGGGACAGTTTTTGTTTCTGTTAACTTTGAGGGTTTAGCAATGTCGAAGCCTGTCAATACCTGTCAACTGTCCAGATTTTCACAGAACTGACAGATTTTTGTCTCATATTTTGGTTTGCTCCTCATAAATATTTTGGTTTTCTGGCAAATCACTGAGGATTGAACTCACTAAATAATCCCAAACATTTGAGTTTCAGACTTCATGTCTTTCAGAAAATAAAAGATAACACAAATCCTTTTATTCTAGCAACTTTCTAAGTTTATAAGAGCAATACTTAGCATTGGTCTTAATTTTGGGCCTTTGTCCTTTCCCATTATTTTAGGGTTTATCCAGATTTCTTGCACAAAAAGGTTGAGAGGTTTTTGAATGCATGGAAAATGTAGTGCTACAGAAAAAGCAATCCTTTAGGCATGAGGGAGCACAGAATAATAGGGATAGTGCTAACAATGAAAAGAGTAAGTGGATGTGATAGGGCCTCTGCAGGAGAATCACTCATCTTTAAGATGATCACAAACACAGGGATTGTTTTGTCATCTTTGTCTGCATCTTATCTCTCTAGAATCATCCCCAAAGATAGCTTTTATGCTGTTGCAGGGGAGGAATAAGTTACAGGCCTCTCACAATAATCAGCTCTACTGCTACTATACTTACAATTTTAAAACTTACATACATACCATAACTGTGCATCACCGATTTGTATGTGTCTTTTAAACAATGGTTCCATTTTAGACACCTATTGCCATTAGTTTGGGGTGTTCCTTATCCATGGAAACAAACGTTACTGTATAGCTCAATTATTTATAACTAATAAGTGACTATTATAGCTTCAGTCGGGTTGGCACCCTACGAGATAGTGTTATTGATGGACAGAGCAGTAGCTTACTCATGAAGCATACTATGTCATTTCCTGATCTGGCACCCCTCATCGCTTAGCTGAGGAGTAAAACAAAAAAAGAAACTCGGTTGCCTGATCTGGTACACTTGACCAAAGCAGCAAGCCAGGCCATTTCTGCTTTTGTGCTCCAGTCCTGGAGATCAAAAAAAAAAAAAGTGTTCCCACATCTGGTACCCTTGACCAATGGAGAAAGCCAGTTTTGCTCAATCTACACTCCTCAAGTAAGCCTTGGAGAACAGCAATAAATAAATAGAAAAATAAATAAATAAATGCATTACATAAAATAAGAAAATAAAAAAAAAAAAAAAAAAAAAAAGAACGGTCTGTGCCTTGATTTAATTGTTGACTAACCAAACAAGCTGGAGCCGTTCTCCTCAATCTGCAGTCTTGAGTGAATAAAAACAATCATTGCTTTACTTTACTTTCTTTTTTGAAGTGCAACAACCCATGTGCTACAAATGTAGTAAGAGAAGCTTGCTAATATTACTACAGACTTACAGAGAATGCAGTAAATGCCAGTATTGCATTAGACAACACACACAGTGCTAAAGCAGTATTGGCTAAATGGCTGTAGTGAGGTTCACCCCCTTGAAATCTCATGCACAGGGAAAATGCCCTGTTCACCCCACCAAAGCTATTGTTCTGTTGTTCGATTTCTTTAATGGCTAACACAGTAGCTGTGAATGCATTCCACCTCTATCTCACTAGTCAATAGTGGTAAAAGCTCTGATTCGCTTAATGTTTGTCTATGTCCCATCCATCCCACATTTCATTCTGGTTAGCATTTCGATAGAATCCTTCTAGCAGTATCATGCTTTTATCATTGTATAACATCCAGAGCTGTGCATGGTATCTAGGAATGGTCTGATCATGACCTGTTAGAGCAAGATACATTGTACCTCTTTGGTTCTTAATTCTGTCTCCCCAGTATCATATATCTCAACCTCTTAGTGCAAGAAATCTGGGCAAAGCTAAAAATAATGTGGGGACAAAGGCTCAAAAATAAGGACAGATTTTAAATACTGCTCTAGTGAACTTAGAAAGTTGTTAGAATAACACATTTTTGTGTTAGCATGCATTTCCTGAAGCATATGAAGTCTGAAAGTCAAATGCCTGTCATTATATAGTGCCGTCAGTCAATAGTGATTTGACAGAAATACCCAAATTTTATAAGAAACAAATCAAAAATATGAGACAAAAAGCTACAGCAACAAAGACAAATCCAGATGACCAGCTAAAAAATTAATTTAAGCAGAAGTAGTATCAGCCACTAGCCATTTTGCATAAATGACTGTACTTGCATCCAGCTGGTAACTCTTCTATAATGGCAGTCATGCCCTATAATAACTTTTATCATAGGCAGGCACCCTCTTCAGCCCACCATAGCTGCTACTATATTTTTCTGTTAGATCCATTTCGTCTAGCTAATAATTTACCCCGGGGTGGCATCCAACCCCTTCACCCTACCATAGTTGATATTGTCTTTTTCTGTTAGAGTCACTTCTTCCAGCTAATAGTTTACCCCGGAGTTGCTTTATCCCTACTGCATTACTTATTGTCTTTCTGCAGTGAGCCAAAACCTATCTTCCATGTTACTGCTCATTGTATCTCAGTCCTTATTGGACTCTTACCTCTATCCTCCCTTCCTTTGTGTCACCATTGAGAAGGTTAATCCTGCAGTACATTTCCTCAGAAATGTTTGAAATGAAAACTAGGAAGAGTACTAGACTGATGACTAACATCTGCAGGATTCCTCTCGTTCCTTTCCTGTTTTTTCTAGAACTGTCCCTTCTACAAGAACCCCTCTGGGCATGCTACTGGTTAATAATGCATCAATGCAGTTCCATAGTCTTTGTCTTATCCAGAAGCCATCCCAGTTATATCAGTAGCTACTTGTGTTGGTCTGAGTCAAAGACCTTTGGAAAATCCAGGGAGATCACCTCTGCCACTACTATTTAATTAAGTTTTCTTGCAACCACGTCAGAACTGAATGACAGCTTCTCCTGGCCATGACCCATATTAACTGTTGCCTTGGAAACTGTTATCTTGTAGAAAACCAACCATATTTTTTTCTATCACAATTGCATGAATAACTTTCCCTGCCACTGATGTTAGGCTAGCAAGCTTATAGTTCCCTGGAGTTTTCCTGCTTAGGTCTTGTATAAAGATACTTCAGTTGCTGTTTACTTGTCTTCATATACTTCTGCAGTAGCCAGTATTCTATTGAAGAGGATTATGGGATGTACCTCATTTGGTCTCTGGATTGGATACCCTCATAGATAACATTCGCCTTCTCAACCTCTTCCTTCCTACCTATCAAGTTGTTTGTCAACTAATCTTTTTACTCTATTCTACCCATACCTCTCAACTGCCCAGAGTTTTGCACAAAATCCAGATTTTTGCCTCATATAGTTGGTCTATTTCTCATTAAATTATGTTTTTCTGACAAATCACTGACAAATCATTAAGGTTTGAAGTCATAAAATTATGACAGACATTTGTGTTTCAGACTTCTTACCCTTCAGAAATTTCAAGTTAATGCAAAACCTGTTATTCTATCAAATTTCTATGTTTGTAAGAGCAGTATTTAAAAACTGTCCCTATTCTTTGGCCATTGAACCCAATTATTTATGTCTTTGCCCAGATGTCTTGCTCTAAGAAGTGAGAGATATAGTTCTACCTGTCTCAAAATTTGGCACCCATCTTTTCTTTTCTTTTGTTAGAACTAAATCAAATGATTCATTCTGCACCTCTATTTTATTCACTCTTCTGTGAGTTCCCATATTTACTTATGTTGATCGGGCTTGTCGCTCAATTGCTTTTTTTCTTCTATACAGCTGAAAACGTCTTTGTTCTCCCTCATACTCTAGCTACCAATTGACACTCAGCTTATGCGTTTGCCACCTTCATCCCCTTTGTTTACTTTCTGAAGGCTTCCTTGTACGGGGTGCCACTCCTCCAACCCCTACAACCTGATGCCTGCCTGCCCTGTCTTTTGCCTTAATTGTTTCACCTTCCTATGTATTCACAGCAGGTTTCATCTTCTTCCTTCTCTTTTTGCCTTTTTTTGTTTTTAGTCCAGTGTCTCTGTGTATAGTTGATGTGGACTCTATTCAAGTATTTCATGGCACACTGCACATATAAGGCCAAACATACAAGGATGACAATGGCAACTTGACAGATGTCCTGGAGACACAGATGGTTGTAGTCTCATGCACGTTTATGGCATAGCTGTAGTGGCTGCATTGCGACACCATGTTTCCTCAGTACAAACAGATGGGGGAGGGGCTGCACTCCTGAGGGTGCCATCCTTCAGATAAGATGTTAAACAAAGGTCCCATCTGCTTCCTTAGTGGTATAAATACCACCTTAGGTCTTCCCTGAAAAAAGGCCACTAGCCTAGTGGGACAAATTTGGTTAACAAACAGTAAATAAATAAATAAACAAACAAATATACACATTTTTAGTAAGTGCTGAGTGGTTTAGGGTTAGTGCACCTTACAGAAAGAGTAGGAGAACATTACCTCACCTATCAGCAATGGGTCTTTCTCTGAGGTACACTGATCTGAGAGTTACAGTAAAGAAAGTTTAGAAGATATGGAGTAGTTAACTCCAATCATGAGGATACAGGTGACATGTCTCCCCATAAAAAGTACTTATTTTTGTTATAATTGTTGTAAATTATGTAACTTCAGTATTCTAGATTAAATTTATAATCTCCTGTGACTGAGTTAAGTATGATGTGGACTTTTCAGTTGTGTGCAAAGGTAGTGGATTTACAGTTTATGCTTGCTGTAAAGTTTACACACTTAACAGTATCATATAACCAATTGGGCAAGACTATGCTAATCAAAGATGCTGCTTAGGTAAATAAATTGAGAGAAAGACTTTTAGAGAAATGCGCATGGTATTAGAAGTTTCCCTTTCAATATTGACATCACCTAGACATGTTTTTGCACTACATTTTTATAGCACTGATGGAAAAATTGTACCTGCACATATAAAGAAATAGCAGTGACAGAACTTTTATATGTCTTAAAATTCTACTTAATATTCAACTAAAATGTATCAAAGATGGGGAGCATAATGAATACAGATATTAAAGTCATAGTCTAGGATTCATAGATGGGAGTTGCAGGTCTGTACAGCGTAAGGAATTTGTCATGCAAGGGGATTTCCTAGTTAATCAAACAAGCATGAGACATTGTCTTGGGACTGTATACACCTTGCTCATGGCTGCTACACATATTAATTAATGCTGCATCCAGCAAAGTCTGTGAATCCCAGCCATTATATTAATCAAAAAGTTTAAATAATTAAAGGTTTCAAATTGTTTTGTTTTTTCAAATTTCTTTTAAATAACTGCTTTTGAAATGCTAATCACAGGTTTTGCGAGGTGAATCATCATCATTAGAAGAAAAACAATGCCTTCATCTGAAAAAAAAAATTGTTTCAGCATTTGATTTTTAGCAAAGCTTTACTGAGATTTAAGTCCTTATGGATATACTGGATTATATTTGTAAGGATTTACTGTACTTTTTTCATCTTTATAGTAATGAGAATAAAGACAATTGCATCTAGGATAGATAAATGAAATAATTAGAATGTTCCATATTATAGTTACATCATAATAATTCCAGTGGTAAATATCATGTAGCCATATGACTATTAAATGCATCAGTTATAAATGGATGTAACTAATTGTACTGCAGTGCTTTTCTCATTGTACAGCAAATGTGTTCTTTATAAATGTTGCCTAGTTATTTATTTCCTTTAGTTGCATGTGGTTTTATTTTAAATATCAGGTATAACAAAGCATCGTATATGGTGAATAAATAATACAGTGTAAGAGTGTTCTGCATGAAAGAAGTCTTTATTTATAGCTATACGAATCCGATATGTGATTTCTGTTATACATTCATATATACTGTTTTGCACCGGACAAATAACAAATAGCTGACATGATTTACAAACGTATGCTACTTTGCAGGATTTACTTACACAGGGTTTTAAAATGACAATGACTCTTTGAAATTCATAAAAATACCACAAATAGTAATTTAAAGGAAAGCACAGTGCACTTAATACTTTCTTGGAAGTATAGTCTGGAGGTGATGAAGCTGGGAGCTGAAGTTGACAATGTTTTTCTGTTAATTTAAGGAAGACTAGTTAAATGTGTGTATTTTTGTTGGATTTCCAATTAAATGCTTAACTATCAACCTGTGTTTGTGACCTTTAAATGAATTACTTGTTCTGAAATGCAGATTAAGACAGAAAGCACACATACCTTTTGTCTAACATTTGATGTAGTAGTAGTAGAAACAGGTTTTACTTTATTAAAGACCTACATATCTAGCAGGCAGTGTATATAAAATCACCTCACTTAAAATTCAGAACTATCATTTTATTTTATTCTACTTTTATTTATTTAATTGTTTGCTTAGAGTCAAACATTGTTAGTGAAAATTGTTTAATGCTTCTTCATTGCCTCTTAATTTGCTTGATATTTTCTATGGTTCAAAAGAGAGAACTTATCAAGAAGAGAAAATCTAACTTTGTGCAAACAATTAAAAAAAAAAGCATGATGAAGCAGAAAAAATTATAAGAAAGGTTCAAGGGAAGCTGAATGGTGTATAAGGTGACCAGAGTGGGGTCAAAGTTTTCAAACAGGGACCTTTCAGACTGAATATACAGACTGAATGCATTGTATGGTTTGCAGAAAAATAGAGACGGTTCAGAGGAGAATGCAGGAGCATGAAAGGTCAGTGAATTAATTAGACATGCTAGAAAGGGTCAGGAATGGGTAAATGGGTAAAAGAGTCAGTGACAGCATGAGGAAATGGCAAGGTGAGAAAATGTAGGAAGGCAATAGGAAGCTATATAAGGACATAGCGAGAGGTCATCAGAGGAGTACTTGTAATCAGGACAGACCATAAACTGACATGAGTTAAAATGAAGGAAGACAGGGGCGAAGGAGGATAAGCATCTAAGAAAAGGATAACAAGAAAAAGGAAACCAATATAAAGTGACACAGGTAAGGAGCACTAAAGAATTATGAAGGTAAAGCAAAGGAGCGTGTGGTAGTGCAAGAGTTAAAACACAGAGCAGAGTATTGGGGAATGGGCTTGAAGAGGGTACAGCCAGTAGTGAGGAAGATGTGCAATTCATATGGGACAGACGATCAAGATAAATCATGCAAAGAGCCATAGGGTCATGCAGAGAATGTAGAGGGAGCAAACATTAAGAATGCATAGCATTAGATGGGCAAAGGAGATGCTAGTCTTTGACGACTCACTCTAAACAGGGTCTATATTAGAACACCGAACTTTCAATTTTCAAGTGTTCTAATATCAAACCCTATTAATCGAAAATTTAAAACATCAAACATACAAAACAGCAAATTTTTTTCCTAGGGAAAAAATTTGCTGTTCCAAAACACATACACACAACACAAGCACACCAAACAAACAGCAATCCATACACATACACCTAAACTCTTACACCTAACTCTACACTAAACTATACATACACCACTAACTATCCACTTACCTTAACCCAAACCCTAACCCTAAGGTCCGTCACTATCACACAGTCACCTCACCCGCGCCCTAACCCTAACTCACCTACCCCGCCCTAACCCGCACGTCCACACAATCGCACACTTACCTGACCTGCACCCTAACCCTAACTCATCTAACCCACCTTAACCCTCACATCCACACAATCGCACACTTACCTGAACTCGACCCATAACTTTCCACCACAGCACTGAAAATACCGAAGCAACAGAAACGGACAACCGAATTCTTTCCCTAGGAAAAAATTCAGTTTTCTGTTTCTTCGGTATTTGAAAGTTCGGTGTTCTAATAAAAGCCCTCTAAACACACAACAAATGTAAGCAGGAGAAAAAAGAGCTGGTGATAGAGTGGGAAGAGACCAGAAATGGAGCACAAGAGCATAGAGAGTCTGTAGGTTATATTCAAGTGGGAGGGGAAATGGATCAATCCATCAGGGACCTGGAAAGAACCAGTAAAAACAATCCAAAGGCTTGTAAAGGGACTGCTGAAGTCAAGAAATTTGCAAGTAGGAGGAAGCAGTGAAAAAAGGTTTTAAATGAGGCAGGAGAGATGACCAAATGTATAAACAGAAAATAATGTTTTGATGGTGATGGAGACAAGAGAAGCCAGATTTCATTGTAATTGGTCTCCGGGTAAGAATCTGTAAGACTTGAAAAGCAGTAGTCAAGGAAATTCCCTAAGAGAGGGATAGATGAAGGAGGTGGTATAGATGCACAGTAATACACTGTCAGAGAAGAGATTTGAAGTGGTGTCAAGCAGAGGCAGGAAGGTGGCAGACATACGAAAGTATAGATGGCAGGAGCTTGCATTATCAAAAGTAGCACACTCAGGATAGGCAGTGCTTTGGAGTATAATGGCTGGCCAAAGCAGTGGACAAGTCAGAAGAGTTTAGGACTGAGGATATCTGGCAGAACAACTGCCTCTCTGTCAGGGTCAGTCTTCAATCAGTCAGCATGGACTGTGATACACAAAGGTGGATTAAAATGTATATTTCTATCACTATATCTTTAAACCCACAAAGGCATAAGAAAGACAAAAGAAAGGGTGGGGATTCAAGCATTTGGGATAGAATTAAAGCAGAGAATGTAGGAGAGAGCTGGTATTACAGTGCAGTGAAAGGCATTTGGAAAAGAACATGTTGGAGCTGGAGGGAATAGTCCAGTTGGAGAAGGCAGACATGCATGATATCATAGAAACATGGATAAGTAGTAAGGGGGGCACATGGAGGGCACATGTGAGATACTGAAGTACTCTGGTATAGACTTTTAGGAATGACTGATGGAAGTATTGCAGTACAGCGATGTTTTATAAAATCAGGGCTTCTAATGCAATATCAAAGAACAGCAGGAACAGCACCTTGCTGTTTTGTCTACTCCCATAAACTTCTTGTTTAGGTTATGAAGTGCAGCTGAGTGTGGGTACACACAATATGAATGACCTACTTACAGGGAGCATCAGGAAAAAAGCTGCTTGCTGGATTAGGAAATACATAGTAAAATACCCCATTTATATCTGACTCAACCACCTAAAACACAATTTTTCCAAAGGTTATGTTCTGACCCACCAATGCACACATACTAGTCTCAATTTCCATCAATTAGATACAACTTGACATACCCAAATTACCAATGACTGTCATTGTTCATGATGTGGTACATTACAAATCCACCTTGTTACTCTCAGTCATAAAAAAACAACTAGAGCAAGACCTCTAACAACGTTCTTCCTGGTTAAAAAATCTGCAACTGAGTTAAAATGCTAAGAAAATATATATATATATATATATATATATATATATATATATGTGTGTGTGTGTGTGTGTGTGTGTGTGTGTGTGTGTGTGTGTGGGTCAACCTCTAAATTTCAGACTTTCAAAATGTCAACTTTCTTATGATTGAGACCATAAAATCATTTAAATGGAGGACTCTGTACAACATAGAATGGTATATTTACTGTTTTCCTTGCTGTACTGTGATCATGGAGTTGGTAATTTTAATTAGCAGGGGGTGTAGGGGGGGCAGTTGGGCTTGCCCTCTGCAAAAAAATGTAAAAAAGAAAATATTTTTTTGTTTTCGTGTTTTTTTTTTTTTTTATTATTATTTAAATTTTGAAGTTTTAAAACATTGATCTTATGGTCTTAGCCATATGAAAGTTGGCATTTTGAATGTTTGAAATTTAGAAGTAGACCTATATATATATATATATATATATATATATATATATATATATATATATGTGTGTGTGTGTGTGTGTGTGTGTGTGTGTGTGTGTGTGTGTGTGTGTGGAGGGGTACAGACAAATGGTTGACAAAACAGAAGAAAGCAGGAGCAGCTTATTGAAAATCAGCTGATTATACATACTGGTTATTTTTTTCTGTCCTGGATCATGGTACTGTGTGGATCAGGGAATGTGCACTTTCTCCACTGATTTCAGGTTTGGTGTACATGATTATCAAAAGGTGTTTGGTGTACAGCCCTCCACATGAGGGTGCAGATGAGCTTGACCCCTGCAAAAGTTGTTTTAATTTTGTTTTTGTGTATTTTTCAGCTTGCTGATTGTCAACAAGTTGCTTGATCATTTTCCATACAATGATTTTTTTGTTTATACATGGACATACATCCATTATTCTGTTTACATGAGGTTACAGTGGCATCAATGTTCTATGGTGTCAAACTGTTAAAAAAGAAAACTATTAACAGTGGACCATTATCTGATATAATGGATTTTGGTGTAATACAAATTAGGAACGATTTGCTGCAAATGTGAAGAACAAGCTTTGATGATGTTCTACCACTGGAAACTTTGAATACTAAGCAGTCACTAGTGGACACTCCTTACTATTAAATAAAAATAGCAACTCATACCGGTTTATGTGTCTTTGACATATTTACTGAAACAGCTAGATCTTTGATCGAATTGAATTGACTCAATATGCAGTCAACTAACATGCTTTGTTATACAGAGAACATTTTTAAGAATATTTTTTCCTTCTTACATTTTTTTTCAGAATTCCCAAGTGATGCTCATAAAGCTCCTCAGTACACATTCGCTTTTAACCTTCTGCTGCTGCTTTTCAAATGATATTTGTTAGTACGGATACTGTAATATCATCCTTAAATTCTATAATATCATGTATTTTATTGTTTGAGAATCGGAGACATTTATTTAATTCATGTACAATGTACTCAATACAAAAAACTATTTCTCTGTCTCTGTGGTTGGACCTCTCTCTTTCATACTAGTTTCCTTCTAATAATAATGATTTGGATTGGACATTTAGGTGAAATAGCCCTCACCTTCCTTTGCACGATTTTCCTTTTTTTCCTATAGTTTGCCATGCATTTCCTGACAAATATCCTGTGATGAGTAGTGATCTATTATTATTGTGAAAGTTTATTCCATACAAATATATGTGGCAATGTCCATGAGCCACACAATTGCCGCGGTTTCCTCTTTAGTCTGTTAGCACCTATTTTATGTCCAACAAATACTGACTGAGGCTCTTTGTGTTTTCCTGTATTTGGCTTAGTTTGTCCCATAACAAAACCAAACTTGCATTTTTCTCAAGACTTGTTTCAAATTCAGGCAAAGGCTACAAATGTCTCTAAACTCTGACTTTCTTTTAATTGCTCATTCCCTTTAAAAAGAACCTAATTAATTTTCTTAGTGGTGGAATTTTGTACTGAGATTTTTAATGGGGTGTGGGAGGGTGGCCACGGTGTTGCAGCAGTTAGCGTTGCTGCCTCACAGCAAGAGGTTCTACGGTTCGATCCTCAGCTGGGGTGCCTTCTGTGCGGAGTCTGCATGTCCTCCCTGTGGTCACGTGGGTTTCCTCTGGGTGCTCCGGTTTCCTCCCACATCCCAAAGACATGCTGTAGGTGGATTGGACACTCTAAATTGGCCCTAGGTGTGAGTGCGTGCATGTGTGTGCCTTCTGTGAAAGGTTGGGTGCCAGGCTGTCAACTCAACACCATAAAACTCCACTGCCAATCATGAGCGGACAGGTGATTCGCTGTGGTGACCCCTAACCGGGAAAAGCCAAAAGAAGAAGAAGGAGAAGATTTTTAATAGGGTGTGGGAACTTTCTTTACCATTACAAGTACATTTTCATCTTCATCAGCATTTTGTAATGGGGTTATGTTATGCAGTACCATAGTATTACTTGTGTCAGGAGACATACCTTTCTCCAAAATGTGAAAGCATAGTACTCTAACAATGAGTTGCTAAAACTCATATTTTCAATTCAAAGTATTTTCACTGCTCTTAACCATTTAAGTTATTTTCTTAAAGTATTTCATGTTCCTCACCTTGTTCCCTTTATAAGATTATATCATCACTATAATTCTAAACATTATATATTCAATATAGCCTTTGATGGATGACATGTATAAATTCAGTTGTAGTGAAAATCTGGTGAATCTTTTATTGTCCAGGTATAAAGCTAATTAATGAGGCCTGAAATAAGTTTAGGTTTACTCAAGATTTTACTTCACTGAATTTCAAAATGTTATGGCTTGTCACATTTGTATTATGTCCATGTGTATATTTGCCTTAAACTTTGGATTACTATTTTCTTAAGTAATACATAATCCACTCTTATGGCTATGCTCCTGGTTTCATGTCATTCAATATGCATCTTTATTTGATAAGTCATTGGTCTGTCTATACCCATAAGCAATACATTATCCTCTTCTAGAATGCTTTATATTGTAATGTTGCTGGTTACTTCCACTCTTTTCATGTCTTTAAATTGCCCAGTTCTTTACTGTTAGGTATCTCAGAAAAGCTGGCAATTTCAGCTCTTGTTTGTCCTAACAAATTGAGATGTGTGTGGGAAGATGACAGACAATTGTGACTGCATGCATGTACCCTGTAAGGGAACGTATCTCTTTTTTCTGATAGAGTGTGAATATTTCCTTCCAAAACTGTAAAGTTCTTATGTCTAGTTCTCCCTAGGGTGTACAATATTAATTATGAATATATTTAGAACTTTGTGCCTCAGCTATATTTTCACAAATTACTTTACCCCTCCTTCACTTAACTGACCTTACATAGACTTTACAATGTTGAGTGCGAGCCAGGAGACCTCCAGCAAATCTTTGACTCCACCTTATACATCCTATACAACTTTATTCACTTTCTCAGCCAATATAAAATCATCCAGAAACTTTATATTATCTACTTATCCCACATCTTCTCCACCTTTTAATGGTTTCCTTATTCTTATGGCTAACTTCACCATCAACATGACAAATATTCTAAATCAGAGCGGGAATCCCTGCCACCACCTCTAGAATTATAGCTTCTTCTAAATGTTCACAATTTATTAGAAAGTCAGAAGAAGAAGTTTTATAGATCATGTTCAAACAAGCCATGACGTTATCATCAAATCTCCTCTTCCCTAGTATACAGAAAAGGAATTACCATTCGTGTGAATCATATACCTTTCTGATGTCTGACTACCACAGCTGTGTCTTATCCTCCATGCTCCTTCCATTGGGAAAAGATGACATGGGTCACCAATTGCCAGTTCTCTGTCTACTTCTGAAAAATCCTCTTTGAATATTCTGAATCATTACTAGGAGGATCTTAGCTAGCTGCCTGCTAATATAATTGTTAGCATTTTATGTCCGAATTTATCTCTTTAATAGGGAGATAATTCCGTATAGTTTTCTGTCCTTTATTTATTTATTTATTTATTTATTTATTTTACTTATTTATTTACAGAGCACAACAGTTCTAACTTTAAGTACTGAAGCAACACCTGACCTTTGTGATTTACGTCACTGAGTTTTAAACTAAGATTTCAGGTAGTTTTGCCCCTCCCCATTACAAAAGTCAACTATGAAACCATCAGGCCACCTGATATACCCACTGTATTCCTCTTTTTTTAATTTCTCCAAATCTTTTGGGTTTTTAATACTATGATGGGAATGGACCCCATTCCTAAGTCAAAGTACAATTAAAGTTCATGAAATTAGTATTGTTTCAATCTTTGATGTCAGACAAAAGTGCTCTTTGCAGCACTCACAATGTGGCCAATAGTGACTTTTTCTGCAATTCACACAGGGTTACATGGACTGGTAACATATCTAGACACAATTGTAGATTTTTTTTTATAAGACCAGTTGCTCCTACTGCTATTGGAACTGTCAGGGTATCTTTCTTCCACATTGCTCTCGTTTCTGCCTGCAGATCCTGATATTTTATGACTTTGTGTCTCTCTGTATGCAAGACCCAGTAGTCACTGGGTGTAGCAATTTCAATGATCAATCCTATTTTTGTCTTCTTTTCTTGGACCACTATATACAGTTTTCTAGCATCTATCTTTTGAACTGTTTGTAATGGGTGATCCTATGTGATATAAAATTCATCAATAAAATTGCCAAAGATTACAAAGACAACCACAAGGCATTCTATAACTATGTCAAGAATCTAAATGGCAATGCTCAGAACTACAACAGAATGGCATTAAATATACTGAGCCCAAGGATATTGGCAATATCCTGGCAGATCAATTCAGTGCCAACTTCACCCCCCTCTCACCCACTAAACATCCCATCTCAATACCGGAAGATTGCCAAATTCTGGTAATAATGGCCACACAGGTAAAAAAACGCACTCTCCAAAGCTAAGAATACAGCATCCATGGAACCAGATAACATCCTGGGCTGTGTACTACATGAACTACAAAATGAAATGGAACCTCACCTAAGTGTCTTGTTTAATCATAGCCTCATCTTAGGCTTCATGCCCACTGAGTGGTGCACAGCTACAGTTATCCCACTCCACAAGGGGGATGATCCCGGGAACTACCGTCTCATCAGTTTGATGAGCCTGATCGGCAAGGCCATGGAAGGTATTATCATGGAACTTATAAACAAAGACATTGGCAACCTTCAAACACTGGACCCCACCCAGTTTGGGTTTGTGAAGGGTCGATCCTGTCTCCTGAACCTGATTGACTTCTTTGAATCAGTCTCCAGAGCCGTGGACAAGGGTAAGGCAGTCCACACTGCCTATCTGGACCTCGCCAAGGCCTTTGACACCATCCCCCACTCTGAAATCATAGATAGACTTAATAAGCTGGGAATTAATCCTCATGTCACTCGATGGGTTGCCAGCTGGCTTACTGACAGAACCCACACTGTAAAAGTAGCCACCTCCAAATCCATCTCCAGACAAGTGACAAGTGGAGTATCTCAGGTTTCAGTCCTGGGACCGCTCTTGTTTGGCATCTACTTCTCTGAAGTACAAGCCAACACTAAGGGACTTTGGCTAACAAAAATCACAGATGACTGCAAACTGGGAACCATTATTGAATCCCCAAATGATGTGGATACTCTACAAAAGGGCCTTACAGAAACAGATGCTTGGTGCCAGAGCCATGGGCTCAAGCTCAATGCCAAGAAATGTATAGTTATCCCCTTTGGGAAAAAACATGTATCTATGAATTACCATATAGGTGGCAGTACACTAAACACCGAAAGTGTGATAAGAGACTTAGGGACACAGGTGGACAGTGGTCTCACCTTCGATAACCACATCGCCACAACAGTCAGGAAATCCTTCTATGTGGCACACCTCATCACTAAGGGCTTTTCATCCAGAAAAAAGGAGATCATTGTCCCACTGTACTCATCCCTCATTAAACCCATTATAGAATACAATGCCCCGTTTGGTATGTACCTCTCAAGACATCTGCAATGACTGGAAAGGCCGCAGAAATACCTCACTAAAAGAATCACAGCCCTAAAGCAGATGCCCTATGCTGACTGCCTTAAAAAAACTCTAGCTATAATCTGTTGCACATCATCTACTCGGAGGCGATCTCTGCTTAACAAACAAGGCCATGTCAAGCCCAATCTCTCAGAGCCACATGCTCCAGGGATTTAAACCTTGTCATTACAATAAACAAAACATGCTGGAGGGATAGGTTTCTGACCCAGGGACTCCCCAGACTCTGGAATAGACTGCCCATACGTGTCATGCAGAGCGCCTGTTTGGCCCTCTTCAAAGGAACCTTGATGATTGGATGGAAGAAAGGAAATTCACCCTGGGGATCACAGCAGTCACCCTGCTAGACAGGGTTCCAGGGAAGTAAATAGTGTGGAAAGAAATAGCCAGGGAATTGTTATGGCTAGGCTTGTATAGGCCTTAGGACCGATAGCCTAGTACCAACCTATGAACCTATGATGCTTTGTGGGTCATGTTTCCAGCCACTTCAATATCATAATGTTTGCACAATCCCTAGTGCAACACTCTTGCCACATTATCATGTCTTTCAGTATACAGTCCCTCTGCCATTAGTATGTCACAACCAGCAATGAGGTGTGTGATTGTTTCCAATTTGGTTTCTCAAAACCTACATTTGTTTGTTTCCCCCACATGTTCAATGAACTTTGTAAACCAGCGTGTATGTAGCCCACTATCTTGGGCTGCCAATATTAACCTTTTATCTTTTGGTTTAAATTTGCCTGTCCTTAACCATTCCTGCATTTGTTCCTGATCAACATGAGATTCTTCCTTCACCTTGCAGTCTTTCTTTTGTTTTTTGGCACATTCAGATGCTGCCTGATTTTTACCTACTTCTGGTTTGATTTCCATTCCTGCTTGACTCCGATATGCTTCTGCTAGATTAAGCAGAGAAGTCATCTTAGATTTATTTCCTCGTGTTTCAAATCTTTCACTACATTTGGGTCTTGTGAGGTCAGCAGATAAGTGTGGAGTCCCACAATTGCAGATCTATACATGTAATCAATTTCAAGGAGGCCCATCCCTCCTTTGGAATAGGGAACATATAATCTTGCTATGCACTGATTTTTATAAATCACTTGGTGAGAATGAAGCATCCTTCTTGTTTTCCTATCTAATTTATCCAACACATTTTGGGGCCAGTCAATCACTCCAAAACTGTAAGTTAGGACAGGAAAAGCAAATTTACTTATAGCTTGAATTTTGTTCGTAGATGTCAACACTGTTTTCAGAATTAATTTAAGTCTTCTAAAGTATTCCTTACTACGTTTTATTTGCATTTGTTCATGTTTTATTGATCCTTCATCAATTTCCAAATATTTATACACTCACTCTTGCTCAAGTTCTTTTATATTATATTCTTGTCCCAAACTTATATTTTCCTGGTGCTGCAGTTTTCCTGCTTTAAAGGTTGCTTTTGCACATTTATCAAGACCAAATGACATTCTTAAATCATCTGAAAAAATTTTAACAACCTGCAGCTGTGCTTTCAGCTCCTCACCTGATGAACTGTACAGTTTTAAATCAGTGACAAAGAGAAGATGAGAAGTCTTTACACTTTGCTGTAGCCATGGCCTAAGCTGTTAAGTAAACAGCTTAATGGGTTAATGGCAAGGCAGAATAGCACTCTGTGACAGAGAGTCATCCTGGAATATCCCCCTTTGAATTTGTATCCCTGGGATAATAATCTGTCTTTTATCATGGCTTAATTGCAAAGTGGTCTGCCACTGTTTGATTGTCACTGTAATGTAGTCAATCAGTGTAGGGTGTATCATACATTTTTTAGCACTATTTTATCCATCAAATGTTTTTTTGATAGTCAGTTCATGCCATACTTAAATTCTTCCCCTTTTTTCAGTTCTCCCATATAACTTTATTTAACAACAAATGATCCTTTATTCCATATGACTTTCTTTTAATGCCCTTTTATTCTACTGCCATAATTAAGTTTTCTTCTAAATGACTATAAACTCTGCCAGTATCAATTCCTGTGTATAGTTTATACGCCATCGGAAGGCATGTTATTGGTGTATAATTTTTAGGGTAGCTTGTAGGTTCACTCTTAAGTGGGAGCATTGTTTTGCCTGTTGTTAGCCAGGTTGGTATCTGTTCAGGGTGTGCATATAAATAGTTCTTACTCATGGCTAAATTTTTGTGCACAGATGTTAATATTTTTAACCAAAAGTTAGATACTGCATCTAGGCCTGGGATTTTCCAATTAGAGGCTTTTCTTAACTTTGTTTCAATCTCACTGGTTGTTACTTCATCCCATTTCATATCCTGCACCTTTAAACTTCTTATTCTTTCTTTTACTTCTTCTATCCATTTACCATCTTTGTTATGTTCCACAGGGTCTTCATAGATACTTCTCCAAAATGTATCTATTTCCTCTTTTTTTTTTTTTGACAGTCTTTCAAATCCTTTTACCTTGTTTCCCAATTCTCTATAAAACTGTTTTGTGTCATCAATAAAGTGGTTATTTTGTACTTTTCCTTTATATTTATCTGTGTATCTTCTAAGTTTATTTGCCTGTGTCGAAATGTTTAGTTTGTTATTTGTGACAGGGTATGATAGATCCTAGTCTGTTCTAATACTGTGCATTGCCTTTATCACATCTATCTTTCTTAGTATTTTTGTTGATCTATTCCCTCTTCTATAGTCTTCTAACAGTGATACTTCTTGTCTTAATTGCTTTATAGTTTTCTGTATTCTAAACATCCATGATGGTATTCAATTCTTTCCTTCGCTACCCTGTGTTCTTGTGGTAGAACTTTATTAGTTATTAATTTAGCAGCACAGTAATATATTCTGTTTACTTCTGTTATATTGCATGGATCAATATGCACAGTCCTAATTACTGCATTCATTTGTTTTATCAGATTTCTGACTTTTTCGGTTTTATTGCCCTTCTGCAGTCTATTTCTGTCATTGATTTTAATATATCTATCCATGTCTATTAAATCAAGCAACTGTTCTCTTAGCTCATTTTCTTCCAAACTGAGGGCACATCCCTTGTTTTCCATTTCCTGCAGGCATTCTATAGGAAGTTCTATAGCATCTTCATGTGGCACCTTCTCTTTAATTTCATCCTGTGCCATCTGTTGCTCTGTCATATGGGAACTCACTGGGCTATCACTCCTCAACATTGACTGCATCAATGTTTCCACAGTTTCCAGTTCCTTTCCTTGCTGTCTAGCTTCAAGTGAATGTTTATACTGGTTTCCTGTGTAAGGCTTCAAAATACCTTGACATGACACCTGGCCAATTGCTTCCTGTTCCACCAGTTTCCCCTTAATTTGGATATCCATTGCTCTATCCTGTTATGGTGTTTTCTGCATTCAATTTTCTATACTGAATACTTCACGTTGCAGGTACTTCATAACCTCATTTTCTATTTCTTTAACTTCTCCATTACTAATCTCCTTTTCTACTTTTTCTCTTTGTCATCTTATTTTTTTTGTATTGTAAACTTTTCCATGTCCGGATTCCTTTGCCTGTATTTCTCTTCAAATATCTTTGGTGCTGCTCTTTTTGTATTGGTTAGTTTTGCTTTCTCATTTACATAAATATTACACCATATTAACTCTCATTTTCTTTCTCATTTCCATTTATCTTCCTCAGATGTCTCCTGATTTTCCTGTTTCTCCTTACTTTGAGGACTCACTCCATCATGCTCTGATGTTACGTGTTAGACCTTCTACACTAAATCCCTCACTTCACAGGCACTCCATAACTTCAACTTCTATTTTTTTAACTTCTACTTTACTAATCTTCTTTTCTACGTTCCATCTTTGGGATATTATTTTTTTATTGTAATATTTTCCATATCCGGACGCCTTTGCCTGTATTTCTCTTCAAGTATATTTGGGGTTGCGTTTTTATATTGATTAATTTGGCTTTCTCCTTTGCATAATTATTGCACCATATCAAATCTCTCTTTCTATCCCATGTCCATATTCCTTTTTTATACTTTTCAAATATCTCTGGGTTTTGTTGTTTGTATTTTCACACTTCCTCAGATGCTTCTTTTTCCAAACGGATCAAAGTTTCTTGCTCTCTATATTGTTTTTCACTAATCTATTGTATTAATGAACGCAAAGTTTAATTTGAAGCTTCTGACAGTTTTTCTTGCAGAAGTTTTTTCTTTCCTCGAATTTCTCTCTTAATCATTTTGTATATCTTGTGTCTGGAAATTCTGGGCTTTTTGCATAATAGTAACAATATATAATTTCTTTCTTATCCTCAATAGTCCACTCCACCGTCTTTATGGCACTTATTTGCCTATCAGTTTTTATGATTTTTCTGGACTGCTACTTCCTTCTACATCAGGGGGGCTATCCTGCCCCTTGGCCTGGCCTGGCCCCATTGTAGTAATGTTTCTATATTTTGAGGATTCTACACTGCAATTTTTTCCAGTCCTGGCACCAGTGTGCTTACCAGGATTGGACACTTTTTTTATCCTGGGTCTTGTGCACCCAGCTATCTCTTCATTTTTGACCTTCTCTTCTGTCCATGATATATGCTATATAAATACAGTCTATATATCAGTATCGTCTTGGTGAGATTTTGTGAAAATAGGGTCCACCTCGCGAAGGTACTCAACAAGACTTGAGGGTGAGTTAAATTTCGGCACTACTATTCTCCTTTGCGTGCTGATTTTTCATCTCTCCATTCCTCTTTGAAGCTGCCTGCCTTCTTGTACAGATATCTCAGCATCCAGGTCTACTCTATACTGTAGGTATAACCTGATAGTTGTGATCTGTACTCTATCAGAATTCTGTGGTTCTGTGTGTCACAAACTGTTTCATAAAACAGTTAAAAGTCTTCCCTGACTTTCCTTGACCTGCTTGTAATATCTTCATCTTGTTAAATTCTACAGTTATTTGCTCTGTTCTGTCTTTGAACTTTAAAGCAATATATTTATCAATCCTACCTTCCTGGAACCATCAAAGCTCTCTCTAATGAGTACAGTCTACTTCATCAGCATCTATTAACAACTGATTATTGCCAACAAAACCTAAACAAGCAGCAACAAAGACAAGTGTTATAAGTTCTGATTGCTGCCTATAATAATATTTTAAGCAACATTAACACGTTATCATCCATTACGCACCATCAAATTGTTCAGAAAAGTTGAAATAGCATGTAGTACCTACAGTTCTTTTCATAAATGTGTATGTGATTTTTAACTGTTGACAACAAACAAATCTGTCAGTGTTTTTTTCTCTTTTCAAAAAATAGATAATAGTTATTTGATGTATTATGACAAAATAACCTTTTAACACATTAGCCTTTGTCAGTCCCATGTCCGTTATTGTTACTATACAAACAGGAATTGGCAAAGATGGGGTTAGAAACTACTTTTGTATCAAAGCATAAATGATCTTTATAAAAACTAAGCTCAACATCTAAAAAACTTACCTTGTACTCTGAAATATTTTCCACAAAATACCAATAATTAGGTCTGAACTTATGTTTCACCAAAAATATGACATTCAGATAGCAATCGGCCGCAGCATAAATGTGTTGTCAGTAAATTCCTGCAAAACTTCACTTTGGTGAAGTAATCTTAACCTATGTGTCAGGTTGGTTCCCATTCAAAACATCTAAAACCCATAAAATCTAAAATCAAAACACTGAGACCATAACATCTAAAATCCATAACATCAAATTTCATAACATCTAAAATGTATAATATTGAATAGTGTATCATCAAATGTGTAAATGTTATAGTTTAATCTGTTAATGTTGTGGTATCACTATGAGATGTTGTAGTTTTTATTTCTATAGTTATTATTTATATAGTGTAGGAATTTATACTATGTATTTGCCACTCTGTACGTGTTTTTTAGGGCATACAGGTAAGTGATGTAGACATGTGTATAATCTTTATGGTGATTGTGATACAGTGGGGTTAGGAAATTAACTTTTTCCCACTGTAGTGCGATCTCAGAGTTGGTATATTTAATTTATGGGGGTATGGGGGGGCAGAGTCCCCTACATGGGGAGTGCAGGGGGACTTGTCCTCTTGCAGAAACGTAGGAAAAAGTGTTTGTTAATTTCGTGTCATTATATGTGGAGGGGGTGTTATTTTCGGTTTACTATCATAAATTTGAAAATCAGAACAAAACGTGTCTGCATTTTCAAATTTATACATCGGAAATTAACATTTCCGAATTTTCCTAATGTCGAAAACAGCTGTGTATTGTCGAAAATGTTGCTCGCGACATTTTCGGCAATACACAGCACTCCCGCCCGTCCCGTAACTACCTACCTAACTAGCCTAAACACACAGTTATGCAGGGGGGCAAGCCCCCCCTGCACCTCACACCCCCCCAACTTAATATTCCAACTCCGAGATCGCACTACAGTGAGGAAGGGGATGTATTTCCCTAACCGCACTGTACCGCGATCCCCTCACATGAGCGAATGTTAGAATTGTGAATGCACAGTCCATTCACAATGGTAACGTTCACTCACATCACCTGCCGAAATATGAAGTATTCGAACATCTGTTGTTCGAATACTTCATAGCCGTGCAAGTGCACGTCGGCATTGTGATAGTAAACCGTTATTTTCATGTGATTAGTAGTGTTCGATGTTGTGATGCAAATTTTAGATGTTATGAAATTCGATGTTATGGGTTTTAGATGTTATGATTTCGATGTTATGATTTTAGATGTTATGGGTTTTAGATGTTTTGAAGGAGAACCATCAGGTCACATACTATTATACATTAGCCTGCAATGCCAGGAAGCAAGTCAAAAACTGGCTCTGAATGTGACTGTCTGATGCCTAGATATCCCCATCAGCATTTTGGGAGGTTTCTGTTGCCATTACAGTAGCAACAGTTGTAAACATAATTTGCATGGGTACTGGACCAACTTTCCCACCAATTATTTCCTTGGCATAGATTATCCAGTGTCTGAGCATTAATACAGAACCTGTCCACCTATTCTTTCCTAGTGAGGCTAGTTTACAAAATGTGTAGCCCAGTGCAAATCCTCACGTCAACATCACAAAATCGGGTATCTTTGTGTTTCCACTGCTGCAGAGCTTCTTTAGCTGACATATGGATAATTATGAATGGGAGATTTTACATTTTTTATATTCATTATGTTACTGTTCTCATTTGTGAAGACTTACATTTATGGATTTGTATACTACAATATATATTATCTCATAGAATGTGCTCTTTGCCTCTTTTGAATTTCATTATTCCATGAACATATACCAAACTAGCCTCATTTACATATTATTAGAACACATTTTCTGTCAATGCCAAACTGGCTTTCTGCAGTTAATTTAGATCTGTTTATGAATACTGCACAATCTTTATACATATTATTTTCTGCGTATAATTGCTATACTTTGCATACTATATTTATATTTACCACTTTAGTTTCCAGTATCCTGTGTATAAGTTAGCATACCTGAACGTGTTATTTGACAACCTTACTTGACAGGAAGCCTTGCTATTCATTACAAAATGTTTCAGCAGCATGTTATGTCATACATAATAATAGTTATATTCTTGTAAGCATTTATTGTCATAGTCTGGCCAGTCTTTCTAAATTCTTCAACTTCCTGGTATGATTTGAAAAGTTATAAAGGGGTTATTTCATATGCAGAAACAGAACAGCCCTTCTCCACATACATTTTATTTAAAATGGACATGAACTTTATTTTATGCAAGGCCTAATAATTATCCATATATTTTTAATCAGACCTAGTAGCAGCATTTGAGCTGTTGTATGCTTTTTTCAGTGTTTTCCTTTCTTTTCTTTTCTTTTTCCTTTTAACTTACAGAAACCATTCTAAATGAGCAGTACTAATTTCTCTGCAAATAATAACTCATATTTTGACTTGGTAATTACTTTCTATTCAATTGCAGAGCCTTGCATATGTTTAACTTACTTTATCTATCGCTGTAATGTGTTCCTCTTAATTAGTTTACACAATAGATCAGCAGAAGGGTGTTTCTTTCAATCATCAGTATAATCAATAATATTTAGTATTTCAAATGCATGTCTGTATTGCCTTTGTTTGCATTATGAATAACAGTTTCCCTATAATATTGCAAGTCTGATTGCTTCATATTCAACCTCTGACAATACAAAGTAGTGAACATTGTATGTATTTCTGCTATTTTCTAATTAATGTCATTCAACAGTCTCAGCAAAGGATGTATAATGTGGAAAATCAAATGACTGCAAAGATGTAAGCACTCATTTATTTTGTATTTATTTATTACCAGGAGATGTGAGTTGGTATACTAACCCTTTTTAGTCATGATGCAAGCTCATTCAGAAAGAACACAATTACAGTTAAATTTGCTACAATTTTGACTACACATAATATTGTACTAAAGATAGAAATAGATAAGCAAACCAATTGGTACAGCAAGTAACAATGTCATAGAAAGTACAAAGGCATATCCTAAGAGCAATGACATATCCTAAGCAAATGACTGATCAGTTTAGCACTAGATTATGAATTAAGTACCTCTCAACCTCTTAGCTCAAGAAATCTGGACAAAACCTGGCAAAATGGGGGGACAAAGGCCCGAACATAGGGACACATTTTAAATATTGCTCTTATAAACATACCCTGGGATTCAATAAATTCCATGCAAGAATAAAACTATTCTTGCACTGAATGGTTTCTGTTCATATAGCACAGCAGCGTGCTTTCCATATTCATGAAGACATGCTGCTGTACTACCTATATGGACACAAACCATGAACGAGTGCAGGGGGCATGTCCAAGTAGTGCACGGACACTGGACACACCCTCTGCACACAGAAAGTGCAATATGGCAGTTTCTAAATCGATCTGGCATAATATTAGAGATTTACTATAATATTATGCAAATATTCAGTGTCCGCAGATACTGATATGAAATAATGATCATTTCAGTGTCTGCAGACACTGAAATAAACATCAGCATCAAGAAAGCAATGCAGGAGGTGTGTGACAGGTTCTGTGACACACCCCTGCATTGTCAAAGTGCTGTATGACACCTCCACAACCTGCTAAAGCAGGAAATGTGTGCAAATGTACAAATAATGGGGGATAAATCCCTCAAAAGGGACACAACACAGATATTGGATATGAAACTTAGAAAGTTGATAGAAAACAGATTATGCATTAACATGAATTACTGAAGGGTAGAAGTCTGGAAGCAATTGTATGCCAATATTCCCTTACAGCAGTGCATGTTGACAAAGGCACAAATAATGAAGGGAATAAATAATAAATAAGGACATGTCTGAAAAATTTTCCTCACACACTTAGAAAGTTGACAGAAAACAGGATATGTATTAGCTGGAGTCCCTGATAGATAGAAGCCTGAAAGGCAAATCAATGCCTTTATTTCCCGATTGCAGTCCTCAGTGAATTGTCAGAACACTACAAGAATCACTTATATAACATAATAATATAATAATAATATATACTTTTTTCTAGGCTAAGGAATGTTTAAACGTAGCTAAGTGGTTGTGCACATTATGGCCCTCCTCTGACCATAGCTTAAACATCCCCTAGGAAATAAATACAAATATAGAGGCAAAATTTCCAAGCTTCAGTAGTGTAGTGGTTAGAGTTCTGGTTTTACATGTAGGCATTTACAGCTCGAGTACCAAAAGAGACAACTTATTTTTCTATGGGAAAATAGTGTTAACATTATTTTTGTAAACTTAAATTATGTAGCAACTGTTTTTTTTTTTTTGTCAACCAGAGTAGTATAGCAGGTCCAAAAGTGAGATTTCAGTCTAGAAAAGATGTGAAACCCCACTAAACACAAGTGCCCCATACAGTATAGTCACACAAGAATATAATGTCATGGAAGGTAAACATAAAAGTATAATACGTCAGTAATGATAAATCAATCCCATAATCCTGATACTCTATAAAATGAAATCTGAGCAATGCTAAGTAGTGCTCAGCTATGCTAAGCTGGTGTAAGCATTGCTTAAATGTAAATGCTAAGCAATACGTAGCCCAGCTAAGTGGATTTTCACATTGGTAAGCAGTGCTCAACATCTATCCTTTTAAGCACTACCAACCTTAGCTAAGTGGGTTTGAGTGTCGCTGAGCTTAGCTCAGCATATTCAAAATGGTCCAATGACAGCAAAGGTTGGTAATTTGGCTCTGTTTAAACCTTGCAGGTGGGAATACAGCCATAACCAGGTGCAGCTCATCTTTGCAGGCACTATGGCTGCCATAGGAGAGGGCTCGCACTTTCAGGCGCAATGCTGGGGCATTCAGGAGTCCTGGGTCATGGTTGGACTCCTAGTGAAAGACCATGAGGAGAGACTGCTGCAGGGCCAGTACCAAGGCTCCCAATACAAAGCAGAGGCCTGTTACTGTCTCACATGTGGTCTTACCAGTGCTACTGGCATCCCTTGAACTGGTGAGCAGGTCCGGCACTATTTCACTAACCTCAAGCATAGGAAGAGGGAGCTCTTGGACCAATGGACCCAAGACGCATGGGCACAGAATGTCCCAGAAGTGTGTAAGTATCACTATCAGTTAGTGTTTACCAAAGTCCAGCCTGCATATGTGATTGATAGGTATGCATAAATGTTTCTTTATCTCCTGTACAGCTGCAGATGAGAGAGATACAAACATAGATGCCCATGCCAGCAGGTTGCTAAGGCTACAGCAGGAGGCTGTTGACTACAAATCTAGCTTGCAGTATTTAGGGCAAGTAAATAGAAAGGAGTAGAATGCCAACTGCCAGTAGGCTAAAATGTGTACTGTGTGTAATGAATAAATGAGACATTAGCAGAGTAATACTGATGTACAGGATATCTATCAATAAAAGTGGCAGTACCCTTCAATAAAACTAAAAACCCAGACTGTTGTGTTTACTTTGGTATGTGGTGGTATGAATCTAAATGTGCCCAGGTTCTGAACAGCAACTATGGCTCTGACAACATGAATTAATTGAGGGTCATCTGACAAAGATTGTGGAGCTGTAAAACAGGAGATCAATTATGTGAAATTTTCCATGCACCAAGATCTGATCCCTGAATAGTACCGTGTAAACTATTATACTGTATCCCCTACAGCAGTGCTTTGTTTTAACCATTGCTTTCCAGATTGAACTATGCCAAAGCATTAATACACAGTACAAGAACTATCTGCCATGCATGAATGTCAGCATTCCAAGGTCAGATTGTCCAACCAAGAGAGTATTAGGCAGAAAACAGTCAAGCAAAAGACAGCAGTTCTGTAGTAGCTCATTGTGTTGAAATACAGCCTTTTTCTACCTTTTTGCACAAACAGGCATGGTTCGAATCCCAGGAGTGGTAGTAAGCTGTATGCATAATTTCACCCAAGAATATGTGAATATATGTTGAAAGAGTCAGGTAGTGTTAACAGAAATTTCCATCATGGGTCTGCCAGGTAAGGAAATGTATTTATTAGCTGTAAGAAGGCTGTACTAATACACTGTGTACAACACTTCCACTGTCCAACCCCAAGGCTGCAAATGACAGCAAGATAAGTACATACACCAAGCGGTTTCTTCCGGTAAAAGTCCCTCAAGTGTCACACTCTCAGGGATAGTGGTCACTGCTGCCAATACACAGGGTGACAGATAGAAATCCAGGTGAGTATGGCAGTAGCACACGCACACACAGTATGAGTCTAGGGCACCCCTGTGAGTATCACATATGTAACCTTGACTATGTGAATATGTGTAGAAACAGTCAGACAGTATTAACAGATATTTCCTCCACAGGTCTGCCAGATAAGGAAATGTATGTATTAGCTTTAAGAAGGCTTTAGTAATACACTGTGTACAAACATTCGACTGCCCAACCCCAGGCCATAGGTAGATGTAAAGTGAGGTCATACCTGGAGACTAATAAGTAGAGTAATGATCAGTACAGTTGTGAACAATCAAAGCCTACACAGTTGTTAATTGACATCTCTCTCCCCCACCCTATCTGCGCCAATAATTCATACACATAATTAATGGGTATGTTTTTCTCCAAAACTACTGATGGGACATGTATCCTATTATTCTACAAATATTAAATTGTTTGATTATTAATGTTCCCCGTTCAAATACTATCATTGGCAGCCTGTTGCTATCAATGTAACTAGCACGCCGTTATGATGCCTACTGTTGTTCCATTCATGCATGTGTTCTGTTTGCTATGCAACTGTTTCTAATCTGTTATTCTGGGTTAATCAGAACACACATCCATGCTGTTAAAACTAATTTTGAAATGTTTTGCTCATGACTAACCAACATATTTTGTAAAACCTCAACACCATAGCACATCTGGGAAGGTGGATCCGCCTGTCCCACCTCATCTGGCATCGCACTGGGCCCCAGCACATCTGGGAACCAACACAGGACCTCCCTGTCTGCTGGTCCTGCACCACCTTTGGATGGAACCACCTCAGGGGACAGAGTCCCCCCCCAGGAGCAGGCTCAAACAGGAAACACATAGCCAGGTCTGGCGTTTGGTGTGTAGTAGCATCCAAAAGGAGTTTGGTGGACAGCTGCATCAGATTGAGGGCTGCTTGGCACATCTTGAGAGTCATCCTGCCCCTCCTGTCCAGCCCCTAGTGCAGCCACATTTGGGGCTGTGAAGGTGCAGTGGTGACTGGCCATGGGTGGGGACCTCATTTCCTCTGTATCCATTTGGGAGCTCAAGGGTGTCTGATTCCCAACCACCCCGTCCAAAGTGTTTACCCCCACATGTGTCATATAACGCCCCTGCCTGCTGTTTTGTCTGTCTTCCTACCCAACTTACTTCCCTAAATATACTTACTATTCTTCCCCAACATCCCACTCTCACCTTAAAAAAGGGCATCTGTTCTCAAAAAAAAAAAAAAATACACCCCATACATAGCTGTCCATTTCGCACGTGTTCACTGGACACATACAATCTGGTCCAATTGGCTTGACAATACATTACTGTTGTCCTCACCCCTCTCTCAGGGGGTTGAGTGTTCAAATCCACCTCTAAATTCTGTAGAAATGCACAGTTGTTGCTGAAGAAGAAATGGATAGCTATGGACCTTTCCTACACCCGTCCTGCACACCCCTAGCTACCTTTTATACTGTATTTCCCTTTGCATGCCCCTCTTTTTACCACTTTCCTATCACCCCTTTTTCTTTTCTTTTAAAGAAATTACTATGGGTAAGAGGGAATAAGTGGCGCTAACTGAAGCTAAAATGGATTAACCCTGTGTTGGCATCACTTGGCATATACAAACCTGTTTACAACTGCTTAAAAGTGTCTTACTCACTCTGTATCCATCTGCCCAGAAACAAAACAGTCATCCCTACCAAGTTTCAAACTAGGGATACTTTGCTCTATAATTACAACAACATACCACTACACCATCTGAGCTAGAATAGTCTGTAGTGCTTTAACAAACATATCATGCATTTTGGTCATTTAACATTAATGAAAAAAACTATCAGTCCCAAATCTATGTCCCTGTACACTACACTCATAACAATGTACCACTACACCATCTGAAGTGCAGGATTTAATGCTGCTTTTTCAAACATATCATGCAATAGAGGCATACAACATTAGGGAAAAAGCTCTGTGGAACCATTCGTGTGTTGTATATAGACATATACGCATATACATATATATCTATATATCTATATATGGTTCTAGTTTACATAACTGACAGCTGCTTTCACCGGCAACGAATTGCGAGCGCCAGAAGATCGACAATCCGGAAGACCGATGCTATGGATCAAAACACCGACGCCGAGGATAGTGACTTGGAAAAAGGCTGTGTAAGTATGCGGTGGTGATGGACGTTAGGGTGCGAGTAAGGTAAGTGTGGATATTGACGGTCTGTGGGGATAGGGGTGGGTTTAGTGATTTAGGGTCAGTGCACGGGTTAGGTAAATGTGTGGTAGTGATAGTGTTTGGGTTAGGGGCGGGTTAAGTGAGTTAGGGTTAGGGCGTGGGTTAGGTAACTGTGCAGTAGTGATAGTGTTTGGGTTAGGGGCGGGTTAAGTGAGTTAGGGTTAGGGCCCGTGTTAGGTAAGTGTGCGGTAGTAGTATTTTTTGGGTTAGGGGTGGGTTAAGTGAGTTAGGGTTAGGGTGCGGGTTAGCTGAGTGTGCGATAGTGACAGACCTTAGGGTAAGGGTTTGGGTTATGGTTGTAGATAGTTGTGTATGTGAGGTTTAGTGTGGGTTTGTGAGGATTTTGGTGTGCTTGTGTTGTGTGTGTGGTTTTTGGATAGGGGATGTGTTTTGTTAGTTGATTGTTGTTATTGTGGTGTGTGCAGCGTATGAGGTTTCGTGTTTGTGGACCGTCGGTTATTTGTTTGTCGGGCATGTGAGGTTTCGTGTTTATGGTTTGTCGATTATGTGGTGTCGATGTTTGTGTTGTCGGTGTTTTGCAGTGTCGGTTATGTAAACTAGATCCCTATTTATATGTATATATATATATACATATGTTGAAACATATATATCTATATATCTATCTATCCATATATATATATATATATATATATATATATATATATATATATATATATATATGCATATATAAATATATAAAGGAAGGAATATACACACACACACACACACACACACACACACACATATATATATATATATATATATATATATGCATGTATGTATATAACATGCAGTGCAGTTATACCTCAGAACCATCCCTCTCAACCTCTTAGTGCAAGAAACCTGTACAAAGGCTGTAAAATGGGGGGATGGGCCACATATAGGGACATATTTCAAATATCGCTGTTATAAACGAAGATATTTGCTCTGGACATTCAGTGAAAATTCTAGTAGTGGAGATGTATGCCCAGAACCCCTTAGTGCAATGAATCTGGACCAAGCTTGACAAAGTGGGGGGGACAAAGGCATGAAAATAGGGACATATCCAAAATACATGAGTAGATAAGTTGAGAAAGTCGATGTAGTAACACTGTATGTCCTAACATACATTGACTGAAATATCACCAAGTCTGGGACTCAATTGCATCTCATTAGTTAGTGACCTCAATCCCCACATCATCCCACTGATGTGTCAGGAATAGACAACAGTTATGGAGACCAGACCAAAGATATCGGCCAGACAACTGGACATTTTATGAATGTGTGGACATAACACAACATTAGGGAAAACTACACTCAGCTACCAAGCAACATCCATACTACAAGCAGGCTGACATAACACTATCCAAATCGGGCTCTGGGGCTGTACACGTACATTTGCAAATATAACAGGCACTACAGGGATGTAACCTTAGTGGAAAACAGACACTGGTGTGAAAGTGAATACCCGCAACCAATTGCACCACAGTCACAGTGACATACGAGTAAGCAAACTGAACACTACAGTATAATGACTGTGTGAGCAACGATATCCCATTTGCCACTCACACGTTACCCCTATATATACTGCCCCAAGTCCCAGTGTAGTGGGAATCTTGAGATGTTACAGGACATGTCACTGTCTGCCCATACAAACATATACAAGCACTAGGGAACCAGAAACTGAAGCAGTATGCACAGTCGGACAGAAAATGCCCATGACACTCACATGTACTCCCCTCCCTACACAGGTCAACTAATGTACACACTACACTGTTACACAATCCTGACAGTCTGTTAACAATGGCCAGACATACACTGACTTCTCAAATGTACAGTTTCTCTCAGAATGTATAGGCACAGGACTCATATCTATAGCCGCTTCCTTGTTACATGTCTAGGGGTCTGTGACATCACAAGGATGGTAGCAGGAATAAAGGCAATAAATGATGATACTACATACCTCTGAACCTCTTAGTGCATGGCATCTGGACAAAGCCTTACATAACTGGTAGAAAAAGGCCCAAACACAGGGGTATATTGAATATATTGCTGTTATAAATTTAGACAGTTGCTGTTGTTACTGCGTTTGTTGTCACATATCTTTTCTGAGGAATATGAAGTCAGTAGCACCAATGGATGTTAGCATTTACTGACTGCATTCCCCAGAGTATCAAACTTATTAGCCAAGGATAACAACTGTCTGAGGAACAGACCAAACATATGAGCCACGCATCTGGACAGTGTATAGGCTTTTGGACAGTGTAGAGGTATGACCACAGTCATGTAACAGAATGGAAATCCCCTGACAGCTACCAAACATGTCACCCAGCACCTTATGAAGCACAGTAAGATCAGCACAACACTCCCCCACATCAGCTCTGGGCAATTACCCATGTATATTCAAATATAGCACGCACTACAGGGATGGAACTGCAGTGAAAAGCAGATAGTGGTGCAAAAATGTCCACCCAAAAACATTTTAACCACAGTCACAGTAACATACCAGTACCCAAAATGAACTCCAGAGTAGAACGACTGTCTGAACAAACATATCCTGACTGCCAGTCACATACTACACTGACATATACTGGCCAAAATAACAGTGTACTGGGAATCCTGAGGTGTTACAGGACATTTCACAGTCTGCTTCTACAAGCATACAGACCTGATAGACCACCAGCTGCCATAGCAGCATGCACAGTCAGATAGGTAAAGGATGTATGGCACTCACATCTGCTACTCTCCCAATCCAGCCCAACAGACATCTACACACAACACTGCTACACAATCTTGGCAGTCTGTTCACAATGGCCAGACATACATAACTGTCATATGTACAGACTTCCACAGAATTTCCAGGGTGTGGAACCATAATGCTGCCACTGCTGCATACCATGGCCAGGAGTCTGCAAGGTCACTGGGATGATAACTGGAGTGCAGTCGATAATTAATGATATACCATACCTCTGCACCTCATAGTGCAGGACATCTGGACAATGCATGATGTACTTGGGGGACAGGGAGCCGGAAAGAGGGCCATATCACACATAATGGTGTTACAAACTGAAACAGCAGCTGGTTTTACACTTTTTGTTGTAACATAACATCCCTGAAGGATATGATGTGTGGAACACCAATGGATGTCAACAGTTAGTGACTACATTCCTCACATTATCCTACCGAACCCTCAAAAACAGACATTGTTCAGGGAACCGACCAAACATAACAGGCAAACATCTGGCCACTCTGTGGACAACATGCCAGTTGAGAGGTATGTCAGAGGCATATCACTGTCCGATGTCAAGTCACTTCAGTAAATGCATGTCCAGATGAACCTTGTCAATCTAGTAACCCTCCATATGTATAAAAGCATTAATGACATACAATTTGTACCCAATTCTGGAGCTTTGTCCCCCATGCTGTTGGTCTGTCTCCACATGTCCTGTCCTATGAGGTATTCCCACCTGTTGTCTGTGAAACTGTAGCTCCCACACCTCTATAATGTCCCCAGGACACAGGCAAGGAAGAGGGGCAAGGCCCACATGAAGGATGTCCCATATGTTGGAACTAGCAGCAGTGTACAGGCTTACACCACAATACTATGTGGGCACGTACATAGCTGTATGGCATCAGCAATACCTGACAGGACAACATCAACCCCCTAAAGGTAGACTGAACACCAGTGGTGGACAGCAGCAATGCACAACTACCATCATAGGTGGAAATAATCTCAGGATGGGCCAAGAAGGAACAGGTGCCTCACTGGTAGCCATATCACCTTGTTCTGCACAAGCAAATAAGTTCACAAGTGATGTACACAAAGGCTGTCTTTGAGTGCAAAATGGATAGATTCACCAAAGCCAATCACCAGGACTTCCAGACATGTGTCTGCAATTCCAGAGGCAGCACACATATCTGCTCTATAGTGGTGGTCAATAACACTGCATACACATATGTCATAGATATAGGCAACCGGCTGCAGACAGGTGAATTGTAAACTTCACCCCTCTGTACCCCCATATGCACACATGTGCATGTACAGCACCTAGCCCCCTCCCCTCATGACCAAGAAGTAAGATTGTAATTCCCTCACAAAGGCAACACATAGAGGTCTCCATAAGCCTGATACCATTCCTGGCTGCATCCTACATGAACAAAGGCATGGGCTCTCAGACCCATTCTGCAGTGTAGTTAACCCCAGCCTGAGCACCGGTGTCATCCCATCTGCACAGAGGACAGAGAGAAAGTTGATAGAAAACAGGTTATGCTTTGGCATGAATGTTCTGAAGGATACAAGTCTGAAACTGAAATGTATGCCATTATGTTATGACAGCAGTCCTCACTGACATGGCCAAAAACTTCAATACTCTACATTTAATATAATAATATACTATTAATATGCAATAGGAGATAAAAATATACAGCTCACATCCCCAAACCAAGGTAGTGTAGCGGTCAGAGTCCCAGCTTTGCAAGCAGGCATACGCGGTTTGAGTACTACAACAGACAATCCAATTTTACATGGGAATGCAGGGTTAAAAGTACTATTTTCATATTAAAATATGTGGTAAATTATTTTTGTCACCAAGAGTAGTATAGCTGGTGTAAAATGGAAGTGTGAGTGCATATAACATGTGAAACCACTCATGTATACACGTGTCGCATACAATATAGTTACATCCCTTGCTACTGTAATGAAAGCACATTTTATATTTTATAAGAAATATATAAAAATATAATATAATGTAATATAATATAATATAACATTATAATGATATAATATTATAATTATGATAATATAATATTATAATAATATAATATAATATATTATTATAATATAATAGATATAGAAATATATATAAAAGACATTTTATAAGAATGAACTGTAAGCAATGGTTAGCAATGCTCAGCTATGTTTAGCAGGTGTAAGCATTGCTCAAACATGAATGCTAAGCAGCAGGTAGCTCAGCTAAATGGATTTGGGCATTGGTAAATGTTGCTAAGTGAAGCCAACACAGATTAAGCATCTGTACATTTAACCGTCTGTTGGCATCGCTTAGCATTGTGCAAACCCACTTACAACTGCTTAAAACTGCTTTAATCACTCTATTTCCATCAGCCACTGTTCTGCCTAGAAAGAAAATGATCAGCTCTGCCAAGTCTCAAACCCAAAGGCCTGTACATTATAGTCAGCACAATATACCACTACACCATTTGAGCTGCAAAATTTGCTGATGCATTTTTCAAACATATGCAGTAGAGTCATTCAACAGTAGGAAAAAGATTACGTAGAATCAGTCAGGTTTTGTATTTATACATATACACATGTATGTACGGTTTCACTTCAAAATCTCGAATTACTGAAATCCCGAATTTCAGTAACCTGAGAATATAAAGTTGAACTATTCACAATAACAAAATCCACAATCTCGAATCACACAATCACGAACATACATAAACTATACACCACATAACACACACACCATTCCACCCACAGCACACAAACCACACAACCCTAAACTGCATATAAGTAGGGGGGAAAGACCCCCTGCATCCCCCACCCTCCCTGCTTATATATACCATATACTTATATATCTGAGGTCGCACATAACATAAAAAAAGAAAAACTCACACCACGCCATCCTCCACTCACTCGCACACAAATACACATTGCACATACACAAACACCAAGAAATCCAACACTCACACTCACACTTACAGCTCCCTACCCTTACCCACACATACAACGTACAAAAACACACACAAACACTCACTAACCTGCAATTTCAGGTACCATAACAGTACGCGCAACATACCAGAAATGCATAAGCGCAGATCTGAGATATTCAAATTCGCTCTTATGCACTTTCACCATTCTGGTTTTCACCTTCATGGCCTCGGGTTACTGAAATTCGGGATTTCAGTAATTCGAGATTATGAAGTGTAACTGTATATATGCATGGAGATGCATATTTATGGAAAAATATATACAAAATGTAAATAGATATATATTATATATATATATATATATATATATATATATATATATATATATATATATAAATTATATACATATGTATGTACATGTGTATATATATATATATATATATATATATATATATATATATATATATGTGTATATATATATATATATATATATATATATATATATATATATATATTTATAAAAATATATATATATATATATATATATATATATATATATATATATATATATATATATATATATATATATCTATATGGAGCTACTTCACATGCTTGACATTTCAGAGACCATATGATTGACATTCGAAATGTCGACCATCAAATAAAAAAAAAAACACAACAAAAACTTACCTTCATGCTGCTAGCAAGGGTGCTATGCCCCCCTGACCCCCCCTGTGGAGGGGTCTGCCCCACACACCCCCCGGAACTTAAATATACCAACTCTGAGATTGCACTACAGTGCAGAAGATGGAAATTTTTCCATTCCACACTGTACGGAGATGCCGGTGCCGCATGGTCGACATTTCGAATGTCTATCATATGGTCTCTGCCATATGGTCTTCGACATTCTGAAATGTCGACCATGTGAAGGGGACCAGTATATATATATATAAATATATATATATATATATATATATATATATATATATATATATATATATATATATATATATATATATATATCTGTATACACATATATATATGCTCATAACATGTAGTGAAGTCATACCTCACAACCATACCTCTCAAGCTCTTGATGCAAGAAATCTGACCAAAGGTTGTCCAAATGTGGGGACAATGGGCCCAAACTATGGACATATTTTAAATATTGCTCTTATAAATGTAGAATGTTGTCAGAGTGACAGAGTTTGTTTCAGCGTACATGTTTTGAAGGATGTGAGTTCTGAAACTGAAGTGTATGTCATCACTTACTGTCAGAAATCCTCAGATCATCACAGTGATTTACCAGGGATATAAAAATAATTAATCTGTGAAACAGACCGGAAATATGAGCAATAAACTTGGATATACTGCAACAATCTGGACAGTTGAGAGGTAGGCTTAGAACCCCTTAGTGCAATTAATCTGGATCAACCCTGACAAAGTGGGGGAGAAAGCCATGAAAATAGGGACATATCTGAAATACTGGGGTAGATAAGCTGACACAGTTACTGCAGTAACACCCTCATGTCTGTCCTTACATATATTGACTGAAATAGCACAAGTTCAACACTCAATTACTTCTTAGTAGTTAGTGACTGAAATCCTCATATCATCCCACTGCTGTGTCAGAAATGCACAACACTTATGGGGGCCAGGAAACAGTACAGCCTACAAATATCTGGACATAACATCACATTAGGGAAACTACACTCAGCTGCTAAGCATATCACAAGCACTGTCCAAACTACAGTCAGACTGACACAACACTAACCCAAACCTGCTAGGGGGACTTACACATGTATTGGCAAATATATCGGCCACAACAGGGATGTAATAGCACTGAAAACAGACACCAGTGTGAAAGTGCATACCCACAACCAATTCAACCACAGTCACAGTGACATACCGGTAAGCCATAGGAACAGTACAGTACAAGGACTGTTTGAACAAAAACATCTCAACATGTTTGCCACTCACACACTACCCCTACATATACTGGCCCAATTCACAGTGTAGCATGATGCCTGCCCATGGGATATGACATGTTTCAGTCTGCCCCTACAAACATATACAGCTGACAGACCACCAGAAACAGGAGCAGCAAGCACAGGCAGATAGAAAAGGAGCCATTACACATACATCCACTCCCTCCCTACACAGGCCAAATAACACACTACACTGCTACACAGTCCTGACAGTTTGTCAACAATTGCCAGAAATACACAGACCTCTCAACTCTACAGGGTCCCACAGAATGTCCAGGCTTTCCCTCATATATAAGGCCTCTTCCACATAACATGTCTGGCAGTCTGATACATCACTGAGATAATATCAGGAATGTAGGCACTAAATAATCATATGCCATATTTATCAACCTCTTACTGCATGACATCTGGACAAAGTCTGACATAATAGTGGGACAGAGGTGCAAAAACAAGGGCATATGTGAAATATTGCTGTTATAAACTGATAAAGTTGCTGGTGTAACATGGTTAGTTGTAACATATCTTTTCTGAGGGATATGAGGTCAGAAGCACACATGGATGTTACCAGTTACCGACTCCAATCCCCAGAGTATGCTACTTATTTTCCAAAGTCAAAAAATGTCTGAGGAACACAGAAACTTCATGTCCACACAAACTCTGTTAGACTGGCATTAATCCAAATGTATAACAGCAATATTTACATTCTGCCCCTATGTCTGGAACATTCTCCCCCATTTCATTGGCATCTCTCCACAGTTTTGGTTGTAAGAGGTATTTCCAAATACCCTATGTGATGCTGTTGTCAATGAAGTCCTCCTCAATGGCAAGGAAAAGGGCCAACGCCCACATGAAGTATTCAATTATAGGAGTGTGTTGCCATGCCATTGGCTATATGAATAACAACATAGCTGTTTTGCATGGACTTAGCAAGTGGGAGACACCAATTGGTGCACAGGCCATCAGCTGCTCATGATCATTACCTACAAAAGGCAAGCTGCTGCCTATGCAAAACAGATGTACATCCTACAGCCTTGACAGAGAGAGAGATAGAGAGAAACAGTGAAAAGAAAAAAAAAACAAGCAGGATATAACCACCTACACTTGAAAAAAAACAGGTATGTCAAACAAGTAAGCATGTAATGGACTGCAGTAGGGGGTATGTAAGAATGGGAACTAGAAACTTTAACATATATGTCTCAACAAGACTTGCTGTACTGATATATTGCTGATCAGAACATATGGCCACAGCATCAGGGATATCTGCAGTGACATAGATCATAGGTCAGTCCCCTGAGTCACCCCAGGAAAGGATGGCTCACATATGACTACTACTGGAGTGTGTGTTAAACTATACTGACTGTGACAATGCTAGACCAGCTACTGAGATATTGTACATATCCATATCTTACTTGTGAATACAACTATGATATACTTGTTTGTCTCAGAAATGTGAGAGACCTATACATGGTATTTGCATAGTAAGGTACTGTTGCAAACGTGTGTGTTGAACTGCATGTGATATACTGAGCTCATACCATTAAATTGTCCAGAGTTATGCACACTGACCATATGTGTGCCTCATATTTATAGTCATTTACTCATAGAGTTGTGTTATGTCTGGCAAATCATTGGAAAATCTATGAAGACTGACATTATAACATCTCCTTCTTTTTCTTCTGCTTGCTCTGTCACACCAGCCACCTACATGTCCTCTTTCTCCCACATCCAGAAACCTTATCTGAGGCCTTTGTATTTTCCTCTTACCTGACAGCTTAATCCTTTCCCGATATGCTCAGCATCCCTCCTCAGCACATGTCCAAACCGATATAATCTTGCCTCTCTGGCTTTGTCTCAAAACCATCCAACATGGGCTGACCGTCTCATATACACATTGCTAATCCTATCCACCCTCATCACACCCAGTGCAAATCCTAACATCTGTAACTCTGCCACGTCCAGCTCTGACCCCAGCCTTTTTGTCAATGCCACTGTCTCCAACCCATATAACATAGCTGGTCTCACTACCCTCTTGTAGACCTTCCCTTTCACTTTTACTGGTACTCGTCTGTCACAAATCACTCCTGACACTCTTCTCCACCTTCTCCATCCTGCCTGTACTCTCTTCTTCACCTGTCCTCCACAGTCTTCATTACTCTGAAGTGTTGATCCCAATCATTTAAACTCATCCACCTTTGCAAACTCTACTCCCTGCATCCTCAACATTCCACTATACTCCCTCTCATTCACACACAGATATTCTATCTTAGTCTTGCTGACTTTCAGTCCTCTACTCTCTTGAGCATATCTCCAGCTCTCCAGGGTCTCCTAAATATGTTCCCTACTTTCAATACAGATCACAATGTCATCTGCAAACATCATAGTCAATGCAGACTCCGGTATGATCTTGTCTGTCAACCTGTCCAACACCATTGCAAATAAGAAAGGGCTCACAGCTGATCCCTGATGTCATCCCACCTCCAACATAATTGCATCTATCACTCCCACCGCAAAATATATCGCTGTCACACCACCCTTGTAGATATCCTGTACCACTCTTACATATATCTCTTTCTCTCATGACTTCCTCATACAATACCACAACTCCTGTCTAGGCACCCTGTCATATGCTTTCTCTAAGTCCAGAAAGATAAAACACAACTCTTGACCTTCTCTGTACTTCTCCATCAACGCTCTCAGAGCAAACATCGCATCTGTAGTGCTCTTTCCTGGCATGAAAACATACCGCTGACCACTACTCATCACCGCCCTGCTTAACCTATCTTCCACTACTCTTTCCCATAACTTCTTGCTGTGACTGATTAATGTTATCCCTCTGTAGTTACTGCAGCTCTGCACATCAACCTTATTCTTAAACCGGTACCCAAACACTTTCTCTCCATTCCTCATGTAATCTCTCACTTTCCAAGATATCATTAAACAATCTGGTTAAAAACACCACTGCCATTTCCTCTAAACACCTCTATGCTTCCACAGGTATGTCATGTGGAACAGGCTTTCCAGTATTCATCCTCTTCATAGCTATCCTTACTTCCTCCTTGGTAAGCCATTGCACTTCCTGATTCACCATACCCACATCATCCAACCTTATCTCTCATTCTCTCCCTTCATCAGCTTCTCAAAGTACTCTGTCCATCTGCTCAACACACTCTCCTAGCTTGTGAGTATGCTTCCCTCATTATCCTTTATCACCTTCATCTGCTGCACATCTGTCCTAGCTCAGTCCCTCTGTCTAGCCAATCAGTACAAGTCCTTTCATCCCTCTTTAGTGTCCAACCTGTCATACAACTCTTCATATGCCTCATCCTTAGCCTTTGCCACCTCTCTCTTTGCCATGCACCTCATCTCATAATACTCCTGTCTACTTTCTTCATCTCTCTGACAATCTCACTCATTCTTCCCCAACCTCTTTCTCTGTATACTGTCCTGTACTTCCTCAGTCCACCACCAGGTCTCCTTGTACTCATTCCTCCATCCACATGTCACACCAAACACCTTTCTAGCCGTCTCCCTTACTAGCTCTGCTGTACTTACCCAGATATTTGGTAAATCTTCACTGCCACCCAGTGCCTCTCTTACCTCTTCCCTGAACTCCACCTCACAATCATCCTTTTCCAGTTCCCACATTTCATCCTTGGTGCTGCCCTTACACTCCTCCTCTTCTTGATCACCAACATCATCTTACAGACCAACATTGTATGCTGCCTAACTATACTTTCCCGTCACCACTTTACAGTCTCTAATCTCCTTCAAACTGGCCCTCCTACATTAGATATATTCCACCTGTGTGCATCTTCTTCCACTCTTGTATGTCACCTTATGCTCCATCCTCTTGTTATAGTACGTATTCACCACAGCCATATCCATCCTTTTTGCAAAATTCTCTGCCATCTTGCCGTCTGCATTCCTTTGCTTAACCTCATACATATTCATCACTTCCTCATCCCCTCTGTTCCTTTCACGAACATGCCCATTGAAATATGCTGCAATGACCTATCTCTCACCCTTGGGTACAGTCATCACGAACATCATCCAAATTACTTCACATTTCTCTTTCTCATCCATCGCACAACCAACTTGCATAGCATATGCACTAACAACATTCATCATTACACCATCAATTTCCAGCTTCATAAACATCACTCTATCAGACACTCATTTCATCTTTCAAAAACACTCTTGGCATACTGTTCTTTCAGGATAACCCCTACCCCCTTTCTCCTCCCATCCACATCATGATAGCACAATTATGACCTGCCTCTGATACACCTAGCCATACTCTCCTTCCATCTGGTCTCTTGCACACACAATATATCAACCTTCCTCTGACCATCATATCAGCTAGCTCTATCCCTATACCAGTCATACTGACAACATTAAAAGTTCTTACCCTCACTACCACACTCCTAGCCTTTCTCCTCTCTTCCTGCCATATGAGTGCTGGACATCCTTCAGGGTATGTCTGTCAATGCAAAAGCTACTGTGCTATCAAATGACTCAAGTGTGATTTAGCAATATTAAGACAGTGCCACTAATTTTGTCCCATTGCCCCATGTATGTGTGACAACCTACAGATGTCCTGCTCTAATGAGTTGAGAGGGATGACTTGGCAGCAAGAGTGTGAATACAGTGTGCCATACTGACATAGAACAGAAATGTATATCAGGTATTACCTATGCACATGTCAGTATGAGTAGGTGTATCTGTCCGCCTCATAACAACAGACATGGGATGCAAAATGTCAGTAAAATAAGATGTACATGTTGTAGACATGTGTAATCATAGTTGCTGTGCATCCAACAGAGTCACATTTCTACAGCAACTGGTTGTTGTATTGCCCTGACACAGCCATGGGTACTACAATAAGCATGATTATCAGTTTGAAATTGGAGAGGTGTCCAACTGTGTTATGACTTTGTGTCCATGCCTACTACAAACAGCAATACGAACAGCTACATAGCTGTATGGACTCAGCAATATCTTACTTGTAAAGCCTGTCTCCACCAAAGTAGAGTAATCCCCTTTGCTGGACAGCAGCAATACACAACCACAGACTTGGTCCCTATATTGGCCGTACAGGGCCAAATAGGAGCAGGCACCAATTTGGCATTAAGTCAGCCTTTGTCTGAACAAGCATATAAGGTCACAGGTGGATTACTGTAAGGCTAAGTATGAGTACAAACTGGACACATCCACCAAAGTGAATCTCAAGGCCATCTTCACATATGTCTGCAATCTTAGAGGCAACAAACCATCCCAACCTGTAATGGTGGTCAATCAGACCACACACACACACACACACACACACACACACACACACACACACACACACACACAAACACACACAACATAACTATAGCCAACCTGCTGCAGATAGGTTTAGGGCAAACATCACCCCCCCCCCTGGCTCAGCATCACTATAGGTGGATATGCACAGCACCTGCACCCCTCCCCTCACCACCACTGAGCAGGTACATATTGCCTACTGAAAGGCAACAAACATAAGTATCTATGGGACCTGATAACATCCTTGTCCATATCCTACATGAACTCCGGCATGTGCTTCCAGCACCATTACCTTAGCACCATTCACACCCCATCCACATGGAATATGGCCAATGTCATCCCTCACACAGACATGAATGAGGAATAGAGGATTATGCAATTAACTGGTCCTCATTTGGGGGGAATATGACACATCAGGACCAGGAGTGCTATGCAAGCTGATACTGTGTGATAGATTACAAGGGTATGGTGGGGTTATGAGTTGTTGCTACTGGTATTCAATGTAGATGTGTAGTTTCTGTACATAATGTTGCCATATGTATGAGGTCTTGTGATGTCTTTCCCTGTTTATATCTTCCAGGTGCAATGTTGAATCAGCAAAGGTCACCTTTCTCAGTGGCTGAGACAAATATAATCATAGAAGCCATGCTACAGAACCATGCCATAATGTTTGGCTGGAGCCAGCAGGTGGCTCCCAGACAATGGACGAGGAGCATGCAGGTAAGGCCCCAGCGGAGATTACTAGACTAGTGTAGCAGATATATTTGTATCTTTAGAATATCTACGAATGTGTCAGGTCAGATTTCAGTTGTGGATGGGCCTTTCTAATGCAGAGAAGTGCACATCTATGGTGAATGACAGCAAATGATGTAATATTGGGGGTTGTACTGTAAATGTGCAGACATGCTGCATCCATCCTGTACCAATGCCACATGTGAGTCTGCTGACAATACCTCTTTCCCACAACTACCTAGATCCCTCTGGTCTGCATGTGGGACAGCAGCCTGAAACTGGTGAGTATGGAATTGTTCTGTTGTGGTTTGCCAATACCCCAGGCATGTGACGGGCATGCAATTTATCATGCACACAATTGTCACTCATAGCCATATTGCTTTATGTGCATGTTCACTTTTGGTGGTGTTAACTGCATTGTATCACAGTGGTCACTACAGGGGCCTAACTGAAGATAATGTAATATTCCTGTAGCAAACCTCACAACCTGTCAGTGCAAGACATCTGGACAGAGACCAACAAAATGGGGGGCAAATGGCCTAAGGTAGGGACATATGTGAAACATTACTTATATACAGTGGATATAAACAGTGTACACACCCCTGTTAAAATGCCAGATGTTTGTGATATATACAAATTGAGATGACAATATGTCAAGTCCACACCTTTTCCAACCTTTAATGTGACCTATAACATGAACAATTCACCTGTAAAACCAACCAATCTGTTGGACACCAAATATGGAGTATGCAAACTTTACAACAAGCTGGATGCATATGTGCTCACCCTTCAAATAATATTTTCTTGCAGCAGCTTGTGATTTACTGACAGCATTCAGTCTGCCTGGGTACACACCTGCCATCAACTAAAGGCACTCTGAGTAACACCAAATAACAGTCTGCTGTCCAAGTAGGATATTCATGACATTTGCTCCGTTGACTGCAACAGCAACAGCAATGGTTTGCAGACAACTTACAAAGCAGCAAAGGGATCTCATATTTGAAAGATATCAGTCAGGAGTAGGATATGACAACATCACCACAGCATTGCATACACCATGGAACACGGTGGAGACAGTCATCAAAAGGTGGAGTGACTATGGGACAACAGTGCTGTTGAAAAGAACCTGATATCCCTCCAAAACTGATGAAAAGACATGTCAAAACCTGGTCAGGGAGGCTGCCAGGAGAAATACAGCAACACTGAGGGAGTTGAAGGAATCTCCTGCAAGTATTGGTGTTGTGTACCACATGTGAGAACAATCTCCCGTATTCTGCATGTCTGGCCTATGGGGTAGTGTCAGAAGATGGAAGCATTTCCCCACATCAGAAAACATTCAGGGGTGGATACAATTTGCAATACAGCACATCAAGTCTCCCAAAGGCATGTGTGAAAATATGTTATGGTGTAATGCGACTATGGCTCGACCTCACAGCCACAATACCAAAAAGTACTTGTGGTGAACAAGCAACACCTCTCTTCACCTGAAGACCACCATCCCCATGGTGAATCATGCTGGTGGCATTGGCCAGCTGTTCCAAAGCTGGAACTGGGCCTGTAGTCACGGTGGTTGGAATTCTGAACAGTTCCAAATAACACTCCCGTCTGGCCCAAATCCATCAGACATCTGCAAGAATTCTGAGGATGGGGAGGGGTGTCAGCCTTCAACATGACAAAGACCCAAAGTATACATCCAAAGGGTCTATATTACAATGTCGAACTCATAGGAGTTTGAACGTTGTAATATCGAATCATAACATTTGAAACCCAATAATTACGAAAACACAGAACAAACAAAGGGAAAAAAATCACTGTTCCGTTACAAAAAAAACCAAACCTTACACTTTAAACTTAAATTAAAGTGGGGGAGCTTCACCCCCACACCCCCCAACGTGGGGGGCTGAGCCCCTCACACCCCCCTACTTAAATATACCAACTATGAAATTGCACCACAATGGAGGAAATAGCAAAGCCCCAAAAAGGGCCCAACCGATTTTTTTTTTTGTGCCGTGGCTTCACTATTTTCATATTTCAGACTGCTGGGTTCGATATTACAATGTTTGAACTTCTACAAGTTTGACGTTGTAATATAGACCCACATCCAAAGCTACCTAAGAATGGCTCCACCTGAACAGACTCATGGTTATGCATTGGCTCAGCCAGAGCCTAGACCTAAACCCGATAGAAAAACCCCAGTGTGACCTGACGAGGGCTGTGCACATGAACTGCCCTTACAATCTGACAGAGTTGGGGAACTTTGTAAGGAAGAGTGGCCAAATAATGCCAACTCAAGATGCACCATGCTTATAGACACCTTCCCAAGAAGAGTGAGTGCTGTAAGTCACTTACAAGGTGCTTCAACAAAGTATCATTTTAAGGGAGCGCACACTTATGCAACCACCACATATTTTGCATAATTCATTCATTATATTTTACACGTAACATATTTGTTTGTTTATTGATTGGATTGCACAGATCAGATGCCACAGGAAAGGTGGGTAATATTTTTGAATGCATTATTGTTGTCTCATTTTATGTATTAGAAGAACATGGCATGTTAACAGGGGTGTGTACACTTATTATATCCACTGTAAGCTTAGAAGGTTGGTGATGTAACAGGATTTGTGTTACCATACATTTACTGTTGGTTTAGAGATCTGAAACTTAAATGTATGTCATTAATTAGTGACATCACTCTTCAGATCATCCCAGTTATGTATCAAACACAGGGGTTATGAGAAACAGAGCAAACATGAACCAGACATCTACACATTTTGCAAGGATCTGTATAGTTGTGAGGTATGTTCTGCAGTAGCTGCCATTGTGCTATACAGGTGAACAGCAATGATGTGTACATGGGTGCAGTCTGTGCTGGGGAAAGACCATCACCTACTAACATGACTCATGTATCCCAGAGCTCTACATTGTTAGTTACAGGAGTAAAACTGGCTGCAGTGTATGATGCTGAGGGACATGTGTCATGCATATCACCATTTGGGTAATGTGAGGTCTGTGTAAAAGATTTGTGCCACCTCACCTGTAAGTGTGTGTGTGTGTGTGTGTGTGTGTGTGTGTGTGTGTGTGTGTGTGTGTGTGTGTGTGTGTGTGTGTGTGTGTTTGTGTGTGCATGTGTGTACCAGCCAACCTTAAAGTGCAAGTATTAATGTACATACGTTGTCTTCTCCTCACAGGTGGCGAGGGGTTCAAGGTCCTCCCACTTGCAAACTGATGGCAGTGTCTCTGCAGACTCTGACAATGATGATAGGAATAGTGATGTACAGATGGGGTTATCAGGGGCTGAATCTGAGCAATTGGTTGGCATCCCACTGCTGTCCACACCATCCCCACACACAGTGACAGTGCCTACACATACCCCATCACTAGTGGCCACAGATGATGGACAGTTGGCAGGTGGTAGCATGGAACAGGCTAGTGTAATGACTATGGCAGGTGTGAGTGTAGACACTGGCCATAGCCAGAGTACAGGTGAGGTGCCACACAGGCACCTGGACAGAGGTGCTCACAGGAGGACTTCTTCTCATCAAGCTGCTGTCGCAAGTGCCACAGCAAGTGTCACCAGACACATGTTTTGGGCTGTCATGGATGCACAGGCACATAGTGAATGTAACACCAGACAAATACTCAGGGTGGTGGATGCAACTCTTTCTGATTTACGTGGTGACATACATGACCTTGTTGAGGCCACACATCAAAATACTGAGGTCATGAATAGACGGTGGGGTGAGACCTTGGCAATCCTTGACCATGGCATGTCTGTGATAGAGCATGTGGTGGGAGACTGGCATAGGCCATGTGGACGCAGGTCAGCACCGACAACAGCTGAGAGTGTACGGGTCCATGCACCTTCACACTCTCGTAATGGTAGCGACACCAGCACTACCAAAGGGGGGTTGCTGTCCACATCACAGTTGAGCATGCCATGGGTACTTCATCCTGGCTGGTTCCATCAGGGACACAGATCCAGCAGACAGCAGTCACCATCAGGAAGCAGTACTGCATCTGGCCTTGGGCCTGGTGGTGCCATTGAGAAGCAGTACTGCATCTGGCCTTGGGCCTGGTGGTGCCAGTGAGACTCCTGGCAGGACCAGTTCCCATGTCCGTGGCCAGAGATGGTGAACTGGACACCCTGTCATGTACGGTCCTCAGCTCATAGGTTCATAGGTTGGTACTAGGCTATCGACCCTAGGGCCTATACAAGCCTAGCCATATCAATTCCCTGGCTATTTCTTCCCAGAATATTTACTTCCCTGGTCCCCTGTCTAGCAGGGTGACTGATGTGATACCTGGGGTGAGTTTCCTATCTCCCATCCAATCATCAAGGTTCCTTTTGAAGAGGGCCAAAGAGGCACTCAGCTTGACATGTATGGGCAATCTATTCCAGAGTATGGGGAGTCTCTGGGTCAGGAACCTATCCCTCCAGCATGTTTTGTTCATTGCGATGACCAGATTTAGATCCCTGGAGCATGTAGCTCTGAGGGATTGGGATTTCTTTAAGTGTAGCATGTCCAACAGCACTGGGTTTGACATGGCCTTGTACGTTAAGTAGAGATCAGCTCTGAGTAGGCAGAGTATAGCTGGAGTTTTTTTAGCCAAACAACAGCGGTCCCAGGACTAAACCCTGAGGTACTCCACTTGTCACTTGTCTGGAGCTGGATTTGGAGTCGGCTACTTTTACAGTGTGGGTTCTGTCAGTAAGCCAGTTGGCAACCCATCGAGTGATGTAGGGTTTAATGCCTAGCTTAGTAAGTTTATCTATGATTCCAGAGAGGGGGGTGGTGTCAAAGGCCTTGGCGAGGTCCGGATAGGCTGTGTGGACTGCCTTACCCTCATCCACGACTCTGGGGACTGATTCGAAGAAGTCAATCAGGTTGAGGTGACAAGATTGGCCCTTTACAAAACCAAACTGGGTGGGATCCATTGTTTGAAGGTTGCCAATGTCTTTGTTTATAGGTTCCTTTATAATGTGTTCCATGGCTTTGCAGATCAGGCTCGTCAGACTGATGGGACGATAGTTCCCGGGATCCAAGGTGGATCCCCCCTTGTGGAGTGGGATAACTGTAGCTGTGCACCACTCATTGGGCACAAAGCCTGAGGTGAAGCTATGATTAAACATGACACTTAGGTGAGGTGCCAATTCATTTTGTAGTTCATGTAGTACACAGCCCAGGATGGTGTCTGGTCCTATGGATGCTGTATTCTTAGCTTTGGACAGTGCATTTTTTACCTGTGTGGCCGTGAGTACTGGAATTTGGCAATCTTTTGGTATTGAGATGAGCCCTTTAGGGGGTGAGGGTTGGTGAAGTTGCCATTGAATCAATCTGCCAGGATATTGGTAATATCCTTGGGATCAGTATATTTAATGCCATTCTGTTGTAGCTCAGAGCAGATCTGAGCATTGCCATTTAGATTCTTGACATAACTATAGAATGCCTTGTGGCTGTCCTTGGAATCTTTCGCAATTTTATTTTTGTAACTAGCTTTCGAGGATTTTATGAGGGATCTCATCTTCTTACTGAGGCTGGTAAGGGAATTATTTGCATCCTGGGATTTTCCTCTTTTCTGCAACAGTTTCTTCCTTCTGTTTTATAGTTTGTTTATGGCAGGGGATCACCAGATTGGCTTCCTTTTTTTGGAGGAGAGCATCTTGGTTCTATTTGGGATGGCACGGTTCATGCACGAGTGGATGTGCTTGTACAGTACCTTAGTGCAGGATTCAGTGGTCTAACTTCCAGTTCCTGTCAGCATGGTTGTCATGAAGTTTGTCACTTCTGACTTGAGTAGCATGAAGTTGGCTTTGGAGAAGTTTTTTATGGAGGTTTCCCTACTGGGGGGTGGGGGGTGGGATGTGGACATCAAGGGTGATTAGCTTATGGCCAGGCCTGACCAACAAGGGAGTGACCACTGGTGTGGAGCATCGATCTCCCATGTTGGTAATGACCAGGTCAAGGATATTTGAGCCCCTGGTGGGACTATGCATTAGTTGGTCCAGGGCGTTGGAATTTATGAATTCCAAGAACCGTTGGACAAAGGTTTTGGTACCCAAATAGTTTTCCCAATTAATGGCAGGGTAGTTGAAATCACCCAGTATTAGGGTGTTTGGTTGTATCTTAATATTATCGAGTATGTTTAGAAAGGTGTAGTGAGAATCTTGGGGCATGATGGGGGATCTGTAGCAAACTACAAATTGGATTGCAGTCTTATCTAGTGTTAGTTGCATCTGTAGAATTTCAGATGCATTGTGTCGGGCAACTAGTTTGGAGGTGTGAATATCCTTGGTGAATATGGACACTCCTCCACCTTTAGTGCTTTGGTCCTGGTTTGGTGTCTGAAAAGTGTGGTAAGAGTTGCAGCCTGGTATTGCAGGGGTGCTCTCTGGAGCCTTGAACCAGGTCTCAGTTATTGCACAGATATCGATGTTCTCCATTTTTAGGAGTGCTTCAAGATATTGCATTTTGAGGTTTAGACTTCTAACCTTGAACAGCATTACCTACAGATTTTGCATGCTTATATCTGTTACAGTGGTGATTTTGTCCTTTGAGCCTTGCCTAAAAAAGGCACTATAGGAGTGGCAAGAGCCTTAGTCAGTAACCTGAATTCCAGGGGCGACAGGTGCAGACCATTTCTGGCAAAGCATCGTGGCTTGTCGATCATGTCATCCCAGGCAGACAGATATTGGATCCCCTTTGAATGACACCAGAAATTTAGCCAATTGTTGAAGTCAATCATTTTGTCCTTATACTGTTGTATCATTCTGGGCGAAGGCAGGATACTGCTCAGGGCTAGGGTCATTCCTGCCTGAGCCACATGATCCAAGAGCTTTTCCATGTTTCTTTTCATGTAGTCCAGGGAGGTACATCTCAAGTCATTCACTCCAACATGGACAATGACAGAGTCATATTTGTACTTGTTGTGGAGTGACTTGAGTGCATGCATTATGTGGTGGATCCTGGCACCCGACAGTCAGCTGACAGTAATTTTCTCCTTGTTCAGCCTGGTGAGTGGGGCATCAGTGTGCCTGAATATAGAGTCACCTATGACTAAAATGCTGGGTACATTGTCGTGCCTTAGGGGCTGTTGTTTGGTGGCACACTGGTGTTTTGAGCTATGTGTCACTTTGATTGTGATTGGTGTTTGTGTTTCAGCTTCGGAGGTCCTTGTTGCTTGGGTAGGTTAATGTTAAGGACCTCCGCATAAGTGGGTTTAGTGTTACTATGTATGGATGTTGGTTCCATGAGTTTTGAAGGGCTATGTGCTGCTTGAGGTGTAGTGCAGGTGTTAACCTTCTCCTCTTGACTGTCTAGCACAATCTTGGCTGGAGAGAGCTTTGCTTCCAGTTTGGCTATGTAAGTGCATCTCTCACAGGCTGTAGTGCTGGGTGGTAGGAGGAGAGGGTTGTCTGTGTACATAAGGCAATTGCTGCATTGCCCCAGTATGCCCAGATTCACCAGCTGGACAGGAGAAATCACCAGAAGCTGACTCTTGGACACGCCTGGTTCAGTGTTTCTTTTATAGGTTCATAGGTTCATAGGTTGGTACTAGGCTATCAGCCCTAGGGCCTATACAAGCCTAGCAATAACAATCCCCTGGCTATTTCTTCCCACATTATTTACTTTCCTGGACCCCTGTCTAGCAGGGCGACTGACGTGATCCCTGGGGTGAATTTCCTTTCTCCCATCCAATCGTCAAGGTTCCTCTTGAAGAGGTCCAAAGAGGCACTCTGCTTGACATGTATGGGCAATCTATTCCAGAGTCTGGGGAGTCTCTGGGTCAGGAACCTATCCCTCCAGCATGTTTTGTTTATTGTGATGACAAGGTTTAGATCCCTGGAGCATGTAGTTGTTTTCCCTTACCTTGGCAAAGTACTTTGCAGTTATAGGCTGTTTAGTGCCTACGATTAATTTCTCCTTATTAACAAGGAGAATTGAGTGCTTGTATCATTTTAAGACTTCCTAGTGCTTTTCAACAGGCTTTAGAGCAAGTGCTAGTCACAGGGATTCAGATATTACTGCTACTACTGAGAAACCAGCTAGTTCTAAGGGAAAATTTGAAGGGCATACTTTCAGGCACCAGGAATAGTTTAAAGTGCTAGATTAATAAGCTAATAAAAGTGCAGGAGAGCAGAGAACTAGCAGATCTAAGGGAAAAAAATGAAGAGCACTGCTCTGAAGCTTACAAAAATTCCTGGATACAGCAACTCTGTATCTGGGCTACACTATTTCCTTGAATGGAAGGTATTCTAAGCCTCTCCATGTAAATATACTTAAAAATATCCTGGTTAATAAGGTCATCCTCTAGCATATCCTTCAAAACAAAGTCAATTTTATGATATGCCAATTTTATTTTATTCCTGGACACTCTAATGTATTTGGACTTGTCATTTAACATCTCTAGCAACTTGCTAGTATACAGGATGCTATCCATAAAAACCACCCCTACCCCCTTATCAGACTGAATAACTCTAACATACTGGTTTTCTTTAAATTATTTAATAATATCAAATTCCTCCTTGCTAAGGTTATGCCTACAACTCTGCTGGGTGGCAATGCTGTTTCTAATCTCCCTTTCAACTTGTGCCTCAAAATTTCTCAACTGTGGATGCAAAGGTGGATTTATGGTACTAGCTTTTTCAACTTCTTTGGTATTCCTGCTTTCTTGCCCCTGAAACATAATTTCTAAATTCTTTTTCCTCAGGAACAGTTTTAAATCAATGTGTGTCCGCAATACGTCTCTTACTAGTAGGAATGAATTTGAAGCTTTTTGAAAATAACTCAAAGTGTTTGCCAATAACCTCCACTCCACCATAATTGTAAATGCTAAAGTCATTAAAAATATGAGGTGATCCTTTCACTACAATGCTTTTTCCCCCTCCTGTCCCCCTAAACCGACTGTTTCTTCTAATACCTTCTGCCATTTGGGGGACCCCTCTGAAAATATTGAACTGGATTTTTTTGTCTCAATCTATCTGATCTCCTAAGCTTCGGAAAGTCTACACTATCAGGGATGTCTTGTTCTGGTTCCCTAGTTGTCCTAGAATCATACTGTCCATGTTGTATCCCCCATGTGTTGTGGGTATTATACCCCTGTGTGTCTGTACCCCTATATTGACCACATTCCCCCATGAACCCTCTACTAGGAAATGGGTCTTTCCTGGGGGAAGGGGTAGGCTTGTTTCTGATGGTATTCCCTCAAATCCTTATCAATTTTACCACATTTTCTTTTGTAAATCATGTTACATTTTTCTTCCACCTGTTATTTAATCAGGTGATATTTCCTATTTTCCTCTTCAATAGAAAACATAAGGCCATTAGTCACCATATGATTCAAATGCTCAAAATCCTCAAACAGTTTATGCATTTGCCTTTCATTTTCTTTAATTATAGCCCTCATAACTCCATGTCCACAATGGTCAAAAATCTGTAATAGTTCTTCCTGAAAGGTGGAACCCTTCACCACATTGTTTGGGAATCTGCACATAGGCAAACCTTTTGGTACAATACCCTTAGTTATGCAATTTAGAAATTAACTCAGTAAGCTTTTTTATGTTTGTACCATATGATTTATCCATATCAAACCCTCCATGTACATCATTCCCCAAAGTTTCAATAACAGTACCTTGATAGTTTGAAAAGGAACTCTTTTGATTAAGCCAGTTGGACATAGAATCCAAATTAGTCCACCCATCCACTGTAATGGTAGAATGTCCATTATCCACTGAAAAAACTCAGTTTCGCGAACTGCAATTGCAGCCACCATTAATCCGCTACCCAGAATCCAAATGGCCATCCGTGCAATCTTTGCTCGGCCCATTTTCACCATATTTTAGGTGGTGACAGGGTGGCTACACACCACAGGCAGATTTCCTTCATGGACACCAGTGTTACATCGAATCATTCAGGTGATCAAGGGGAAGGTGGTTTGGGGGGTAATTTTGTTATGTTTTACAATCAGGATACCCCCAATATTAGAAATATTATTTCCAAACAATGGGACAACTTTGGTTGTTACTCCAAATTGGAAGTGCTGTTTAAAACCCCTTTAAAGTTCACATATAAGAAAGGAATGAACCTAAAGGAACTATTGGAAAGAAATTATAAGTTAGTTCATAGAAAAAGATTAGGTACTTACAAGTGCAGATTTTGTGCCCAGTGCCCATTTATTTAATACCAGAATACAGTGAGCATCCCGGACAGGGGTTATATGGTTAAGGGTGATAGTTTTTCGAACTGCTGTAATGAAGGTTTGATTTATTTAGCTACATGCAAACAGTGCACAGCATTTTATGTTGAAAAAACTACATGTAAATTAAAAAGAAGGATTTATGAGCACCTTAATGCTATAAGAATACAAGATAAAAATAATGAGCTTTATAAACACACTTTATCATGTACACAGGCCAAATGGAGCTTTTTTGTCCTTGAAAAGGTGGAGCAGGATGTGAGGGTGGGGTCCCTGGGAGACCAGGATTGAGGTAAGATAGCTTTATTGGCAATTGCTTTTAGAGACAAACAGGACACCTGGGCTTAATGAACATTTATCCATTGCCCCAATATTGAAAATGGGGGCTGCAAAACTGTAATTGGGAGTGGTCCTTATATCACCTTATGACTATGTTGCACTATATCTTAGTTTATGAAATTTACAATACAATATGTATTAAGCTTTATTTATTATGTATTTTATGTAAATGTTATTGTATGCATTTCAGTATACAGGTTTTTATACATTCTTCTTCTTCTTCTTTCAGCTGTTCCCATTAGGGGTCGCCACAGTGGATCATCTGTTTCCATTTCTTCCTGTCCTCTGCATCATGCTTCACACCAACCGCCTGCATGTCCTCTCTCACCACATCCATAAACTTCATCTTAGGCCTTCCTCTTTTCCTCTTACCTGGCAGCTCCATCCTTAGCATCCTTTTCCCAATATACCCAGCATCTCTCCTCAGCACATGTCCAAACCAATGCAATCTCGCCTCTCTTGCTTTGTCTCCAAACTGTCCAACCTGAGCTGACCCTCTAATATACTGATTCCTAATCCTGTCCATCCTAGTCACACCCAGTGCAAATCTTAACATCTTTAACTCTGCCACATCCAGCTCTGACTTCTGCCTTTTCGACAATTCTACCGTCTCCAACCCATATAACATAGCTGGTCTCACAACCCTCTTGTAGACCTTCCCTTTCACTCTTATTGGTACTCGTCTGTCACAAATCACTCCTGACACTCTTCTCCACCCATTCCACCCTGCCTGTACTCTCTTCTTCACCTCTCTTCCACACTCACCATTACTCTGAACTGTTGATCCCAAGTACTTAAACTTATCCACCTTTACCAACTCTACTCCCTGCATCATCACCATTCCTCTACCCTCCCTCTCATTTACACATATATATTCTGTTTTAGAGGCAGAAGATAATAAAATAATTCAATATGCAGAAGCTAAAGGGGTGGGCCTTTGCTAAGTTCTCACTATTAACAGTAGAATGAGCTGATGTAATGTGACTGGGGGGAGTGTCCAGTATCAAATTTATACCACAGGCAGGCAACTCAAAGCCACCAAGACATAAGACCACCACAAGAACAGGGTGGGTGGATAGGAAAAACAGTTGTACAGATTACAGAGATATTAAATCAAATGTGCTGTCCAACATACCCCTGTATAGGGCAGCCACATGGAGTGACTGTTTGCATACATACACACACATCTGTATCACAGGCAGGTCACCTCCAGGCACACACAGCACCTCTGCAAAGCCCATCTATTGGATATCCCTCCAAACACACACACATGATGTCAACCATATGGCCCAGCCTAAGTCTCTGGCAAACCCCACACAACACCCTGTGCATATGATGATACCTGTGCCACATCCTTGTCATTCATACCATCAATGCAGAGACATGCTAATATGGGTCTGATGCACAGAGTGAATATAGCACAGTGTAGCTATGTAATACTGTGTAAGGTGCTGTCTGCTTGCATTTGTTATGGGTACACATACAGGTGTATGCCAGGATGCATTATTGCTGTTAGTACCACTGACTGAATGTAGTCTGACATGCTGTTTTCTGTTTGTGTTCCAAGTGTCTGTGTGTCTGCAGGCTGTGGCCCTGCAGACATTACCAAGAGGTAGTATGACAGAGTGGGAATACACCGACCGTGTCATAGGCAAAGTACAGCTTTATATGTACATGTACCAGGTGTGTATGCATGCAACAGTGTGTGAGGGACACTGTTGTCAGACAGTGTGACCTTGCATACATACCTTTTGTCACAGACAGGTAGCCTTCAGACATGTCACCTCAGTGTTGTGTAGTACCACAGGCTCATACATATAAAACAGGTTACTGCAGTATTGACAGCAGGCCTTCACAAGCGTAGTCATTACATTAACTGCAACAGATTCACCTGTCAAAACAGATTCACCTGTCAAAACCTCTTGGCCCTGCCATTTCTTTCCCATACATTCAACCCTGATGCAGTTGGTGAGGGCATGCATGTTACAGTGTATGACAGGTTTGCGGTATGTATTCCTGAGTTCACAGGATGGAACATGGAGACAAAATGGTATATCCTTTGCATACACACAGTAAGGACTGACACAGGGGATGTGCATGCAGTAACACAAACACAGATGGCAATAGACAGATTAGTAAACCTACATATCCACTTTGATGTACTGTAGTACTACATACACATGACATGACCCACATAGATTATATGCATGAGACATAACCCACTACCTCTTGCATCACATAATGTTGTGAATGCCTTCATGGATGGTGAGATAACCCACCAGAAATAGCATCTGGAGTCATGCATTGCTCCTATAAGCCTGGACAAGTGATAGGGTAGCAGACATTGTATCAGCATGATGTTTCAGTCAGGTATGATACCTGATGCTGACATGTGTGTCACTACAATCACTGTGGCTGATTTGGCAACAATATCACACACATGGGCATTTTTAAGGGACACAGACCACATATAGGTTGCAAACATCTGGATATCCCATAGACATCTGTACAGAGGACTGGTATGGCGCGTACAATGATTTAACATGCTGCATGTGAGGCAGATGCCATTACCATGCTATATAAAGCAATGCCATCAGGAGGCAGTAAACAGGCATAGATGGTACACACATTAAAATGGTATAAGCCACACCGGAAATGATCCTCACCCAAACACACACACAGTTGCGAGTATTGGGATTAGAATCCCTACCTATTTAGTTATTACTACTACCATGTTACACAGTTATCAGACGTGCCACGGAGCTTATATGATTTCATTTAATCCCAGGGTACTTCTAAGGTGAATGACATCAACAGGCCTAGTAAAGTAGGTTGATGGGAAGTGTACAGGGTGGTACACAACTCAAAATGGTATAACCCACATAGTATACGATTCTTAAACAAAAATACACACAAACAGTTTCCAGCATTGAGATGAGGACCTCTACTTATCTAGTTATTTCTACTATAATGTTACACAGTTATCAGATGCACCAAGGAGCTTAAATGATTTCACCTCCTCCCAAGGTACTTCTAAGGTGAATGACATCAGCAGGCGTAGTAAAGTAGGATGACGGGAAGTGTACAGGGTGGTACAAAACTCAAAATGGTATAACTCATGCAGTATATGATTCTCATGCAAACACACACACACACACACACACACACACACACACACACACACACACACACACACACACTCTTACTTGTATTGAGATTAGAACCTCTGCCTCTCTAGTTATTTGTAGTATAGTGTTACACAGTTACCACACATGCTACAGAACTTACTGAACTGATAATTGGCCAAAGGTAACACAAGAAAATGCTGTTTAATTTCACTGAAAATCACAAAGCGGTCACACAGAGCTCCAATAAAGGCTGTACCTCCTAAACAACAGTTGCACAATGGTATCAGCAAAAAACAGGGCTCACATAAAGTAAAAAGTTGAATTTTAATTTCTCCAGCATGTAAAAAATACCAAAGTAAAACAGGCAGATACCAGCATACAAACAGTTCTAATATAACAACAGATTAAGCGCTTTCATCTTCTTATAGAAGACTTCTTTAGAATAAACAGAACCCTTCACTGCATCATTTTATACTACATTCCTTCATTCCCCATTGGTTAAAACATCTGTGTGACTGATTTGTGATTTTAACTGGCCAAAGGTGCTGATAACTGCAAAGCTGAGGTAAACTATTACAGGTGCCAGAAAGTATGCCTTCAGATTTTTCCTTAGATCTTGCTAATTCTTTCTCTCTTTCACTTCAAATAGCCTGATAGCTTTACACTTCAACAGGTTTTTGTATCAATTATTCTATCACACCTGAGAGCCATCAGCAGTAGTCATTCCTCACAGAATTAGCTACATTACTTAGTAGTTATGACCACCCCTCCTGATATGATTAAAGTGCAGTTCTCTGTGCTTTCACCCATTAAACTGGTGCACTTGGGCATTCTGAGGCACTGTTGCAACTGCCTCATGTACACAGACAACCCTCTACTCTAAACTCCCAACACTCAGACTTGTGAGAGATATCCCTATATCACCAATTTGGAAGATATGCACTCTCCAGTGAAGACTGGACTAGCTGGTCAAGAGTAGAAGGTCAACACCTGCACCACACCACATGGAACATATAGCCCTGCAGAACACCCACTATCACAGTTCTGACATACAAACAAAAACACACACACCCACCTACATGGAGGCACTCAATAGACATTTACCTAAACAACAGAGACCACCAAGACAGAAACCCACTTGAACAACACAACACAGCACAAACCACAGGACACATATGTCATCCACATAGTGTGCCCCTCAACCTAAACCCCGAAGGCTAACCACCTTGCCCAATACAGCAATCATAGGTTACTCAATAGTGAGGCACACCGATGTCCCACTCACTAGGTTGAATATGGAGAAGGTAACAGTCAGCTGTCTATCAGGTGCCAGAATCCAATGCATAGCACACCCAGTCAGGTCACTCCACACCACCTACAAGTATCACTCTGTCATTGTCCATGTGGGTGTGAATGACCTGAGATGCACCTCCCCGGACTACATGAAAAGAAACATGGTGGAGCTCATAGATTATGGTGGGCCAGGCAGGTATGACAGTAGTCCTGAGCAGTATACTTCTGTTACCCAGAATGATACCACAGTACAAACAACTAATGATTGACTTCAACAATTGGCTTAAGTGTCTGGTGTCATTCTCAGGGGATTCAGTATCTGTCTGCTTGGGGTGACATGAATGACAGACCACGATGCCTTGGCAGGGATGGCCTGTATATATCAACCCTAGGTTTCTAGGTACTAGCTAAGTCTCTTGCCACCCCTATATGCCATTTTAGGGAGTGTTCCAAATCAAATTACCACTGTAACAGCTATAAATAAATGCAATCTGAGGGTCATGCTGCTCAACACTAGATGTCTAAATCTCAAGATGCAGTCACTCGAAGCACTCCTCAAAATGGAGAACATTGACTTTTGTGCTGTAACTGAGACCTTGTTTACAGTAGCAGACAGCACCCATGCACTAACAGGCTATAATTCATTCTACACCTGTCAGCGCCAAAACATAGACCACAGCTCCAAAGGCTGTGGTGTCTCCATATTCATAAAGGATATGCACACATCCAGACTAGAATCCCAGCATAATGCATCTGAGATACTTCAGACACAACTGACATTGGGTAATAGTGCAGTCCAGGTCATAGCGTGCTATAGGTCCCCCATCCATGTCCCTAGACTCTCAGTCCGCATTCCTCAACACCCTGGAATCTATCAAGGTCCAACCCAACACTCTCATATTAGGAGACTTCAACTAACCCTCCATCAACTGGGAAAAGTACTTAAGCACCAATACACTGGCCCAACGCTTCCTGGAATTCATCAGTTCCAATGACCTGGACCAGCTCATACTGACCCGCAGTAGAGGAAGCAACATCCTTGACCTGTGTGGATTACTAACATGGGACCATTGCTTGTCAACAGTAGTCAATTCCTACCTGGTCAGATCTAACAATAAAGTAATCACCATGGAAATCCACATGTCACCCCCCCCCCGCCCACAAAGGTAACAACCTAGAAAAACTTCCCCAAAGCTGACTTTGGACTCCTAAAACAGATGTGGCTCACTTCACAGCACTCATGCCAATGGAAAATAGCTGCATGACTGCTGAATCATACACACACGCACTGTACAAATGTACATAAATGCATGGAACTAGCCATACCCAACAGAAGCAAGATGCTCTCCACCAAACACTGGTGGCCAATCTGGTGGTCTCCTGCAATTAATAAACTGTACAGAAGAAGGAAGAAACTGTTGCAGAAAAAGGTGGAGTTGCAAGACTGGAAAAACTCCCTTATTAGCCTCAACAACAACTTGAGATCCCGTATGAAATCATCTAAAGCTAGCTATGATGGCAGAATTGCAGCAGACACTGACAACAATCACAAATCCTTTGATAGTCATATCAACAATGAACACATCAATACCCAGCAGTGATCTGAGTTACTGCACAATGCTACCTCCTATACTGAGCCAACAGATATTGCCAACATTTTTGCCAACACATTCAGTGCTAGCTTTACCCCTCCCCCCCCCAAGGGAACAATCACAATGCCAGAAGAATGCCACACACCCAGCATTACTGCAGCCCAGGTTAAAACTGCATTGCCCCCAGGTAAGAATACAGCTTTCATGTGACCCAAAAATATCCCTGGCTGTGTTCTACATGAACTACAAAGATATCTGGCACCACATCTGTGTGCCCTGTTCAGTCACAGCCTCACCTCAGGCTTTGTCTCTTCCAAATGGTACAGTGCTACAGTCATCCCTCTCCATAAAGGTGTAGCGACTACAGACCCTGGGAATTATTAGCCCATTAGCCTGATGAGTCTGATATGTGCAGCTATGGAGTGCATCATCAGGGACCTGATTGACAAAGATATAGGTAATCTTCTAACTCTGGACCCCACACAGTTTGGCTTTGTGAAAGGGAGATCATGCCTGCTCAACCTGGTTGAATTCTATGAGTCAGTCACCAGGGCTGTGTATGACAGTAAGGCACTGCATACAGCCTACATTAATCTGGCCAAGGCTTTTGATACCATTCCTTAGTCATGAATTCTTGATGAACCCACCAAACTAGGCATCAACCCCTATATCACTAGGTGGGTTGCAAATTGGCTCACAGATAGAATGCACAGTGTGAAAGTAGTGAACTCCAAGTCAGACTGCCAACCAGTCACGAGTGGAGTCCCACAGGGATCACTCCTGGGTACTTTCCTGTTCAGCATCTACTTCTCAGGAGTCTAGGCCAACAAAAAACAACACAAACTCTGGCTGCCCAAGTTCAAAGATGACTGCAAGCTGAGAGCCATCATTAACTCCATAACTGATGCAGACACCCTACAGAAAGGCCTCACCGAGACCAATGACTGGTGTAGAAACCATGGCCTGAAGCTTAACACCACAAAATGCATCATCATCCCCTTTGGTAAAAGCTCAGTTCCCACTAAGTACCACATCAATGGGAGCCCACTGAACACTGCAGGCATTATAAGAGATCTGGGGACAGATCTTGGACTATTGCTCGAAATCACATTTACTCGAAATATAAATGGCCAAGCACACTTTCAGGAAAGTGCATTTCTATCAAAAATGCACTTTTGTGAAAGCGAAAGAAAAAAACCCCATAAAAAACAAAAAAAAATAAAATAACAGTCATCATGTTTATGCAGGAGGGCAAGCCCCCCTGCACCCCCCCATGTGAGGGTCTGCACCCCTCACCCCCTACTTTTATATTGTCACTCTGAGATCATACTACAGTGGGGAAAAGGGAATATTCCCTTATCCTCACTGTACTGCGATCTAAGCAACAGCCTCCATCGCTCAGTTGCCATATTTTTTTACTTTTTTTTTTTTTTTTTTTTACTTCTCTTTCATGAAAGTGCATTTTTGGTAGAAATGCACTTTTGGAAAAGTGTGCTCGGCCATTTACCTTTCGGTTAAACATGGTTTTGAGCAACAGTATGGACCCCATGGGGACACAGGTTGACAGCAACCTCTCCTTCAACCACCACATTGCCACTGTGGTCAGGAAGTCCTTCTATGTGGCACATCTCATTACCAAGGGTTTTGCATCTAGGAAGTAAGAGGTCATCATCTCTGTCTACTCTTCCCTCATTAGACCAATCATCATGTATAATGGCCCATTTGGCATGTACCTCACTAGACACCTGCAAGAGCTGGAGAGGCTACAGAAGTACTTCACAAAGAGGATTCTAGGCATTAAACCTGTCCTGCACAGACAGATTCAAAAGACTCCAGCAATTCTCTGTCTCATATCACCTACTTAGAGGCAATCTCTGCTTGACTTACAAAGCCATGGCTGACCCAGCTCTTTTAGAAATGCTACATCTAAAGACATCCCAATCCCTCCACACCAAACACTGCAGAGACCTAAACCTCATTACCACAATCAACACAATATGCTGGAGGGACAAGTTTTTCACCCAGAGACTGTGCATGCCCTGGAATAGACTTCCCATACATGTCAAGCAGAGTGCCTAGCTGACCCTGTTCCAGAGAAATCTTGATGAGTGGATGGGTCATAGAAAGTTCACCCCTGGGATTGCTCCAGTGTCTCTACTTGATAGAGGCAATGGGAATTAACATCGGGTGGCACAATGGCAGGACACTTCTATGGGCTAGGCTTTTAAAGGCTTCAGAGCCAATAGCCTAGTACACACCTATGAACCTATAAGGGGAATGACATCAGCATGACTGATAAAGTAGAGCAGTGGGTGAGAAACTTATCAAAATACTTCTTCCTACAAACATACATGCTTACACGCACACTTGTACACCTGCACACACATCTGATAGGAGTACCCCTGCCTATCTAGTTATTTATACTATAGCATTATACAGTTATCACACACACTACAGTGCTTACTGAGCTGACAACTGCCCAAAGGTACTGATAAGGGGAATGACATCAGCAGGATGATAAAGTAGGGCACTGTGTGGAAGACTTTTCAAAAGAGTTCTTCTTACAAACATACACACACACTTATACTCCCACACACACATTTGCTGGATCTGACATTAGAACCTCTGCCTAGCTAGTGATTTGTACTATAGTGTTACACAGTTATCACACATGCTAGGGAGCTTACTGGGCTGATAACTGGCCAAAGGTGCTGATAAGGGGAATGACATCATCAGGACTGATAAAGTGGGACACTGGGAAGTGTTGTGGGTGGGAATGGACTAAAACTGTTTAACCTACAAACAAACACACACACACTCCCACACTCTCATGTACACAACTGTCACACACACACACAGTTGCCAGCATTGAGATTAGAACCCCCTAACTATCTAGTTATTTGTACTATAGTGTTACGCAGTTATCACATGTTCTACAGAGCTTATAGGGGTGACCAGTGTCCAATAGTACTTCTAAGGTGAATGACAGCAGCAGATCCTGTGAAGTAGGGGAATATGAATTGTACCCAGTTGGAACAGTCTCCTAATACTTAGAATTACGGACCCAAACACACACCTCAGCTACACATCCTTCAAGATGTCACTAATATGTGTAGTATATTCCACATAGCACTGTGACTTCCAGATATGTCAATGGCAGAGCAGTGGGTGTCACACAAGCATAACAGCTGGCACTGCAGTTATCTGCACATGGCCCTCTCAAAGACAGCACTGTACCTATGGCTCTACAAGACGACTGCCAGGAGAATGTACTGGCCAGATCCAGGCAGTATTAACCACACATACACATAGCTCATTGACCCCTGCATATTGTGGACAGGCAACATGTTTTCATGTGTATTGGTACAGAGCTGCCAATGTGTGCTATGCTGCTATTTCCCTGCAAACATGCATGTTACTGCATTTGTGTAGGTATATGGGGGGCACACCTGTTCACTGGACACATTTGCACAGACTATGCTGATATTTGCTTTACATTTTGGTTCCATTTACCATACAATTTTGCCCTATCTTGGGGACTAGAGGCATATTAGTAAAGAACACAGGTCAGATTGCACTGGCATACATTTGAGTTTCAGACTTCTTAGCCTTCATAGCCTTACTGCAACTGCAGGTCCTGCTGTGCTATCACTGTTTTAGTTTATAAGGGGTAATTCAACAGTGCCACCATTTGTGTGCCTTTACCAGACATTTCTCTGTAGTTTTCTACAGCTGACTTGCTGTGTGGGTGTGAGAAGTGGGTATGGGACCCCCACACTGACATCCATGCATGTGACCTATGTCCCCACACATATACTGCAGTGGGATTTGCCACCTTGAGTACTACTGCATAGTGTGTGGAGGCCAGTTTTGGCCAGACATTTCCTTGTGTCCCACATAGCTGTCAGATGTGTGCTGCTATCCCAGTAGGCCACCCCATTTCATTGCATGCAGCATTGCCATAGATATGCTAGCAAAAAAATCTACTCCATTCATTTATTGTTAAGAAGACTGACTTACCTTGTGTCTGCAGCAGTTGTGAGGATGGTGTTTGAGGGCAAACTATGTTGGATGCACTACCCATACATGGTAAGTTACAGGTAATGTGAGTGTGGTGTCATCCATTTTACTGTGTGTGCTAGTCAAAGAAAGGTGTCAGTCCCTGGGGTCCCTACAGTGTCAGTGTGTGTGTGCTATGGGTTGCCTCTTTGCCAAGGCCTAAGCATACTGGGCATGCCTCCATCTGCCTACAGGAGCAGGCTCAAGGGCCTCCTCCTCTGAGTCCCTCTGTACCTGTGGGGACCTTGGCAATAGTGGTGGGCTGTGTGGCCCTTCCCCGTGCTGTTCCTGCTGCAGCTGTTTCCACAGGATCATATTGTGTAGCATGGCACATACGATGAACAGGTGTGCACATGTGGCTGGAGAGTACTGCAATGCTCCACCAGATATGTCAAGGCAGCAGAATCATGACTTGAGCATGCCACACACACACTCTATAATGATCCTGGTTTGTGCATGTACCTCATTATGGCATTCGTGTGTGTGTGTGTGTCTGTGTGTGTGTGTGTGTGTGTGTGTGTGTGTGTGTGTGTGTGTGTGTGTGTGTGTGTACATTTCTGATGGGTGTCATCATCCATGGCTCCAGTGCATATCCAGCATCCCCTACCAGATGGCCATATGGGATGCCCCCACTGGCAAATGCCTGGTACAGCTGTGATGAATGCCAGATGTGGGAGTCGTGATAGCTTTCAGGGCTGCCAGTGCACACATTCATGATAATGCCCTGGACATTGCTCATGACCTGGCAGTTGATGGAGGGGAATCCTTGCAGTTTATGTAGACCCTACCCTGTTCAATGGGTGGTGCTTTGATGTGGATGTGCATACAGTCAATAGCACCCAGTACCTCCATGTATTCTGCTACATGGTGGAAGAGACACATATTGCTGGTCCTGTCCTCACGGGTGTTGGGGAAGTAAATGTGCTCACTGGCATGTGGTAGTATGGCATCCAAGAACTGTTGGAGTACCCTGGATGCAGATGCCTGTGAGACCCCCATGATGTCCCCAGTAGGTTCTTGGAAAATACCTGTAGCTAGAATTCTTAAGGCTACACATACTTTGCCGTCCACTGAGATGGGTTCCCCTCTGTTGGCTCTAGGTCTGAGTTGAGGCTGGCACAGCTCAGTGGTTGACTGAAGTATGTCTCTGTCCCCATGTAGTGCTCTATCTCCAGATTATATAGCCCCTGGTAAGTTACCCTGGGTCTGAACAGTCTTCTCCTCCTCCTCCTCTGTCTGTGGCAGTTGTCAGCATTATCCTCCTCTCCACCCTCAGCCTCTAGCACATACTGATGGATAAAAGCAATGGCAGCTCCTAACATTTAATAAGTAAAATTCCCCCGCATGTGTACACCAGTGGTGCAGAGTTTGTGTGAAAAAATAGACTGTAAGGTGTTTCCATAGTTTATACTGTTGTGCTGCAGATGCTGCCTGTATGATTGGCTGACTATGATGCATTCCACTTTCTGGCTATGTAATTTGTTCTTGATTGCTTCTATTCTGCTATTTTCCTTTTTTCCCTTCTTATTTCCTCCCCTTTTAAGCTCTGAGGCACGTCGCACAAACCTGGTGCCCAACAGTCCTGGTATTTCCATTTTTTTTTTGTTTTAGACCTGGTACACACCAGTAAACCCATTTAGCTAATTTAAACACAAATGAATGTCCCTCTCCTGGATGTGAACATGCTTCTCATTTTATGGAATAAGTCAATACAGCCTCAGACACACCCCTTGCTTAGCTGTGCTTAGCTAAGCTTATCACTGCACCATAGGGCTCCAGTGTGCTTACAACATGCCTGACACACCCCCTTTTCATGGTTGTTGCTCCTCCTAGTTACACCATTATGCTATAGCACCTACATGGTTAGGTGCAGTTTTGCACTTAGAAGATTTTTGTGATTCAGTAAATTTCCCCTGATTTGCATACCCCACTGCCTTAATCCATAGTTTCTGCACTAACACAGAGCCTTTCCCCTTGACAACCAGTGTTCCCTGGTATTGTTTTAATTCTGCATGCCATAGATTATAATGGCAAAATGTAGATTTCCCTTAAAATTGAGTTTTCACATTTTTTTTATTTTCTGGATAATCCAGTTATGCTCCCCGCTACCCTATGCTTAAACGGTTGAGATCGGCCAAAAAAAAAATAACTTTAATTTTTATAAAAAATGAAGCAGTTTTCCATGCCAATGGCCATTGACATGCCTAAAGACTATAATACATGCTTTTTTGGGAGATGTCATGCCTCCTTTTTGTTATTTGCAGAAATGTATTCTGTTAGTAACCGAATACATTTCTGCAACTAACACTGTTCTTGGACGGGTACCTGCCTGCTTGCTGAATCCCTAATTCACCTAATTTGCATAGTTTTCACCAGAAAATGAGGTAATTAGCATAATTCAGTGGTGTCTGTGCAAGAATAATGCTAGCAGGCTCATGCACGCTCCCAGCCTTCTTTACTGGATCGCTCGGCGGCCATATTCTGTGCAGGAGCTGCTGCACTATTCCTGCGTGGAATACATGGCTTATTGAATCCTGGGATAGAAAGTTGCTAGAATAACAGGATTTGTGTTAGCTTGCATTTTCCTGAAGGATATGACGTCTGAAACGTAAATACATGTCATTATTTAGTGACGTTAATCCTTAGATTATCCCAGCGATTTGTCAAAAAAGCACAAATTTTATGAAGAGTAGACCAAAAATATGAGGCAAAAATCTGGGCAGTCGGTGAAAATCTGTACAGTTGAGAGGTATGAATACAGTAAATACTATGTACAGTTAGATAAAGTATGACAGTATAACCAATATATACAATAGTTACAGTTAGATGCAGTTCAACAGCTTAATTTGCAAACAGTCATGACATATACAGCATGATGGTATGGCTGTGTACACGAGTTCTGTCCTGGGTCTTGGAAGCACTTGTAAGTGTCTCCTTTTCATAGGCTCCCAATGTTTGTTGATTTTTTTGACTAAATTATGCAGCCTGTACAAAGTGGCTGGTCCAGGGTTTGAGAAGGCCCTTTCCCTTATCACAATTAAATTGGGGGGAGGGGTAAACTACCAGAAGGTTTTCTTCCTCACATCTATTTGGGGTGATGTTTTTTCTCTTAGTGGCAATTTCCTCCTCATGGGGCAGTAACCAAGTTTCAGAATTTTAAATAGTAGAGTCCTGAGCATGAGGGTGGCACAAAGTAAAGTAAGGAACCAGCAATTAGCTTTTAGAGCATCACAGAGATGTTTTTAGGGTCAGATAAGAAGAAAGATTTACAAATCCTTGTTTCTAGAGAGTATAGTTTGCTTTTGTTGAATAATGAGAAAAAGCATATCAAGGATAAACTACACTCAGGTTTGGTATGAATACATTTCTAGCTATGAAATCCATATCTGTGGGAGATATGATATGAGAGATACCAGAGCAGAACTTGAGTTTAGAAAGTACTTTAGTGGTCATTTTATCAGTGTGAGGTGCAAAGCTTAGACAAAAATCTGGTACAATTCCAAGATATTTGTGTTCTCTAATATTTTGGATGATGTTATTATAAGTATCTAAAACTGTTATAGGTAGTACTAATGCTAGTTTGGGTGGAATAGAGAAAACCATTACACTGGTTTTGTTAGGGTAAACAAGTAGTGTATTCATATGTGAGCAATTACAGATATAAAGGAATTTTGATAAAACAATGCCAAAAAAATTAATAAATAAAAAAAAAAATAACAAAACTACATGGCTGAGCAATGAAACCAACTAGGCCAGGATAAAATAAATCCAGCACTTTAGCGTAAAACAATATTTAATCTCCACTTTTGTCAATACAGACTTCATCAGAAATATAAAACATACTGAATGACACAGCATATAATTACTCCAAAAAACAATTAAGTTCAATTAAAATCAATTAAACCACAATTATTAGATACAAACACTTAAAGGAATAGCACATTAGACATAGTTTAAACTAGTTTTGTTGACATATACCCTGCAATCTTTTAAGAAGCATGTAATGTTAGTTGCATCATTCAAACCTGGAGGTTGGTCAGCTTTTAGCTTTTTGAATGATGCAACTAACATGGTTTCTCTCTGTTCTAAATAATTCTTAAAGTTGCCACCTCTCAGATTTAAATGATCTTGTTCTAAAATAGAGAACAAAAACTTCTTAAAATTGTGACAAACTATAGTATGTCTATATAAAGCATTATTAGAATCTTTATTTTTAATATCATACAAATGCTCTCAAATCCTGGTCAATAAACATCTCTTAGTCATACCAATGTTGAAAGAAGAATATGCAAACAGCAATGTATATCACCCCCACACTTTTACATGAAAAATAGCTCGAAACAGGTATCGTATATGGGAGATTGGTTAAATAAATGAATGGCCCCTCCAAAATATATCTACACATATTACATGTGAGACATTTGTGCATTCCCTTATTTACACTTGAACTAATGGTATCAACCACAAACTTGTTGCTTCCTCTCTCCAATAAGCTCTTTAAATTGGAGTGTTTCTTATATACAAAGCTCGGATGATCCCCCACAATATTGAACAAATCATAATTACCCATAACTATTTTCCAATTATCAAATATTATTTTCCTAATACCTGAAGCACCACTAGTTATAGGTAAATTAAAGCTCAAATGAATATCACCATGTGATATGTTCCTTGGGGCTACAACAAGAGCGTTGGTAATGATGGGTGGATACCTATCCTCCCTACCATTCCAAACATACTGTATTTGGTCATCCAACAATTTTTCATCATAACCACATTCCAAAAATAAAATTTTAATATATAAAAACTCAGTTTGTAAGAGTTGATCACCACTAGTCATTCTGTTGGCCACAAATGAACTGTCCCTTTGGAATGTTCTTTTTTACATGAATCATATGTTGACTAGAAAAATGTAAGTAGCCATTCATGAAGGTTGCCTTTCTATGAAAACTACTATTGAACTTGTTTTTTGACCAATCCCATTCCAAATGGACATCCAAAAAATTGATAGAAGTGCCAAGGTCTCCCATCACAAATTTAAGAAAGGGTGAATTAGAATTAATAGTTCTTAATAAAGCATGTGCTATATCACCGCCTCCTTGAATCACAAAAATCAAGTCGTCTATAAATCTTTTGTAATATACTACCTGAAAATGGTTGAAACAAGGTATTAAAAATTCCTGTTCCTACCAACCCATCATGACATTAGCAAATGAAGAGGCAACAGCTGACCCCATAGCTATGCCTTGAACTTGTTTGTAATAACAATTATTAAACACAAAATAATGATTATTCAAAATAATATCTAACAAATTTCAATAAAAATTAATAACATTATTGTCATTACTTGTAAACTTACTTACATACATTCTAACGTATTCAACCCCTACATCATGGGGTATACATGTGTATAAGGAAGTGACATCCAATGTGAATATAGTACGTAAAGTGGGATCAAAGCTAGTCTGCTCATTAAACAACCTAAAACTCTCCAAGAAATTCCATGAGTCCTTCAAAAAGGATTCCATTTTATGAACATAAGGTTGTAAAAATGAATCAACAAACAAAGAAATACCCTCCTTAACATAGTAGGGTGTTGAAATTATAGGTCTAAAGGGGGGGGTCAGTTAAATTCTTATGTGTCTTCGGAATACCGAATAACACACCAACTTTAGGGTTTTCTGTGTTGCAAAAATTGTACATGTCCAAATTCAAGTCACTTGTCAGTAAACTGTCATACAAAAAATCTAAAACATACTTATAACATTTAAAAATTTCAGAATTGTTGACTTTCTTATATTAATGCTCATTAGCAAGCATATTTTTCATTTTTACTATATAATATTTTTGATCCATAACTATAAGCATACCCCCTTGTCACTTTTCATGATACATATAGATATGTTGTCACACAATTCCTTCATTTGAATTCTACGTTCTTCACTCAAATTATCATTGGTTAAACATTGTTTGTTACTCCCCAAAAATCCTAAAAATCACATTCACAAGCGGACTCAAAACTTTTTAAGGTGTGATTTAACAATGGGTTAAAACTAGAGTGTTTAACAAGCAACTGTTTAACACTTTTCGCATCTTTCATCAAATAAGACAAATTTAATTTTCTGGTAAACTGTTTTAACTCCAGAATAACATTGGTGATGTTAGTTTTCATATTAGGCACACAATTAAAACCTAGTCTCAGCAACTTAATATGATTGTCATTTAATTTGAAACTGGATAGGTTTAAAATGTCTTTTACATAAGCATTATACCTTATTTGTTGTCCGTTGATGAATCTGAAGTCATCAGAATGCTCTGTCCCTTCTTGCATGTGACTATAGGCTTGGGTCGTAACTGTCTCTTCTCTTTTTCGAAAACTAAAAAAGATTTAGCTTTTGCACCCAGTTCCTTGTTGTTGTCACTATTATTAAAAGAATGACCAGTTATTTCTTCCTGAGAAGGAATAAGTTCATCAGCAGACCAGTTGACATCAGTGTTGTAATCCCCCAACCTACTTCTATTTGAAAAAGACGTCGACTGTGTTACTTCATTCATGACGTCAACAAGAGAGGCAGATCTTATAGGAGCATTTTGCTTAAGGCGGACTTGCTTTGATGACTGAAAATTTCTCCTATTAAATGAAGAATGATTGTTTTTACTTTGTAGAAACATATTATATGCACAGTCCGTCTCATACACGGACAAGTCTCGATCTAATTTATTGTTTTTCCTATTTATCAGCATTTTTTCATGCTGTTCTAATTCTTCCAGCATGAGACAGGATTCCATTCGCTCACAAAAAAAAAAAACTGATATTTACTTTCGATAGTTTGCTCCGCCTTAAGAATTTCTTGCCTCAATATAGCCATAGTATCATTGTTTCACTCAATCAACAGTTTAAGAAAGTTAATACCTGCTTTATTGAGGAAGTCTTTTAAACAATTGAAAAAAGGATCTTTCCCAGTTATACCATTGAAACATTTGGAAAATCGAAGTCCCTTTCGTACTATACTTGATTCAAATACATTTAAAAAAATATTTATTCTCGATATCAATACTCTTGTATTTTTAAGCAACCTGTTTAGATTGTCACATAATTCTTTATATTCAGTCAAGCTGGTAGCATCAATAGATCTCTCGGTTGTAAAAAAAGGATTTTCACCATTGTTTAAAACAGCTGCTATATTAGAATATAGCCCTTTCAACTTTATGCTCTTTGACTTCACAGGCTCAATATTTCTCACCGCTTCACTTTGCTGTCTGTAGGTATTTACCTCCACAACAGTGTCTGCATCATCCTCAGATCCAAAAGGTGGCAATTCATTTCTAGTCAAACGCTTACTTAACAACAACTGTAGTGACTATTTTATATCTTCCATGGTCTTTAAAAAGACCTGATTCAAATGTAATTCAGGAGAACCTCAAACAGTATGAGTACTGACGTCTAATAAAGGGTCCCCTGCCACATCAGTCATAGCAGAAACCAAAACTGATAAAACAACACCAAAAAAACAACTAAATAAAATAAAATAACAAAACTGCATGGCTGAGCAATGAAACCAACTAGGCCAGGATAAAATAAAACCAGCACTTTAGCGTAAAACAATATTTAATCTCCACTTTCATCAATATAAACATCAGAAATATAAAACATACTGAATGACACAGCATATAAATACTCCAAAAAAAATTAAGTTCAATTAAACTCAATTAAACCACAATTAATAGATACAAACACTTAAAGGGATGGCACATTAGACATAGTTTAACCTAGTTTTGTTGACATACACCCTGCGATCTTTTAAGAAGCATTTAATGTTAGTTGCATCATGCAATCCTGGAAGCTGGTCAGCTTTTAGCTGAATCTGCCATCTGGTTTCTCTCTGTTCTAAATAATTCTTAAAGTTGCCACCTCTCAAATTTAAATTACCTTGTTCTAAAATAGAGAACAAAAACTTCTTAAAATTGTGACAAACTATACTATGTCTATTTTTCTATGGATGCCAATGACATAAAAAAACATTTTGAACAAAAACTGGTCACTAATATTAGAAGACAGTAATATCAGCAAAAAATTGGGAGAAAAACCTGGTATCATTTGTAGAAGGGGTCCTAATCTTAAGAAGTTGTTAGAAGGGAATAGTCTAACATCTAAAGCTAATTGGGCCATGACAAAATGTGGTAGATGCCAGCAATGCCAGCACATAAAGTTGGGCAATAGCTTCACTATAAGGAGCAAAACTTATTCCATCAAAGGAAAGTACAACTGTGAGTCAGCGGGGGTTATATATGTAGCCCCATGCCAGCAATGTCAAAGTTATCATATAGGAAAAACTGAAAGAATGCTCAAGCAAAGGATTTATGAGCATCAGTATAACACAAATGCTTTGGCAAAACATATACTAGAATATGCCCTACACAGATTTCAGTATATAGTTATAGATCAAATAGGTAGGAACATTAGAGGTGGGCCCTGGGAATTAAAGTTAGAAGAACAGGAACTAATTTGTCAGATTAAAACATACACCCACATCCCACCAGGGCTTAATGAATACTGTTCCATTAAGTGTATTTTAAAATTTAAAGCCTTAGAAAGGTAAAGACATTTAGGCTTTCAGTATAGTAAAACAATGTATATATGCATTTTTATACATAAATGTTTATCTACAATGCCTTAATTATGCTAAAAATGTTTTATGTAGCAGTTTTATGAAGCAGAATCAAGTGTTGTGTATCAAGTGTTGTTCTTTAGTGTAAGATATACATACATACATGACTCTAAATATTTTTAATTTTATATATATGAAAAAGTTACTTCTGTCCTTTTCAAACTTAATTTAGCTTAAATTGTTTATTAGATTAATTGATTATAGTATATATAGCATGGAATCTTGAGTATGTGTTGTCTGAAGATGTTTATTTATTTTTTGAACTAAAGCACTAACAATAAAACAGCTTGGATTTTTACAGCGCGCACCAATCTTGAATTTGGTTTTAAGTTGGATTTTTTGTAATATTATGTCTCAACATCACATGCTGTACTGATATATTGCTGAGCAGAACCTATGGCCATAGCATCTGTGTCTGTCTGCAGTGACATAGAACACAGCTCAGGGCCCTGAGTCACCCCAACAAAGGATGGCTCATGTATGACCACTACTGGTGTGTGCGTTCCACAATACTGACTTTGACACTGCTAGGCCACACCCAGTACAAATCTTACCATCATTAACTCTGCTACACCCAGCTCTGACTTGTGCCTCTTTTTTCATTGTCAATGTCTTCAACCCATATAATATAGCTGGTTTCACTACCCTCTTGTAGACCTTCTCTATCACTCTTAATGGTACTTGTCTGTCACAAATCACACATGGCACTCTTCTCCACCACCCACATCCTGCCCGTACCCTCATCTTCACCTCTCCACCACACTCGCCATTACTCTGAACTGTTGTTCCCAAGTATTTACACCTATCCACCTTTGAAAACTGTACTCCCTGCATCCTCACTATTCCTCCATCATCCCTCCCATTCACACATATATTCCATCTTAGTCCTGCTGACCATCATTCCTCCCCTCTCTAGGCCATACCTCCACCTCTCCAGGGTCTCCTCAACCTGTTCCCTACTCTCACTACAGACCACAATGTCATCTGCAAACAACACAGTCTACGGGGACTCCTGTCTGATCATGTCTATCAACCTGTCCATCACCACAGCAAATAAGAAAGGGCTTACAGCTGATCCCTGATGTACTCCCACCTCCACCTTAAACACACCTGTCACACCCAATGTAAAACTCACCACTGTCACACTAGCCTTGTATATATCCTGTAGCATTCTTACGGATTCCTCCGCCAATCCTGACCACCTCTTACAATACCACAACTCCTCTCTAGGCATCCTGTCATATGCTGTTTCTAAGTCTGCAAAGACACAACGCAGCTACTTCTGACCTTCTCTGTATGTCCACATCAACACTCTCAGAGCAAACATCTCATCTGTACTGCTCTATCCTGGCATGAAACCATGCTGCTGATCAGTAATCCTCACCTCCCTTCTTAACCTAGCTTCCAACACCCTTTACCATTACCTCATGCTGTGACTGATCAGTGTTATCCTCTGTAGTTACTACAGCTCTGCACACCACCCTTATTCTCATAATCAGTACCCAAACACATTTTACCCACTCTTCATGCATCCTCTCACTTTCCAAGATTACAGTAAACAATCTGGTTAAAAAGACAACTGCCATTTGTCCTAAACACCTCCATGCTTCCACAGGTATGTCATCTGTACCAATAGCCTTTCCATTCTTAAACTTCTTCATAGATATCCTTATTTCCCCCTTGATAATCTGTTGCATGCCCGGATTCACCATACCCACATGATCCAGCCTTCTCTGTTTCTCATTCTCTGCATTCAACAGCCCATCAAAGTACTGTTTCCACCTACTCGACCCATGGTCCTTGCTTGTGAGTCCACTTTCACCATTATCCTTTATCAGTCTTATTTGCTGCACATCCTTCCTAGCTACATGCCTCTGTTAAGCCAATTGGTACAGGTCTTATTCTCCATTCTTGGTGTCCAGCCTTACATACAGCCCTTCAGATGGCTCAGTCTTTGCCAACACTCTCTTTGCCATGCACCTTATCTTCCTATACACCTGTCTGCTTTCTTCATCTTTCTGACAGTCCCACTTCTCCTTGGCCAACCTCTTTCTCTGTATACTCCCCTGTACTTCCTCATGCCATCACCAGGTCTCCTTGTCCTCCTTCCTCTGTTCAGATGTCACACCAAGCCCCATTCTACTCATCTCCCTTACTAGCTCGGATGTAGTTACCCAGATATTTGTTAAGTCTACATTGCCACCCACTGCCTGTCTTAACTCTTCCCTGAACTCAACATCACAATCACCCTTTCTCAGTATCCACCATTTGATCTGTGGTGCTGCCCTCACACTCCTCCCCCTCTTCTTGATCACCAACGTCATCCCACAGACCAACCTTCCATGCTGCCTAACTATACTTTCCTCTGTTACCACTTTACAGTTACCAATCCCCTTCAAACAGGCACACCTGTATAGGAGACAATCCATCTGTGTGCATCTTCCTCCACTCTTGTATGTCACCCTATGCCCCTCGGTCTTGTAAAACTATGTATTCACCACACCCATGTCCAACCTCTGTTGCAAACTCCACCACCATCTCAGCTTCTGCATTCCTTTGCTAACACCATACTTACCCATCACTTCTGCATCCCCTCTGTCCCCTTCACCAACATGCCCATTGAAATCTACTCCAATCACCACTGTCTCACCCTTGGGTACACGCATCAGCACTTCATCCAGCCACACCAAAGTATGTCTGTCTCATCTATCACACATGCAGTTAGTTGAGCATATGCACTAACAACTGTCATCATTACACCATCAATTCCCAGCCTCCTAAACATCATTCTACCCGACATGCTTATCACCTCCACAAACACTCTTGGCATAATGTTCCTTCAGGTTAACCCCTACACTAGTTCCCCTCCCAAACACACCATGATATAACTATTTGTACCTGACTCCAATGCACACAGCTGTACACCCCTTCCAGCTGGTCTCTGGCACACACCATATATCCACCTTTCCTCTGTCCAGCATATCAGCTAGATCTGTCCCCATACCAGTTATACTCACAGCACTAACAGTTCCTACCCTCACTACCACACACCTAGCCTTTCTCCTCTCTGCCTGCCACATGAGCATCAGACATCCTCCAGGGTATGTCTGTGAATGCAAAGGCTACTGCACTATCAAATGACATACATGTGTTACAGCAATATGATGACAATGTCAGTAATTGTGGCCCATAGCCCATCATGTATGTGCTTTGTCCTACAGATGTCCTGCCCTAACAGGTTGACATGACTGACTGAGCATCAAGACTGTAATTGCAGTGTGCCATACTGACATAGAACAGAAATATATAGCAGGTATTACCTGTGCATATGTATGTATGTATGGATAGGTGTACCTGGCTGCCTCATAACAACTGACATGGGATACAAAACATCAGGTAAATTAGCTGTGCATGTTGTACATGTATGTTACTTTAGTTTCTGTGCCTCCAACAGAGTTACACTTCTACAGCTATTGGTGTTGTCATTGCCCTGACACACACATGGGTAGTATAATAAGCATGAGTATCACATTGAAATTGTAGAGGTGACCAACTGTGTTCTGACCCTGTGTCCATGCCTACTACAAACAGATATATGACCACTCACATAGCTGTATGGCCTCAGTAATACCGTACTTGTAAAAAACCTGTCTCCACCAAAGTAGACTAAACCCCTTTGCTGGACAGCAGCAATACAAAAAGCACATAATGTGATGCTATATTGGTTGTACAGGGCAAAGTAGGACCAGGCACCAACTAGGCAGCATCTCAACCTTTGTCTGAATGAGCATACTAGGTCACAGGTGGATTACTGTAAAGCTAACTATGAGTGCAAATTGGACACATCCACTAAGGGCAATCACAAGGCCATCTTCACATATGGCTGCAGTCTCAGAGGCACCAGCCCAACCCACCCTGTAATGGTGGTCAATCACAGCACATACACACACACCATAGCTGCAGCCAACCTGCTGCAGACAGGTTTAGGGCAAACATCACCCCCCTGTTCACCATCAGTATAGGTGTATATACACAGCACATACAAAAAGGGAAGGCATCACTGATCAGTATTAGCAAAAAACTACAGGCACACATAAAATTGTCTAAGGCCAGCTTCAAGAGAAAAATTGCACAGGACACTAAGGATAATCACAAGGCTTTCTTTAGTTATGTTAGGAACCTGGGTGGTAATTCCCAGATATGCTCAGAATTAGTCCAAAATGACAAAAAATACACCAAACCCACAGACATTGCCAACATCCTAGCTGACAGGTTCAGCGCAAACCCCCCCCCCTCCCCACCAAAAGGGCAAATATCTATCCCAGCAGAGTGCTGCCCCCCCCCTGACATCTCAGATGCTCAGGTAAGAGCCGCCCTCTCCAAAGCAAAAACACAGCATCAATGGAACCAGATGGTGTCCCGGCTGCCCTACATGAACTCCAAGAAGAGCTAAACCCAAACATAAAACTACTGTTCAATCTCAGCCTTACTACAGGATATGTGCCCAAAGAGTGGCGTACAGCAACAGTGGTCCCACTCCATAAAGGTGGTGCCTCAACGGATCCTGGAAACTATCGCCCCATAAGCCTGACTAGCTTGGTCTGCAAAGCTATGGAAAGGATCATCATGGACCTCATAAATAAAGATATTGGGGACCTACAAACACTGGATCCTACCCAGTTCGGCTTTGTTAAGGGCAGATCCTGCCTCTTAAACCTGGTTGATTTCTTTGAAACAGTCACCAAGGCCATTGACGAGGGGAAGGTGGTCCACACAGCCTACCTGGACCTCGCAAAAGCCTTCGATACAATACCCCACTCGGGCATTATAGATAAGCTCACCAGCTTAAATATAAACCCCTATGTCACTAGATGGATTGCAAACTGGCTCAAGGACAGAACACACATGGTTAGAATTGCTGGAGCCATATCAGACTCCAAACCAGTTACAAGTGGTGTCCCACAAGGCTCAGTCCTGGGACCTCTCTTGTTCGGTATATATTTCTCATAGGTACAGGCCAACATGGAAGGACTGTGGCTGACCAAGTTCGCAGATGACTGCAAACTGGGCACCATAATCTACTCTCCAGTCGACACAAGCATCCTCCAAAAGGGCCTCATAGAAACAGACAACTGGTGCCAGAGCCATGGCCTCAAGCTAAATGCCAAAAAGTGTAAAGTCATCCCCTTTTGGCAAAAACAAAGTGCCCACAAATTACCACATAGGTGGTAATCCATTAAGTACAGAAGAAGTAATTAGGGACCTGGGGACCCAAGTTGATAGAAATCTCTCATTTGACAACCACGTGGCCAAAGTGGTTAGAAAAACTTTTTATATAGCCCACCTAATCATGAAGGGATTCACATCTAGATCAGGGGACATCATCATGCCTCTTTACTCATCCCTCATCAGGCCCATAATTGAGTACAATGCCCCTTTTGGGATGTACCTTACCAGACACCTGCAGCAACTGGAAAGACCCCAAAAGTACCTCACCAAGAGGATCAAAGGGCTCAAACAGATGCCATATGCTGCCCGGTTAAAGAAACTCCATCTCTACTCAGTGGCATACCGCCTGTTCAGAAGCGATCTGTGCCTGACGTATAAAGCCATGTCCAACCTGGAATTAATGGACATGCTGCACCTCAGAAAATCCAAATCCCATCGAGTTACGCGCTCAAGAGACTTGAACCTCAGCACTGAAATAAATAGAACATGCTGGAGGGACAGATTCATAACCCAGAGGCTCCCTTCACTCTGGAATAAAATCCCAGTCCAGGTTAGGCAGAGTCCCTCATTGACTCTCTTCAAGAGGAATTTTGATGAGTGGATGGGAGATTGTAGGTTTACCCCGGGTATCACTTCTGTGTCACTGTTAGACAGAGGCACAGTATAATAACCTCGAAAAAGGGCATAGCAAAATAAATTTAAAATGGGTGGCGAAAGCCAAACACATTCTGGCTAGGCTTATAAATGCCCTAGGGCAGATAGCCTAGTATGAACCTATGAACCTATGAACCAATGAACCCCTCCCCTCCCCTCATCATCATGGATCAGGTGCAAACTGGCTAATCAAAGTTAACAAAAGCAAGTCCCTTTGGGGCCTAATAACATTTCTGTCTGCATCCTACATGAACCCAGGTATACGCTTCCATCTCCATTACACACTGTATGCAAGCAAAGGCCTAAGCACCACTGGCATCCCATCTGCAAGGAACACGGCCACTGTCATCCCTCTACATAAACGTGAATGATGAATGGTGGTTTATGCAATGTACTGGCCCTCACATGACACATCAGGACCAGGAGTACAATGCATGTTCGTACAGTGCTGTCAGGTACAGGGCTATGATGTGTTTGTAAGTGGTGACTAATGATAGTCCATATTCATATGCTGGCTCTGTAAGGAACTCTGGGCAATGTCTGAGGTCCTGTGATGTGTGTCCCTGTTTATGTCTTCCAGGTGCCATGCAGCAGCAACCCCCTTACACCAATGCAGATACAACAGCCATCACAGAAGCTGTAATCTTAAACTATGCCATCCTTTCTGGCCGTAGCCAGCAAAATCTGCAGGAGCCGACTGCCCTGTGGGATGAGATCATCCACAGAGTGAATGTCTTGGGTCACCATGGACGCACATACGATCAGGTCAGGCATAGAGCAACTAACCTAATACATCATGCCTGGCAAAGGGCTGCTGCTGTAGTGAGAGACTGTACTGCTACCAGTGAGGGGCCAGCCACACAGGCCCTAGTTACAGCGACAGAGGAGCTCCTTGCAAACCTTGGGGTAGACCCATACAAACTCAAACACAGGAAACAGCAGTTGTGGAGGTGGATGGCACCCAGGCAACAGGCGAAGAGCATCCAGGTAAGGCCAAAGTGCACATCAATATAATGAGGTAGCATTTAAACTGTCTTCTACAGAGTCTCTAGATGCATATGTCAGTGCAAAATGGATTAGTGGGTGGGGTGTAGAAATGTCATTGTACAAAAAAAAATCCAGCACCAGGAGAAGATCAAAAATTAATTTTTTTATTGTGGCAAATGCAAAAATCCATAAGCAGCAAACCGGTTTAGTCTTAATAATAGCCTTCTTCAGTGCATTATTGTTTTGAGACAGGTCTACATACATATATACATGCCTTACAGAAACAGATACCTGGTGCCAGAGCCATGGGCTCAAACTTAATGCCAAGAAATGTATAGTTATCCCCTTTGGAAAAAAACATGTACCCATGAATTACCACATAGGTGGCAGGACACTAAACATTGAAAGTGTGATGAGAGACTTAGGGACACAGGTGGACAGTGGTCTCACTTTCAATAACCACATCGCCACAACAGTCAGGAAATCCTTCTATGTGGCACACCTCATCACTAAGGACTTTTCATCCAGAAAAAAGGAGGTCATTGTCCCACTGTACTCATCCCTAATTAGACCCATTATAGAGTATAATGCCCCATTTAGTATGTACCTCACAAGACATCTGCAACAGCTGGAAAGGCCAGAGAAATACCTCACTAAAAGAATCACAGGCCTAAAGCAGATGCCATATGCTGATCGTCTAAAAAAACTCCAGCTATATTCTGTGGCATATTGTCTATTCAGAGGTGATCTCTGCTTAACATACAAGGCCATGTCAAACCCTGAGCTTTTGGACATACTCCACTTAAAGAAATCCCAATCCCTCAGAGCCATACACTCCAGAGATCTAAACCTTGTCATCACAATGAACAAAACATGCTGGAGGGATAGGTTCCTGACCCAGAGACTCCCCATACTCTGGAATAGACTGCCCATACATGTCAAGCAGAGCGCCTCCTTGGCCCTCTTCAAATGATTGGATGGGAGATAGGAAATTCACCCCGGGGATCATGTCAGTCACCCTGCTAGACAGGGGTCCAGAGAAGTAAATATTGTGGGAAGAAATATCCAGGGAATTGTTATGGCTAGGCTTGCATAGGGCCTAAGGCCGATAGCCTAGTACCAACCTATGTACCTATGAACCTATATAGGTATAGAGACAATGAAATTAATTATAGTCCTACATTGATTGGTTACAACCAAATTAGCTTAACTCATTAAGGCCAGGTTTAAATAATGCACCTAGCCTAATAATCCAACCTGACTCCTTTTGGTTTAAAATAGAATGCCGTCCTGATTTACATGATTTATTGCATTGAATTCTATCGATTATAGTAAATTTGAACTTTGCAGTTTTATGATTCAAAGTATTTTTATATAGAGCACTGGATAACCTTTTATTTTTGATGTCGGTCAAATGTTTTCTGATTCTAAATCTAAAGGGTCTTGATGTTTGCCCTACATAGAACGCAGAGCAAAAGCAGGTAGCTAAATAGATTACCCAATCACTACTGCAGTTCCCAAAACATCTTATGTCATACACTCTTGATGCATTTTTGCTAGTGAATTCCTTTGTTTTGACTATATGTGTACAAGCACTACAATGACCACAGGCAATACATCCTGATAGTCTGTCTCCAAACAAGGTAGTATGTTGTTAGATTGGCTCAATGTGATGTTTATAATGGGTGAGATGTGAGTTAATTCTTCTGCCTCTGTGATACGAAAATAAACAATGAGCTGTAAGTAAATAGCCTAGTTTTTCGTGAGCCAACAAAATATCCCAGTGATTATTAATAATGTCCCTAAACCAGTTGGTATCACATCCAAAGGTAATTACTAGCCTAATGGGTTGTGAGATATGTTTGTTGGAAATGGTTTTGTCTCTATATTGTAATAACTGACTTCTATCTTGTTGATCAGCAAAACTCTGTGCCTGGTTCAAAGATTCTATCCAGTAGCCTCTATTGAGAAATCTTTGAGTAAGATCATTTTGGCAAGGCCCAAGAGTTTGCTCAGAGGAACATATACATTTAATATGTAGATATTTGGATTTGGGAATATTATGGATGATGTGGTGTGGGTGATGACTGGAAGCATGTAATAAGGTGTTATAGTGTGGAAATTTTCTATAAACCTATGTTTCCAATGTGTGGTCTGTCTGTCTAGTAATAGACACATCCAAGAAAGTTATTTGTTGGTATTCACTATTGAGTGTAAATTGGATACCCCACTTGTTTTCATTGAGGTATTGTATAAACTCCTTGGCATAAAGCTCATCACTCCACAACACCATCCAACAATCGTCCAGATAGTGTCCCCAAATATCTATCTGTTCCAAGAATAAATTATGGTTATCATCATATATGAGCTGTTCCTCTAGGTACCTCATAAAAAGGATGGCATAGATGGGAGCAAAAGATGCTCCCATCCCCGTACCTTGAACCTGCCAATGGCACCTCCCATGAAAGTAAAAAACATTTTTGGACAACACATGTTCAGTTAAACAAACTAATAATGTGTTAAACCCAGGAGTGTAAAGATCTGATCTGTCAAGCCAGAATTGGATGGCCTCTAGTCCTGCCCAGTGTGGAATACTAATGTACAAGGATGTGACGTCTAGTGTACATAGGTACCAACTTCGATCTAATTGTGTGTCCTGGATGATATTAAGAAATTGTGTGGTGTCTTTAATTCTAGACCTAACCAGAGGTAGCAAAGGCTGTAAATATTCAGTTAAGAAAGCTGATAAAGATTCTGTTAAGGATCCCCTGCCAGATACTATTGGTCATCCTGGACGATTGGTAGAAGGTTTATTCTACCCCCTGGCTAACAAAAGAAACTAGGCAAAAGATCCTCCTCAAAAATAAAATTTGGAACAAATGGAGAACCTCAAAAAGTCCAACTGATCATCTTCACTTCAAACAGCTAAGAAATGCCACCAAGAAAGACATTCTCAGAGACAAAAAAGACTATTACTCTCAACTCCTTCAAACCCATAAAGCACAACCTCAAAAATTTTGGTTAGGCATTAACAAACTGCTACAGCCAGGACACTGTAAAACTCCTTCACCTTCTGGATTCCAAAATAACCCCAACCTGATTCCAAATGCTTTCAATAACTACTTTACTGAAGCCATTCTAACCCTTGCCAACTCAATACCTTCTAACACCACATCACCTCTAAACAACCCTAATCCTACAATTCCCACTTTTCATATACAACCTGTTCTTACATCCATCATTTCTAAACTCCTCCAAAAACTTAGACCCTGCACCCCTTCTGCTGATTGCCTTCCAGCAGAATTCCTGCAACTAGCAGCTAAATCCATTGCCTACCCCATCTCCATCCTTATAAACAGAACTATCTCTGAAAGTAAAATCCCATCCATATGAAAAGTTTCCCATATCATCCCCTACACAAAGGTGGCACATCTACTGAACTATCAAATTTTAGGCCAATAGCCTTACTCTCACCAATTGCTAAAATAATGGAAAAATGTATACACAAACAACTACTAAATCACCTTATCCATAATACTCTACTTGCCAACTGCCAACATGGTTTTAGACCATTCCACAGCACAACAACTCCCCTACTATCCTTTGCTAACTCTATTAACGAAAATCATAACAATACTTTCTCTTCTGCTCTATTTATAGACCTTTCAAAGGCCTTCGACATGGTGAACCACAACTTACTCATTGAAACCCTGAAAGCCCATTCACTTGACTCACAATCAATTCATTGGTTTAAATCCTATCTTGAAAACAGACAGCAGGCAGTCCATTGGAATAATACTCTTTCTTCTTCCCTCCCTGTGAACATAGGAGTACCTCAAGGCTCTATTTTAGGTCCTCTTCTCTTCTCACTATTTATTAAAAACCTACATACCAATATTCCACAAGCCACTTGCATCCAATATGCAGACGACTCAACATTAATTTGCACTGCCAAATCCATCAACTCTCTCCAACTCCAGACCCAAACAGCACTAAACAGTGTTGAAAAGTGGTTCATGCAACACCGCCTCCTTCTGAACCCCCAAAAAACAAAATTACTACTCTTTGCTCCTACCCCTAAGACAACTCCCCCAAACTTCATAGTAACCTCCAACAATGGCACTACTATAGTCCCTGATACCACAGCCCGCTTACTGGGAGTTACAATTGACAACACCCTCAGCTTTGACGACCATATTAACTCAACAATAAAAACTGTCAACAAAAAATTAGGATCACTCTATAAAATCAAACCCTTCCTCACCCCCCCAGCAAGTCTTACTCTTGCTCAGACCCACCTTTCCTCTACCCTCTTCTATACTTCTCCAATTTATACTAATCTATCTAGAAATAACATTAATAAACTGTCTACCTGTTATAATAACATAGCTAGATTTGCTACCTGTTCCCCCTATAGAACTCACCATTACCAAAACCTCAAACAACTGGGATGGCTTGAACTGCATAATAAGCTTCTCTATCAGCAATTTGCTATAACTCAAAAAATCCTCTATTACCCCAATAATACACAAATCCTCACAAAAATCTCTCTACACTTCGCTCAGCAAACAAACTCCTAGTGTCTACTGTCAAATCAAACAACAAAGCAGGGGACTCACTTTTCACCAGTACAGTGGGAAAAAGTTGGAATCAGCTTCCAACTTAACTTACCTCACTTGCTTCCACTCAACTATTCAAAAAGCATCTTAAAAAATATCTAAAGAACCACTGGCTTTGCCCCTGCTCCAACCCTGACTGATTACACCCAATATACAAACATTTACAACACAATTTGGTTCCTAATGCTCTCTCTCCTATAGCATCCACCCCCTAATCTTACATTCCCTCATCTTCTAAAAAAAAAAAAATTATTAAACACATCTACTTTCTTTAGGGTTTTTCACAAAGTATTTTTATCTCATCTCACTTTTACTGTATGTTACTAATTTATATTGTGAATATGTATACTGTAAAATTGCACATTTGTCTCTGTAACTGGTTGGAGCTTTTCTCCCCGGGCCTCTACTGAAAATGGACATATATCCAGTTAGACTAGCCCGGTCAACAAATGTAAAATAAAATAAAATAAATAAATAAAATAAATGTTTATGTATCTTAGGCAATAGATGGAGATATTGGGGTTGACAAATTATGCCTTCCTCAATGGCTAGGTCTAGAAAAAAATCAATTTCTTTCTTGAAATTAGGGGTTGGATCTAGGACCATCTGTATGTAGGAACGGACATCTGATAGCTGTTTCTGTGCATCCGCATAATACCTACTCCATTCCATGACAACTACTGCCCCTCCCTTATCCACTGGCAAAATGACTAGATCCTGTTTCTTACTAAGATTTTGTAAGGCTAATCGTTCTGGTCTGGACAGATTATGTTTAGTACGGAGTAATTCATGATGAAAATGAAGATCTTTAAGTACACACTCCTTAAAAACTGCAACATGTTTGTCCATTGGAGGCATGAAATTAGATTTCCCAAATTGAAAGTCAGCAGGTCTTTGAGTGTCCTGTGTGTCAGAGAAAAATATTTTTAAGTTGGGTAATCTACAAAAATCATTAATATCATTCACCAGAGTATGTTCAGGAACTAAAAAAGACGGCACAAAGTTGAGACCCTTATTGAGCTATTTTATTTCAGCATCTGACAAATTATATGAGGAAATATTGTGTACATTGTCAGTATTCAATGAGATATTATCTTCTCCAATAACTGTTGAATGTTGTGTATTCCTTCTGTGTTTCCTGCCCCCCTATGTTTCTTATGCCTAAAGGGTCGCTATTTGGTTTCCTCTTAGCTGCTGGAGATTCTTCTGTAGATAAAGAATCTAAATTAGTGATGGAGGATGAGTCATCCCCTGATGCCTCACTATACACCTGTTCTTTATTTCTTAATATAGATCTTGTTTTTTTCTTCCTATTGATTACCTTAGGACCAGAACCATAAAAGTGTACATTTTTTTGTGTGACAAAAGGCTTACCTTTATCATAGTCCATAGTATCCCTATGGAATTTTTGTGTTTTTTTTCTTAATCAGTTGTTCCTCTAATAATGATAGATCTTTGGCCAAATTATTCAGATATTTACTAAAAAAGGGCTCTGCCTCATAGATCCTAACCTCTTCACAATTAGCAGTAACCTCTAATATGCATTGGTCTATTGTTCTCTCATAATATTCAGTTAGAGCATCCACAAAAAGCATGGATGCTCTGTGTTGTGCTTGGGTCCAGTCATGGGATAGTTGGTCGTCTATCTGGTTCACCAAAAGTTGGATCTGGACTCTTAAGCCTCTTGGTTTGATATCCTTTAGCTTATAGGCTTTAAATAATTTGAGGTGCCATATGTTAGACCTAAAGGTCCTCATATTGTTTGTCATCTTCTGGAATAAGACACCACAAAGGTGGTCTGGATCTTCCCTCCCTGAAATGGGATTTGTTGAGTTAGGTTGTGTTAGACCAAAGATCTCTAAATTGTCACGGTCTGCTGACAGACCCTCCAGTAGCTTGGTAAGATCCATGTCTATTCCCTATTAATGAGTAGATAACACCTTCCCAATTCAAAAAAGGGGGATAGGAATATAGTTAAAGAGACTTTGTAAATCAATACAATGTGGCCTATAAATATAAAAAAACGTAATTATATAGATACTTCAATAAACAATATATATTGAGGAAAATGGCCAACCACTCTGAAAAATGTTTCAATGTCCAAACCAATAAAAAAGAATATAAATGTTGTTAAATGTATTAGTTGGTTAAATTGATTTATATGGTCTCCACAAAGAGATCAAGTGTGGCTAAAAGACCATAGTAGTAATGCACACAAGTGCACATCTATGGTGAAGGACAGAAAATTGTGTAATATCACAGTGTGTACTGAACCTGTGCAGAAATGTAGCATTCATCTTGTACCAATGCCTAATGTAAATATGCTGACAATACCTCTCCCTCACAACTGCATAGGTCCCACTGGTCTGCACATAGGACAGCAGCCTGAACCCAGTAAGTATGGGGTTTTCCTGTTGTTGCTCACCAGTACCCCAGGCATGCTAAAGTTAATGCATGTGACTATGCTAGACAGGGGTCCAGGGAAGTAAATAGTGTGGGAAGAAATAGCCAGGGAATTGTTATGGCTAGGCTTGTATAGGCCCTAGGGCTGATAGCCTAGTACCAACCTATGAAACTATGCACCAAACTGTTGCACTCAGCCATTTGGAGTATCTGCATGTTCACCTGTGGTGGTATTTACTGCATTGCATCAAGGTGGTCATCACAGGGGCCTATTTGCAGGAGATGTCACATATCTGTAGCATACCTCACAACCTGTCATTGCAGGACATCTGGACAAAGACTGAGAAAATGGGGGGACAAAGGCCCAAAACTAGGGTCTTATTGTATAAATTAGTGGTATACAGTGCATATAAATGGTGTACACCCCTGTTAGAATGCCAGGTATTTGTGATATACAAAAATGAGAGCACAATAGCCAAGTTCAAAATACTGCCAACCTTTTGTGTGACTTATAGCCTGTACAATTCAATTGTAAAGCAAACAAATCTGTTAGTGGAACAATAATGACACACAACAATAATACAATAACCTAGATGCATACGTGTGCACATGTTGAAGCTAGTACTGTGTTGAGGCAGCTTTCGATATAACTACAGCAGTACATCTTATTGGGTACACAACAGCCATCAATTACAGAGACTCTTTGATTAACAGCAAATAACGGTCAGCTGTCTTACCAGAATTATCCTAACATATACCCAGTTGCCTGCTACAGCAACAGCCATGGTTTGCATAGAGCTGACAAAGCTGCAAAGGGACCACATGTTTGAGATGTATCAGCATGGAGAAGGATGCCAAAACATTTCCACAGCATTGCACATACCATGGAACACAGTGCAGACAGTCATCAAAAGGCGGTGAAAATATGGGACTACAGTGACATTGCGAAGGAGTGGACATCCCACCAAAATCTATGAGAATACAAGACCAAAACTGGCCAGGGAGGCTTCCAGGAGCCCTACAGCAACAGTGAAGGAGTAGCAAGAATCTCCAGCAAGTGCTGGGTGCATACTACATGTCACAACAATCTTCCATGGTCTCCATATGTCCTGCCTGTAGTGTAGGGTTGGAAGATGGCAGACGTTCCTCACAACAAACAATATCCAGACCTGATGAAAGTCTGAAAACAATACATCAGGTCTCCAAAAAGCAAGTGGGAAAATGTTTTATAGTAATATGGGACCACGGTCAAACTCTTTGGCCACAATTCTGACAGGTGTGTTTGGCGCAATAACACCACTGCACATCACCACAACAACACCATTCCCACGGTGAAGCATGGTGATAGCAGTGTCCTGTTTTGGGGTTGCTGTTCACCAGGTGGAACTGGGGCTGTAGCCAAGTTAGAGGGAATTATGAACAGTTCAAACACCGGTCCCTTGTGGCTCCAAAATGTTCTTGTGTCTGCCACTTAGCTGTGGATGGTGAGGAATGCCACCTTTCCACACAACAATGACCCAAACCGTACATCCAAATCAACAAAAGATGACTTCACCAAAACACATCCAACATTCTGAACTGGCCGAGTCAGAGCCCACACCTACGTCCAATAGGATATATGCAGGGTGACCTGAAGACGGCAGTGCACAAGGGATGCCCTTTCAATCTGACATAGTTGGAGGTGTTTTGTAAGGGACAGTGTGCAAACATTGGCAAGTCAAGATGTGCCATGCTGATAGACAACTGCCCAAGAGGACTGCATGCTGTGATTAAATCAAATGGTGCTTTAACAGAGTATTACTTTAAGGGTTTTCACACTCATGCAACCAGTCTATTGTACCTATTTCAGTTACTAGCTGTTACCTGTAACTAATGTGCATGTTCTTCAGTTGGATTGCACAGGTTATATGTCATATGAAATGATGGCAATGTTATGACCTGATTTCTGAGGTCTCATGTGATATATCATGAAAACCTGGCATGTTAACAGGTGTGTGTACACTTACTATATCCACTGTAAGCTTGGGAAGTTGTTTGAGTAACCGGCTTTGTTTTAACATACATATACTGCAGGTTATACAGTCTGCATCTCAAATTAGGACATTACTTATTGGCACCAATCCACAGGCCAACCCAGTAATGTATCAGACAAACACAGGAGTTATTAGGAACAGACCAAACATATGAGCCACACATGTAGACATTCAGTAAAACCCTGTACAGTTGGGGATGTATGTTCTGTAGGAGATGACACAGTGCTATACAGGTGAGCAGCAATAATTTACATGGGTGCAGTGTGTGCTAGGTGAAGGGCTGTCACCTACTAACACCATTCACATATCCCAGAGGTGTATATTAATAGTAACGGTAATTGGAAAGGGCTGCAGTGCATGATGCTTAGGGTCCATCCAGAGTGTTTATGTTATTGTCTGACTGTGTGTTGTGAATGCCCCCAGTCAGCTAATGTGAGGTCTGTGTAATGCCTTTGAGGCACCTTACCTGTGTGTGTGTGTGTGTGTGTGTGTGTGTGTGTGTGTGTGTGTGTGTGTGTGTGTGTGTGTGTGTGTATACCAGCAAACCTTATAGTGCCGGTAGTAATTTGCATATGTTGTTTTTCCCTCACAGGTGAACATGGTGGCTGCAGTCCCTCCCACTCTGCTACTGATGTCAGTGTCTCTGCAGACTCTGACTATAATGATACTCATATTGAGGCACAGGTGGGGTTGTCAGGGGCTAATTATGTGCCATCAGTTGGTATCCCGTTATTGTCAACCCCATCCCTGCACATAGTCACAATGCCCGCATATACCCCATCACCAGTGGCCACAGATAATGGACAGTTGGCAGGTGGTGGCATGGAACAGGCTACTGCGGTGACTATGGCAAGTGAGGATGTAGGCACTAGCCATAGCCAGAGTGCTGACTAGGTCCCTCACAGGCAGATGTGCAGGGGTGCTTGGAGGAGGATTGCAGCCCATTATGCCCCTGTTGCAAGTGCCACAGCAGCAGTCACCAGACGCATGTTTTGGGCCATCATGGGAGCACAAGCATGTAATGAATGTAATACCAGACATGTATGCAGGGTCATGGAAGAACACATCCATGGTGTCCGTGGCAATATGAACTCACTGCTGCCATCTGTGAAAATACTGGGTTCATGGATGGATGGTGGAGGGAGACCTTGGCACTCCTTGACCATGGAATATCTGTTCTTGAGTGCTTGGAGGATGCTGGTTAGCAGCCATGTGGCTGTAGGGCAGCACCATGATCAGCTAAGGGTCTACGTGGCCGTGCATTATCACATTCCCATGTTGGCAGTACCACCAGTACTGCATCTGGACTCAGCCCTGGTGGTGCCGGTGGTACCTCGGTAGGCCCAGTTCCTGTGTCCATGGCCAGAGATGGTGAACTGTACACCCTGCCATGTACAGCCCACAGCTGTCCAAAATACCCCTGTGTAGGCTGTCTACATAGCGTGACTGTGTGCAAACACACACATTACCATCAGACAAGTCACACACACACACACACACACACACACACACACACACACACACACACACACACATGCACACACACCACCCCTGTGCAGCCCATTTAATGAACACCCCCAAGACACACACATGATGTCAACCATATGGCCCAGCCTAGGCTTCTGGCAAACCCACACAACACGCTGTGCATATGATGATACCTATCCACATCCATGCCATCCATGACATCGATGCAGGGACATGCTAATATGGGTCTGATGAACAGGGTGACTTTAGTAGAGTGTAGCTATTTAATGCTGCGTAAGGTGCTGTCATCTGGCATTTGTAATGGGTACACATCAGAGTGTGTGTGTACCTTTTCAGCCATGATGCATTATTGGTATTAGTAATACTAAGCAAATGTGTTCTCATATGCTGTATTCTGTTTGTGTTCCAGGTGTCTGTGTGTCAGCAGGATGTGGCCCTGCAGACATCACCAATGAGGGGTATGGCAGTGTTGTAACACATCGACCATGTCATTGTCAGGGTACAGCTGTATCTGCACACATTTCCCAGGTCTGTGTAACAGTTCTTGCATGTACCTCACAGCTTATAGGGCTGAGGGGTTGTATCTCAGTCTATGGTGGTTGACATCAGCTATAGTATAGTGGAAAATGGTAACTGTGGTGGGTGGGACACACCTCAGATTGCTAAAGCTCTCAACCACAGAGGATATTGTGTGGACCAAACACACAGAGAATACTGTTCACACATACACACATACATACACACAGGATCACAGTTGCCAGTGTTGTGTTTGGAACCCCTACCCATCAAGTTGCAGTACTACACTATTATGTGGTTATTGCAAGTGGCACAGGACTACTAGTGTGATGAGTATTACAAAGTACCTGTAAGGTGAATAACATCAAGTGGCCTTGTGGGGTATGGCAAGAGTGGCTGTGCTGGGTGTGAGAGTACTCATAATAGTGTCACATACAAGTCTACACACTCACAACCACTGCTATACACACCAATGCACACACACACTCACACACACACTCACTCACACACACACACACACACACACACACACACACACACACACACACACACACACACACTTGCCAGTACTGACATTAGCAGTCCAACCTATCTTGTTATTTGTACCACACTATTCCATACTGTTGCACATGGCATATAGGGCTGAAGAGTGTCTACAGATACCACTACAGTTGATGTGAACAGCAGACCTCATATAGTAGACCTAGGAATGTGTACTGTGAGTACAATGGCATAAAGTATAAAACCATGCCCATCCAATGGATGTCATTCACACACAAACACACACAATACTCTTCTCTCACATACATTTTCCAGGACTGAGATTAGAACCCCTACCTATTTATTGTTACTACATTGTTATGCATTTATCACACATGCCACAAAGGTTATGGGGTGACACTTGTCCGAAGGTACTTCTAAGGTGAGGGACACACTCTCACACACACACACGCACACACACGCACACACACACACACACACACACACACACACACACACACACACACACACACACATGCACACACACTTGCCAGGACTCATATTAGAACTCCTAGCTATGTAGTTATTGGTATTATAGTGTTATGCAGTTACTGCACACACTACAGAGCTTATAGGTTGTGGAGTGTCCCAGGGTACCTATATAGTGAATAACATCTACAGCACTTGTAAGGTATGGCAATGGTAGTAGTAGTACTGGGTGAGACAGGCCACCAACTACTTTCACCCACATGTTTACATACTCACAAACACTTTTATACACACTAATGCACACACACACATACACACACACACACACACACACACACACACACACACACACACACACACACACACACACACACACACACACACACACACACATTTGACAGTACTGAGATCCATAGGTTCAAAGATTCATAGGTTTGTAGGTGGCAAATGGCCATGGAGGCTTTACAAGGCTAGTCCATGGGAATACACTGGTGTCAAGTCACTTGACGATACTCCTGAGTGTGTCTACTGAGTATAGTCACTGGAGTGATTCCCATGTTGGGTATTCTATTCCTCATCCACTCCTCCTGATTTCTCTTGAAGAGAGCCAGTGATGTGCTCGGCTTGACATGTATGTGGCTTCTATTCCATAGCGTGGTCAGTCTCTGGGTTGTGAACCTGTCCCTCCAGCAGGTCCTGTTGATTGTGAGGATTGGGGTTGAGGTATCTGGGGCATGATGTGTTTACAGATTGGTTTCTTCAGATGTAGCATTCCTGACAGGGTTGGGTCAGACATGGCTGTGTATGTTAGGCAGTGATCGCACCTAAGTAGCCAATATGAGACAGACATTCATTGCAGTTGTTTTTGTCTGTTTGTATGGAGCATGTGTGTAGTACCTAAGATTCTCTTTGTGAGGTACATTTGCAGCCTCTTCTGTTGTTGCTGGTGTCCAGTGGGGTACATGGCAAATGGGCAATAGTACACATTGATTGGCCTACTGAAGGGAGTATATAGGGAAACACTGTCCTTTTACTTCCCGGATTCAACACCCTTAGTCAGGAGAAGTGATACATGGAAGGACTTTTGGAAGACACTGGCAATGTGGTGGTCACCACAGAGCTCACTGTCAACCTGTGTTCCCAGTTCCAATATACTAACATCAGTGTTCAGTGGACTACCATCAATGTATTACTTTATGCAAACCCAAAGGGGATGGCAGCACATCATCTGGCATTGAGCTTATGTCCAGGGTTCTAACATCAGTCATAGGCCTTTGTGAAGGATGTCAACTCACGTGAGGGGGTAATAATAGCACCCACATTGTAGTCATCTGCAAACATTGTCAGCCAGGGCACCTATGTATTGGGCTGATCCTCAGAGGTGTGGATCCCAAACATGAGAGGACCCAGGTCCACAACCTGTGGGACTCCACTTGTGACTGTTCAGCAGTCTAACATGGAGTCCATTGCTTTCACAATGTGAATTCTATCTGTGGGCTGGTTTGCAGCCCACTTACTGATGTAGGGGTTGCTGCCTACCTGAATGTGTTTGTGTATGTTTGTGTATGATTCCTGACTGGGAAATGATATCCAAAAATTAGATGGGCTGGCTATCTTGTTATCTGTTCCATACTGTCACATAGTTATTGCACATGGCCCAATGCTTATAGGGCTGCAGAGTGTCTACAGGTCCCTCTCCACTGGATGACAACTGTGGGCTTTGTAATGTAGACACTGGGACATGTACTGGGTGAGAAACAGCAAAAAGTAGCAAAACCCACCACCCAATGGATATGGTTCTCAAGCAAACACAACAATCCCCCCACAAACAGGATACTGTTCTTACACCTGCACACACACACACTTGCCAGGACTGAGATTAGAATCCCTACCTATCAATTTATTACTACTACAGCATTACACATTTATCACACATGCCTCGGAGCTTATAGGAGGACAATTGTCCAAAGGTACTTGTAAGGTGAGGATCATCACCAGCCCTTGTGAAGTATGGCAATGGGTGATGTACTGGGTGAGAGAGGCCACAAAATATTTTAAACTACACATATACACACTTATACATTTGCCAGAACTGAGATAAGAACTCCTACCTAACTAGGTATTTGCACTATAGTATTACACACTTATCACACACACCACAGAGCTTATAGAGCTGAGATTTGATGAAAGGGACTTCTAAGGTGACTGTTATCTGCAGAATTGCTAAAGTAGGGCAATGGGAAGTGCACTACGTTTGAATGGACCCACAATCTTTAACTTATAAAGACACACACTTTTACATTTGCTAGGACTGAGATTAGAACTCCTACCTAACTAATAAACATATACGTTTGCACTTGCCAAGACTGAGATGAGAACTCCTACCTAAATAGTTATTTGTGTTATGGTTTTATGGAGCTATTGCACACACCACAGAGCTTATGGGGTTGAGGCCTGATGAAAGGGACTTCTAATGTGACTGATATCTGCAGGACTGCTAAAGTAGGTAAAGGGGAAGTGTACTGGATTTGTATTGACCCAAATGCTTTAACTTATAAACACACACTTTTACATTTGCCAGGACTGAGATTAGACCTCTTACCTAATTTGTGCTATAGTGTCATACACACACTTTTACATTTGCCAGAACTTAGATTAGAACACCTACCTAACTAGTTATTTGTACTAAAGTGTTATGTAGTTATCTCAAGTGCCATAGAGTTTATACAGCTGAGGTCTGATGAAAGGTACTTCTAAGGTGACTGATATTTTCAGGACTGCTAAAGCAGGGAAAGTGTACTGGGTTTGAACTGGCCCAAAAGCTTTAACTTATAAACAGACACACACTTACATTTGCTAGGATTGAGATTAGAACTTTTCACCTAATTAGTTATTTGTACTACAGTCTTACACAGTTATTGCACATGCCACAGAGCTTATAGGGCTGAGGCCTGATAAAAAGTACATCTGTGGTGACAGACATCTTCAGGACTGCTAAAGTAGGGCAATGGGAAGTGCACTGGGTGGGGTAGGCCTGTTAATTCCTAGATCCTACTGACAATTCTCTACGTGTGTGAGCATGTCCAGTGTTAGCTTCTATAGTAAATGTGGGACTCCATTCCAGGGATTGTTGTACTCCAGTTCAATTTGTTTTGTGCTACAGCCATACCTCTCAACCTGTTGATGCAGGATATCTGGAGATAGCCTATCAAAATGGGGAAACAATGGGTCATATGGTGATTGTGACTATTTCTCTCAGTAATGTATGGGTTGCTAGGGTTACAGGACTTGGTTTAGCAGATATCTGACATATATGACATTTGACACTGTCATCTATTGTTTCAGTACCTCGTGACATACCTCCTCAGATCATCACAGTGATTTACCAGAGGAATACAGGATGGATGATGCACACACCAAATTATGGGACAAATGCTACACACTCTTGCACAATCCAGCCTGTTGAGAGGTGTGCCTATGAACAATTGACTGCTGGGGCTGTAGGCATGGTCCAGCACCTTGGTGATATATTACAATGGTGGAATTGCTGAGCATTTCTGTTCTGGCATGATCTGAGTTCCAGTCCAAGATTGGGTAATATAAGTCAGGCAGGATCAGGGTGACAGACAGACTCCAGATAGATTTGTAGGGGATACGATATGTGGGGAGGTGTCCTGGGTCAGCCTATAGCTACCAGTATTTTGCATAGGGGTCTTCTCAAAGGTTGACTGCACTTGGAGGGTCTTAGGTTCATAGGTAGGTACTAGGCTATCTTCCCAAGGGCATTTATAAGTCTAGCCAGAGTGTGTTGGCTTTCGCCTCACCATTGATTAATTAACTGATCCTCTGGCAAGCAGAGCCAATGAAGTGATCCCAGGGGTGTATTTTCTGTTACCCATCCACTCATCAAGGTTTCTCTTGAAGAGTGTTAGTGAGCGGCTCTGCCTGATGTAATTTGGAATTTTGTTCCAAAGCATGGGGAGTCTCTATGACAGGAATCTATCCCTCCAGCATGTTCTATTTATTGTTGTGGTGAGGGTTAGCTCACTAGAGTGCACGGCTCGCAGTGACTTGGATTTCTTTAGGTGGAGCATGTCCATCAATTTTGAGTAGGACATGGATTTGTAAGTCAGGCAGAGATCACCTCTGAGTAAGCGATATGCCACTGAGTACAGCTGGAGTTTTTTCAGTCGGGCTGCATAGGACATATGTTTGAGGCTAGTAATCTTCTTGCTGAGGTACTTTTGATGTCTTTCCAGCTGTTGGAAGTGTCTTCTGAAGTACATTCCAAATGGGGCATTGTACTCTATGATGGGTCTAATGAGTGACGAGCAGAGGGGCACTATAACCTCTTTATTTCTAGATGCAAACCCTTTAGTAATTAGATGGGCCACATAGAAGGATTTCCTAACAACTTTGGCAATATGATGGTCAAAGGAGAGATTACTTTCTACCTGGTTCCCAAGATCTCTTATTACCTCTTCTGTATTAAGGAGGCTGCCACCTATGTAGTAATTCATGGGTGTTTTATTTTTCCCAAATGGGATGACTATGCATTTTTGGCATTTAGCTTGAGGCCAAGACTTTGATACCAGGTGTCCATCTCAGTAAGGCCCTTTTGGAGTATGTCCGTGTCAGCCGGAGAGTCAATTATGGCTCCCAGTTTGCAGTCATCAGCAAACTTGGTTAGCCATAGTCCTCCTGTGTTTGCCTGTACTTCTGAGAAGTATATGCTGAACAGTAGGGGTTCCAGGACCGAGCCTTGCGGGACACCACTTGTGACTGGTTTAGAGTCATACCTGGAGCCTGCTATTCTTACTGTGTGAGTTCTGTCTGTAAGCCAGTTGGCAACCCATCTCATGACGTAGGGGTTTATGTTCAGGCTGGTGAGTTTTTCCGTAATACCCAAGTGGGGAATTGTGTCGAAAGCCTTGGCGAGGTCAAGGTAGGCTGTGTGAACCACCTTTCCCTTGTCTATGGCCTTGGTGACTGTCTCGAAGAAGCCAACCAGGTTTAGTAGGCATGATCTGCCCTTAACAAAGCCAAACTGGATCAGGTCAAGTGTTTGGAGGTTCTCAATGTCTTTGTTAATGAGTTCCATGATGATGCGCTCCATAGGCAAGTCAGGCTTATGGGGCGATAGTTACCAGGGTCAGTTGTGGCCCCTCCTTTGTGGAGAGGAATAACCATTGCTGTGTGCCATTGTATGGGCATGTAGCCTGTGGAGAGGCTGATGTTGAACAGTGTGTTTAGGTGGGGTGTTAGTCTGTTCTGTAGTTCATGCAAGATGCAGCCTGGGACACCATCTGGTCCCATTGATGCTGTCTTTTAGGCTTTTGAAAGGGCTGTTTTCACCTGTGCGTCTGTCATTTTTGGTACACTACACTTTTCCGGGATTGTTGCGGGCCCTTTTGGAGGTGAAAGGGGGGTGAAGTTTGCACTGAATCTATCTGCCAGGATGTTGGCAATATCAGTAGGTTCAGTATATTTTGTGCTATTTTGCACTAGTTCAGTGCATATCTGTGAGTTTCCACTTAGATTCTTAACATAGCTAAAGAAGGCTTTGTGGTTATCTTTTGAATCCTTGGCTATTTTTCTTTCGAAGTTAGCCTTGGATGATTTCATGAGGGACCTTAGTTTCTTACTGATACTGATCAGGGATGTCTTTCCTTCTTGGGATTTGCTTTTTTTCTGAACTAGTTTCCTCCTTCTATTGTATAGCCTGTTTATTGCAGGGGTCCACCAAACTGGTTTCCTTCTCTTAGAGGAGTGAGTCTTGGTTTTTCTAGGGATGGCACGATCCATGCATCCTTGTAGGTGCTCATAGAGTGCATTTGTAAAGGTGTCTGCATCTTGGGCAGCATTATCCTTTAGCATGGGGGCTGTGAAACTTACCACCTCTGTCTTAAGTAAGGTTAAGTTTGCTTTAGAAAAGTTTTTTACTGTGGTTTCCTTAGTTAGGGGTGGTGATGGTGTGTGGACATCCAGAGTGATTAGTTTATGGTTTGATGTAACCAGTGATGGGTTAACCTCTGGTGTGGAACACCTGTCGCCCATGTTGGTGATGACCAAGTCCAATATTTTTTCACCTCTGGTAGGGGAGTTTACCAGCTGATCCAGGGCATTTGAGTTGATGAATTCCAGGAAGCGCTGGGCCTGGGAATTTGTACTCGAGAAGTTTTCCCAGTGAATGGTAGGGTAATTGAAATTGCCCAATATCAGGGTGTTCGGTAGGACCATCATGTTTTCCAGTGTCTCCAGAAAGGTGGAGTGGTGGTCCTGGGTCATGGAGGGTGATCCATAGCAGGCCACAATTTGCATTGCAGATTTGTCCGATGTTAGTTGCACATGGATGATCTCAGAGGCATCATGCTGCACCACTAACCTGGAGGTGTAGGTATCCTTAATGAATATGGATACACCCCCTCCTTTTATGTTTCAGCCCGTGTTCTATGGCTGAAATGTGTGGTATGAGTTGTAACCCGGTAGTGTTGGGGTGCTCTCTGGAGCCTTGAACCAGGTTTCAGTTACTGCACAGATGTCGACGTTCTCCATACTGTGGAGTGCTTCGAGCGCATGCATTTTGAGATTTAAACTCCTGGCATTGAGTAGCATAACCCTCCGTTTTTTGTTAATTGTGCTGTTTACGGAGGTGGGCTTGACTTTTGAGTATTGCCTAAAAAAGACACTATGGGGGCAGCAAGAGCCTTGGCCAGTATTCGAAAGCCTAGGGGTGACAGGTGCAAGCCATCTCTTGTGAAGCAACATGGCTTGTCGAGCATGTTGTCCCAGGCTAACAGACACTAGATCCCCTTTGAATGACACCAGAAGCTTAGCCAATTGTTGAAATTGATAATTTTTTCTTTATACTGAGGTATCATTCTTGGTGAGGGCAGGATGCTACTCGGGGTCAGGGTCATACCAGCCTGGGCTGCATGATCAGAGAGCTCTTCCATGTCTCTTTTCATGTAGTCCAGGGAGGTACATCTCAGGTCATTCACACCAACATGAATAATGACAGAATCATATTTGTACTTGTTCTGGAGTGACCTGAGTGCTTGTGTTATGTGGCAGATTCTGGCTCGCGACAGGCAGCTAACAGTAACCTTCTGCTTGTCTGGCCTAGTGAGTAGGACGTCATTGTCATTACTATAGAGTCACCTATTACTAGTGTGTTAGGTATGTCATTTCGCCTTAAGGGTTGTGATTGTGCAGCACACTGATTTTGTGTTTTATGTGTTGTCTGGTTTGTGACGGGAAGTGCAGGTTGTTTGGGTGTCTGCTTTGGAGGTCTCTGATGCTTTTGCAGGTTTTTATTTAGAGCCTCCGAGTATGATTTTGTGTATCTATGTGTATTTTTTGCCAGTGCTGTTTTAGTAGGTCTGTGTGTGGCTGGAGGTGTGGTGTAAGTGTTAACCTTCTCCTTTTGACTGTCTGTTCCAGTCTAGGGTGCAGACAGCTTAGCTTCCAGTTTGACTGTATAATTTCACCTCTCGCATATGTTAGTGTTTTGTGGTAGGAGGAGAGGGTTGTCTGTGTACATGAGGCAGTTGTAACATTGCCTCTGGTCATGCCTGAATAGTAGGGTGAGCTGCTTAGTCGCTTGGTTGGTGAGGGGTGAATAAAGAGCCTTGCCCTGCTGGGCAATCAGTGTCAGGGTATATTAGTGCTTGCTATTAGGTCTGAGCAAGTTCTGGGCTGTAAGATGCTTTTTGAGTGCTTAGAGTTACTGTTGAGAGGGGAAAAACTGAAGAGGAGACTTAGTGGAGCCGGGAATAATGTAACTGTAGCTTTAGTCATTTGTTAATTTAATTGCGTTTATTTGAACTGTATTTGCCATAGTGTTGCTACACACTCGGGTGTGCTGACCTGCACTACAATTTGAATTGTATTTACTGCTGTTTTAGCTGCTTTTCTGTAACAAAAAAAAAACTTCTAAGCTTGTTTCCTGCCTTTCCTGTAACTAGTCAAGTCCAGAAACAGACTTGCTGTATCCCCCAAGACTTTCTGTGTTGGAGGGAAGTCTTCTAGCTTATCAGTGGGAGTGGTAAGCACTAGGTAGCCTATCTACCATGGGAAGAGTGGGTTTTAGCCCTGAAATTGTAGTTCATTGGCTGTTTGGGTAGTTTTTCCATCTCTTTCTACTTTATGGTTAAAAGCCCGTTTTGCATTTGGTCCCTGTCTTTCCTATAACTAGTGTAGTTCAGGTACAGATTTGCTGTATCCAGGACTGTTGGTAAGCTTCTGAGCCCCCCCAAGCCCTTCTGAGTTGGAGAGAAGCCTTCTAGCTTATCAGTAGGAGTGGTAAGCACTAGGTAACCTATCTACCACAGGAGGAGTGGTTTCTGGCCCTTCTGTGTTGGAGAGAAGCCTTCTAGCTTATCATTGGGAGTAGTAAGCACTAGGTAACCTATGTACCACAAGAGGAGTGGTTTCTGGCCCAGAAATTATAGTTTATTGGCTGTTTGGGAAGCTTTTTCATCTCTTTCAACCTTATGATTTAAAAGTCTGTGTTTGCGCTTGTTTCCTGCCTTTCCTGTTACTTGTTTAGTCCAGGTACAGATTTGCTGTATCCAATACTCTTTGTAAGCTTCTGAGCCCCCCAGGCTTTTCCGTGTTGGAGGGAAGCCTTCTAGCTTATCAGTGGGAGTGGTAAGCATCAGGTAGCCTATCTACCACAAGAGGAGTGGTCCCTGGCCTGGAAATTGTAGCTATTGGCTGTTTGAGCAGTTTTTTTCCATCTCTTTCAACTTTCTGGTTTGTGCCTGTTTCCCACCTTTCCTATAACTAGCCTAGTCCGGTTACAGAGCTGCTGTATCCAGGATTGTTAGTAAGCTTCTGAGCCCCCCAAGCATTTCTGTGTTGTTGGGAAGCCTTCTAGCTTATCAGTGGGAGGGGTAAGCACTAGGTAGCCTATCCCCCACGGGAAGAGTGAGTTTTGGCCCAGAAATTGTAGTTTATTTGGCCATTTGGGCAGTTTTACATCTCTTTCAACTTGCTGACTTAAAAGCCTACATTTGTACTTGTTCCCCACCTTTTCTATAACTAGTCTAGTCCAGGTACAGATTTGCTGTATCCCGGACTCTTTGTAAGCGTCTGAGTCCCCCAAGCCTTTCTGTGTTGGAGGGAAGCCTTCCAGCTTATCAATGGGAGTGGTAAGCATTAGGTAGCCTATCTTCCACAAGAGGAGTGGTTCATGGCCCAGAAATTGTAGCTATTGGCCATTTGGGCAGTTTTTTTTTCCATATCTTTCAACGTTCTGGTTTTAAAGCCGCACTTGCACTTGTTTCCCACCTTTCCTATAACTAGCCTAGTCCAGATACAGAGTTGCTGTATCCAGGACTGTTGGTAAGCGTTTGAGCCTCGTAAGCCTTTCTGTGTTGGAAGAAAGCCTTCTAGCTTATCAGTGGTAGTGGTAAACACTAGGTAGACTGTCTATGATGAGAGGATTGGTTCTTGGCCCAGAACTTGTAGTTTATTGACCATTTGGACAGTTTGTCCGTCTCTTTCAACTTTCTGGTTTAAAAGACCACATCTATGCTTGTTTCCCATCTTTACTGTAACTAACCTACTGGGTAGCACTAGAAAGCTTTAAACTGATAAAAGCCTTCTAGCTTATTAGAGAGACTTTGGAGTGATTAAGTATCAGTTTTCTGTACTTTCTTGCTGTGCTTAACTGATTTCTGCCTAAACGCAGATTTTCCAGCATTTATTGTGATTTAAAAGCTTGTTTTTTTTTTCACATATTGTACTTATTTGACTGCCTGCACTTTTAAAAAGTTGTTTTTTGTTTAAATAATTTAACTGTTGTAAGCTACACACTAAAGTGCGATAGCCTTTTCTGATCGTTTGTAGTCTTTAAAGCTGTTTTAAGTGTATTTTTTTACTATTTTTGCCGTATCTTTAAAAAAAAAAAAAAAAAATCATTGTTTCCTGCCTTTCTAAGCTAATATAGTCCAGTTTTCATGCTAGTGCTGAATTCAGGGCTGTGATACTAGTTTCTGAGTTGCCCGTACCTTACTTGGATAGAAGGAAGTTTCTCTGTTCACCTGTGAGAGAGGGGAACTTTGAGCAACCTATCTGTCCCTGGAGGAGTGGTTCCAGCCCAGAAGTTAGTAGTTTATTGGCCATTTTGGGTTAATTTCTATCTCTTTCATTTCCCTACTATAAAAAACGCGTTTGCATGGTTTTGCGCACCAGGCAGTGACACTGTCATCTATTGTTTCAGTACCTCGTGACATACCTCCTCAGATCATCACAGTGATTTACCAGAGGAATACAGGATGGATGATACACACACCAATATTATGGGCCAAATGCTACACATTCTTGCACAATCCAGCCTGTTGAGAGGTGTGCCTATGAGCAATTGACTGCTGGGGCTGTGGACATGGTCCAGCACCTTGGTGATATATTACAATGGTGGAATCTCTGTGCATTTCTGTTCTGGCATGGTCTGAGTTCCAGTCAAAGATTGGGTAATATAAGTCAGGCAGGATCAGGGTGACAGGCAGACTCCAGATAGATTTGTAGGGGATACGATATGTGGGGGGGGGGTGTCCTGTGTCAGATATATTGGCCTATAGCTACCAGTACTTTGCATAGGTTTCTTCTCAAAGGTTGACTGCATTTGGAGGGTCTTATGTGTGTCAGACTGTTTGATCAGCCTGGAGGTGTGTGTGTGTCTCATATATATGTATGGCCCACCTCATTTTGCTTGGATGGCCACATTTTGGGACCAAGATTTTGCATAGGATGAGTGATCAGAGAAGGGTGTGTTACTCACCCATGGCTGTGGGCCAGGGTTCTGTGGGTACAGACATGTCACCATCTTCCAGGGTTAGGACTGCCTGCAATGAGTGCATTCCCATGTTTAAACTCCTACCCCTGCCTGTTGACTGTACAGAGTATCACAGAATGCCCAGATTCATGACTCATGTATCTGGTTGGTTACCCAAACAAGTGTGGTTTTCAAAGAAAAGTGTTTCGTAAATCACTCAGGGTTGAAGTCAGATATTACTGATAGTTGACATTGCAGTTTCAGACTTCATACCCTTCAGACATTCCAATGTAATACAATCATTCCATCAACTTTCTAACATTATTAGAACAGTATTTCAAAGGTATCCTTCTCTTTGGACCTTTTTCACCCCATAATTCATGGCATTGCCCAGATTTCTGGCTTTCTGACACTGGCAGGTTTTCTCCTAGCAGTTAGCAGCATGGCCTTTATTTGCATTTTGTAGAGTGTGTTATGTTGGTGTTCTGGACCCCATGACACTCCCTAACAGGGCACTGTGGGTGAGGCTTGGGTATTTTCCAGAGGCCTGTAGACCAGGCAGTGCATTCTGATGATCATATGTTCCCAGGCTGCCAGCAGTGGACACCACTGGGATGGCACCAGTATGTTGCCTGTGGGTGTTACTGACAATTGCTTTCTGTTTGTGTTAAGGCATCACTCTGGTTGATGGCTGCATGCTGCTTAAGGCTAAGGACATGTTAGTGCATTTCTATGGGACTACAGGGGGGTGACACATCTGTACACAATACATATTTGCAGAGACTGTGCTGATATTTGTTTAACATTTTGGTCCCATTTTGCATAGTGGTATGCCCTATCTTTGAGACTACAGGCATAACAGTATCAAGCACAGGTCAGATTATTCTGTCATAAACATTTGTAGTTTTAGACTTCTTACCTTTCAGAGCCATACTGCCACTACCAGACCTGCTGTGATATCACTGTGTATGTCTGTAGGTGGAGATTTCAAGTATGTCGCCATGTGGGGGCCTTTGCCAGACATTTCTGTATGGTTTTCTACAGCTGATCTGCTGGATGAGGCTGGGGGTGGGTATGGGACCCCCACTTAGACATCCATGCATGTGACCTATGACCCCCCCCCCCAGTTATTTGGCTCATCACATATACTGCAGTGGTAAGCCAGTACTGGGAATACACTTACTGCTGTCCCACAGAGCTGTCAGTTGTCTGCTGATATCCCAGTAAGCCACCCCATTCCCTTGGATGCTTGCATCAGTACCATAGATATGCTATCAGAATACTCTACTCCATTCATTTATTGTTAAGGAGATTGACTTACCTTGTGCCTGAGGCAATTGTGAGGATAGTGCTTGAGGGCTGACTATGTCAGATGCACACAGTACACTGCCTATACATGGTAAATGATAGGTGGTGTGATTTTTGGCATCCATTTTACTGTGTGTGCAAGTCAGAGAGAGATATCAGTCTCTTGGGCCCTACGGTGTCAGTGTATGTGCTATGTGTTGCCTCTTTTCCAACCACAGGGCCTACTGGGCATGTCTCTGTCTGCCTACAGGGGCAGGCACAGGATGTTCCTCCTCCGAGTCCCTCTGCGCCTGTGGAGACCTTGGCAATGGTGGGGGGGCTGTGTGGCTCTTCTCCATTTTGTTCAGGCTGCAGCTGTTTACACAGGATCATATTGTGTAGCATGGCACATACCATGAACATGTGTGCACATGTGGCTGGAGAGTACTCCAAGGCACCACCACATATGTCAAGGCAGTGGAACTGTGACTTGAGCATCCCAAACACATGCTCTATAATGATCCTGGTTTGTCTGAGTGCCTCATTATGGTGTTCTTGTGTGGGTGTGTGTGTGCATTTCTGATGGATGTCATCAGCCACAGCTCTAGTGCGTAACCAGCATCCCCCACCAGATGGCCATAAGGGATGTCCCCACTGGCAAACACCTGGTACAGCTGTGATAAATTCCAGATTTGAGAGACATACATTCAGTGCTAAATTTACCCCCATCTCGCCCTCTAAAGGGCCCATCTTTATACCGGAAGAATGCAAAGGCCCTATAATCACGGCTGCACAGGTAAAAACTTCACTCTCCAAAGCCAAGAACACAGCATCCATGGGACCTTACAACATCCCAGGCTGCCTTCTACATGAACTGCAGAATGAACTGGCACCCCACCTAAGTACCATGTTCAATCATAGCCTCACCTCAGACTTTGTGCCCACTGAATGGCGCACCGTGACCGTTATCCCACTCCACAAAGGTGGGGCCACAACAGACCCCAGGAACTACCGCCCCATTAGCCTGACGAGCCTCGTCTGCAAGGCCATGGAATGTATCATCATGGAACTCATAAACAAAGACATTGGAAATCTCCAATCTCTGGACCCCACACAGTTTGGGTTTGTAAAAGGCAGATCATGTCTCCTAAAACTTGATAGACTTCTTTGAAGTAGTCACCAAAGCCATAGATGAGGGTAAGGTGGTTCACACAGCCTATCTAGATCTCGCCAAGGCATTCGACACCATCCCCCACTCTGGAATTATAGATAAACTCACTAAACTAGGTATAAATCCCTATGTCACAAGATGGGTTGCCAAATGGCTTACTGAAAGAACCCATACCGTGAAAGTAGCAGACTCCAAATCAGACTTCAGACCAGTGACAAGTGGAGTACCACAGGGTTCAGTCCTGGGTCCTCTCCTGTTTAGTATCTACTTCTCTGAAGTACAGGCTAACACAGAAGGTCTTTGGCTAACTAAATTCACAGATGACTGCAAACTAAGAGCCATAATTGAAACTTCTAATGATGTGGACATCCTACAAAAGGGCCTCACTGAGACAGATGCCTGGTGTCAAAGACATGGTCTCAAGCTCAATGCCAAAAAGTGCATTGTCATCCCCTTTGGTAAAAACTCTGTACCTATGAACTACCACATAGGCGGTAGTCTACTTAACACCAAAAGTGTGATAAGAGACCTTGGGACACAGGTTGACAGTAGTCTTTCCTTTGATAATCACATCTCCACAGTGGTCAGGAAATCCTTCTACGTGGCACACCTCATCACAAAAGGTTTCTCATCCAGAAAAAAAGAGGTCATTGTTCCCCTCCACTCATCACTCGTTAGACCCATTATAGAGTACAACGCCCCTTTTGGTATGTACCTCACAAGACATCTACAACAACTGGAAAGGTCGCAAAAATACCTCACAAAGAGGATTACTGGCCTCAAACAGATGCCTTACGCAGACCGTCTCAAAAAACTCCGTCGCATATCGCCTAGAGGCGATCTCTGCCTAACATACAAAGCTATGTCAAACCCAGAGCTGTTGGACATGCTCCACTTAAAGAAATCCCAATCCCTCTGAGCTACATGCTCTAGGGACCTAAACCTTGTCACCACAATAAACAGAACATGCTGGAGGGATAGATTCCTGTCCCAGAGACTTCCCATACTCTGGAACAGACTACCTATCTATGTCAAACAGAGCTCCTCATTAGCACTCTTCAAGAAAAATCTTGATGATTTGATGGGTAATAGGAAATTCACCCCAGGGATCACTTCTGTTGTTCTGCTTGGCAGGGGCACAGGAAAATAATTTTCTTGGGTGGCAAAAGACAGGGTACCTTTTTGGCTAGGCTTGTATAGGCCCTAGGGCCAATAGTCTAGTACCTACCTATGAACCTATGAACCTATGATAGCTTCCAGGGCTGCCAGCACACACATTCATGACAATGTCCTGGGCATCATACATGACCTGGCAGTTGATAGAGTGGAACCCCTTGCGGTTTAGGTAGACCCTACCCTGGTCACCAGTTGGTGCTTTGATGTGGATGTGCACGCAGACTATGGCAACCAGTACTTCCGGGTATTCTGCTATATGGTGTAAGAGACACATATTGCTGGTCCTCTCCTCATGGGTGGAAGTAAATGTGTTCAGCAGCATGTGGGCACATGACATCCAGGAACTGGTGGAGTATCCTGGATGCAGATGCCTGTGAGACCCCCATGATATCCCCAGTTGGTCTTTGTAAAATACGTGTAGCTAGTATTCTTAAGGCTACACATACCTTAGTATCCAGTGGAATGTGTTCCCCTCTGTTGGTTCTGGGTCTGAGGCGAGGCCAGCACAGCTCAACAAGTTGTTGAAGTATGTCCCTGTCCATCCCATAGCACTCTACTATCTCCACATCATGTAGCCCCTGGTAGGTTACCCTGGGTCTGAACACTCTTCTCCTCCTCCTCATTCTGAGTTGGTTGTCAGCATTATCCTCCTCAGCGGCCTCGGCCTCTTGCACATACTGATAGATCAATGCGACAGCAGCCCCTAACATTTTTTCTAGTTTTGTCAGTTAATATTTCCCTGTATGTGTACACCTATGGTGCAGAGTTTATGGGAAAAACCAGACTGGAAGGTGTTTGCATAGTTTATAGTGGTGTGCTGCAGATGCTTACTGTGTGATTGGCTGACTTTGAGACAATTCCACTTGCCAGTTATTTAACTTGTATTTGAGTGGCTGTATTTTGCTATTTCCCTTTTTTTCCTTTTATCCCTTCCCATCTCCACCCCTTTTAAGGCCCGAGGTGCAGCCCGCAAACCCAAATGTAAATAGTGTTGCTATTTCCTTTTTTTTTTTAAGTCCCAGTGTGCGCCGCATGCACTCATTTAGCCAAGGTAAACACATTTTAGCAGAAATGGCCCTCCTTGGATGTGAACACCATCTTCATTACATGGTGTAAGACATTACAGCCTCAGACACACACTGTTGCTTAGCTGTGTTTAGCTAAGCGCAAACCAAGGCAACGGAGCTCCAATGTGCTTACAGCAAGCATGACACACCCCCTTTTGATGTTAGCTTCTCCTCCTGCCTACACATTCCTGTTCTGGCAACTACACAATTAGGTGCAGTGTGTGGACTTAGAATATTTTGTGATTCAGTAAATTTTCCCCTCATTTGCATACCCCACTGCCTTAGTCCATAGTTACTGCACTAACACAGAGCCTTTCCCCTTGACAACCACTGCTCCCTGATATTGTTTTGATTCTGCATGCCATTGACTATAATGGCAAAATGCAGATTTCCCCTAAGATTGACTTTTTACATTTTTTTAATTTTTCAGCCCGATCCCGTTTGCTCGCTATTGACCTATGCTTAAACGGACGAGATTGGCCAACAAAAAAAACTTGATTTTTTTAATTAAATTAAACACTTTTCCATGCCAATGGCCATATATTTGGCCATTGGCATGCCTAAAGTTTATAATGCATGCATTTATTTGAGCTGTCATGCCTCCGTTTTGCTATTTGCAGAAATGTGTTCGGTTAGTAATCAAACACATTTCTGCAACTAGCACTGTTCATGCATGGATGACTGCCTGCTTCCTGAATCACTAATTCACCTCATTTGCATGTTTTTCTCCAGCAAATGAGATAATTAGCATTCCACATGGCTTTCTGTGCAGGAACAGTGTCAGAAGGTTCGTGCACGTCAGATCAGCTGTTTGCTGAATCGCTCGGCAGCCATATTCCATGCAGAAGCGGCTACACTGTTCCTGCACAGAATAAAAAGTTTAATGAATCCCGGGGATGATTATACGTGTGTGCTTAGTAAAAGAAGCACGTCTGTAGTGAAGCATGTTTTTGATGCAATAAGTTATGTTGGCTAGCATGTTATGGATTTCTGTTTACATTTAGTTTGTATTTGCTATCATTTTATTTACTTCCTAGAGTATGTAAAATTATTTTCATAGCCCCTTAGAACTAATTTCAGTTTCTCAACACAATTATTATATCTGCTGGCCAGAGTTTAGGGTGATCCAAAGAGACTACACAAAAGAAGGAAAAGGAGTGTCACATACTGTATATTTTGAATATTAATATTCAAATGTAAATATAATAATATTAGTATACACTAAATATTATAGGAAGATCATAAATAGAATGATTTATATTCATTGTTGTGTTCATGTCATGACTTGCAGCTATGTGTGGATGATAGTGAGACAGCAGAAATAATAATAATGTAATTATCACTGTGCTATTATCATGAGATGATTGCAGGAAAACTCTGCTACAGCGCCTTTGAATGAGTATGTATATTTTGATAAAGGCTGATAACACTGTGGATGGTAAAGTTGTATAAGATGAAGATTATTGTGCACCTGTCATTTTATTTTACTGATGATTAATTTGATATTGTATTTTATGACAGTATTGTATGTGTATATAATTGTTTTCACTTGAAAAAACATTTAATAAAACTGTGTGTGTGTGTGTGTGTGTGTGTGTGTGTGTGTGTGTGTTTGCATGTGTGTGCATATGTATTTACAAGATACAAGATGAAACAGGGTGAATCTATAATGTGGGAAATATTATCTGTATGAAAGAAAGGACCCAGGCTTATGACAATGTACCTTCATTCATACAAAATAAAAGAATACTTGGTGAATATAAACCAGAAATACAGATGAGTAAGTTGGGGAAGCTTGCAAATTATAGTACCGAATAATTGTCTGATAAGATGTTATGCAAGTGAGGTTAAATAAATCTTCAGTAACATCATGGTTGTAAGAAAGGAATGCCAATAACTTTTGTTTATCCAGCAGTAATAGCAACTCTCTGAAGCTGTTGGAATTCTGATATGTGGTCTCAATCAAAGCCAATAAGTATGTGTGTGACAGCTGAATGCTACAAAGTAAACTCAATGGACAGGGTCATTTGTGAAACCCAACTCATCGTACAACAGCTGCAGTGAGTCACTGAGCTGGTACATGACATAGGGTAACTCTGTATACAGTGCGGAGGGAAACAGCCAGAAGGAAACACCATGCAGATCTTCTGCACGGGCACTGCTATAGCACAAATAGGCAAAGTATGTACCTTAATATCCTGGGGGAGCATAGTACAGTCCCATTGCAGGTGGGTAGAGGGTAACTTTTTATAGAAGGCTACATGCTCCATCTATAGAGAAGAACAGGCAAAAATCTCACTGGCATGTGTGTTGAAAAACCTGATACTATGTACAGGAAGGGTCACTATCAATAGCATCCAGGACAGAGAAGTTCTGCATGAAGCAGAGCATATCAGCATGTGCTGGGTGCATGTCAGGCAATGGTGGTCATACAGGTCACTTGAGTTCAAGGAGAAAGCATGCAGAAGCAAGTGTCTTATTGTAGGAGGTCCTCATATGGATCCTGCTTGTCGAAGTGGAGAATACACCAAATAGATAGAACTTTGACAGCTTGGTGGCATGCAAGAAGACAAACACCTGCACTGTGGTAGGTGCTGAACATTGACTACTGAATGCTGCTCAATGCACATAAAGGCTTCTGTTCAATAAATCAATAGTGCATTTTAATTGTTTTAAGTATGTTTTTGAAACAGCATAATGAAAGAAAGGCAAGCTGTTCCAAGTGTACATAAGCACTGATAATTTAGTTTGTGTTTTACATAAATATTGAAAAAAAGCTGTCTAGTCAGACAATATATATACATATATATATATATATATATATATATATATATATATATATATATATAAATATATAGTTTACTATCAAATGAAAAAAATGCATTCATTTGACTTACACTTGATCGAACGTATAATTTCAAAGTTTTTTTAATGTCGATTTAGTTTTTGCTGAATCTACAATGTTGAAATGCTCTTCCTGTTCTACATCTCAAACAGCAAATGGGTTTTCACACTCATCTCCCGGAAATATCGGCTGTCGAAAACCAGCTTTACCATGTTCAACATTTGGGATGTAAAATATTTTAAATTCCAACATTGCAGTTTGGCGTTATGATCACTCTAACGGATGCATTTCTTTCATCTGATAGTAAACTTATATATTAATGCTAACTTAGATAAGCTTGTTTAGGTAATGCTGAAATGCCAATTTCATTAGTAAAAACAGAGTGACTGTATTACAAAATGAGTAAAAGAATGCTTCATATTTTATTTACTGCGGGTATTCATCTTTAGCTTTTACTTTAATCAAACAAATAAAAAGATTTTGCATAGTTGTTTAGATAATATAGTAATAATCATTTAATAAATAAAAGGTTGAAAGTATTGCAAAATGAGTGGTACAGAGCTTCGTGTTTATAAAAGTTTCATTGTTCTACTGTTATAACATTGGTTAGGCTTGCTTTTGGTTGCTATAGATACAGGTGCCAATTATAGATTGCTCCTTTACCCAGTCAACACGCATCTTTTAACAGAAGTGAGAAAGCAGTTCCAGCCATTCTGAATCATCTTAGGGATAAAATAGCAAATCTAACCTGAACAAAAGGCTTGAAATCACAAAACATTGCACAAAGGAGAAAGGCAGAAGTCAAGGGTGAGGTCAGAATGAGAAGGTAATGACAAGATTGTGTCAGTAACGCGAGGGTCAGCATGGTGAGGTAATGACAAGATTGCATCAATAACGAGACAGACATCTACTGTAGTTATTTTTTTTTTTAGTAATTTATGTTTAGTAGAAAAAAGTCTACTTTTAACAATTTTATGAACATTAATTGAAATAGTCTGATTAGTAAAAAACTATTAATGCAATAACTAAGCAATAGATACTATACACTTGCTAAATTTTTTTACATAAAACTAGATGTATATACTGCATGAGAAGGCTAAGTTACTTGTCTCCTCCTGCATGTACATTAGTATGGTACATTAACATGTCGTTTTGATTACTTGGATTCCAGGAATGCAGAGGTTATAGGCTGAATTCACAGTGCAGCTTATCAACATGGCACAGAACTTAAACTGCACATACACACCACATAGCAGAGGTAAACAGGCATTAATAAAGAAGTAGAGTTATATACCATGAGTAGGCAAATTTCAGGGAGTCAGATGTGGTGTAGAAGAATCATGACATTACTGATGAGGATCCGAAGGTATTATGGCAGACATAAGCCAAGATAGGACACAGGACACCATTCTCCTTGCTGTACTTATAGTCTCTACTGCCTCAAGTGAAGGCTAACAGCATTCTTTGTGAAGACTAATTTGTAATAATGCAGAAGGAGGTGTTAATAACTGAAATAATATATTTACATTATACTCTAATCAGAGGTATAGTGCTTCTTGAGCAGGGTAGGTGTCTACAGAACTGGGTAACTGTTTAGAATATGTACTGGGGGACACAGCTCATGCAGATGTGGCTGCACTGTGTGCATGTTAGGTATGACAGTTGTAGAGGGAAGTCTGGAAGGAATGATGCAGTTCATGGACATACCCAGCCACAGTTGCTTAAGAATGGCACTGGCATCAACACCCAGGAGCAAGGATGATGGTGAAGCATGAGACCGTGACCACCTCTGTGTGGCCTGTACCTGACCAGTGCCTACAAAACATTTTCTTGTGTGCCTTAGTCATACTTCCCCAGGCACCCTTTGGTGGGTGATGTGGGGAGATGGTAGTAGTACGTGAATGTGACCTACGTGAATTTTATGGTATACCCACAGTGATGGTCATGAGAATGTCATAAGTTGAGTACATAAAATGAATTTTGGCACCTGTGCTCCTCTCCAGCACCCCAATGATGTGGACTATATATTGAAAGTCTTCATATGTGTTTTCCCATAGGCAGTATAGGACATCTATCATCTCTGTGACAGTGGTGGTGGTGGCATCTGCCTCTGCCTGCTGGACCCATCTCAGTCAGTGACTGGGAGGTTTGTTCATAGTGGCCATCAGCCTGCATCTCCTGACCAATATCCCCACACTCTGTGGGGCTGCCATTAGGCAGTGAATGACTGTGCTTTCTGAGTGGATGTACTTGGCATGACTTGTCATTCCATGGTTCACTTGATGCTGGGACAACCTCCGCAGGCAGCAGAGCTGTGTCACTGGACTTGGGTAATAACATGCCCTCCACAGTCATCATTTCTGACAATAGCATTGTGGCTTCTGACTGTACTACCATAAAGTTACCATCACCATTTCCATCAATGTCTGGTGCAGTACTAACATAAATCTTGTCCTGTTCTGTGGAAAATACCCCATAACTGCAACACCTTTGAAAGAAGGCAAATAATGGCCCATGTGTGACATTACTAGTATGTAGCAATCCCACCACCCAGTGATGCAGCCATGTCCCAAATGACTGCTATCAAAGAAGGTAAACACATGCACCTACAGTGATATGTCAACAAGTTTGTAGAACATTCCAGAGCTTAAGGCATATGCATGCCCCCATACCATGTAGCTGACGTAGGGTAATATCAGTCTGATGCATCACCTGTGGAAATGTTGGAAGACACATCCACTTTAGCTCACAAATCCATGCTTCTACCAGGAATCAGTCTCCATTCTGTCTCCTCATACAAGAACATGAGGAACTCCTCTGTGACCATCAGTCATGGCCATCCCCTCCAAAGCAATCTTATAAGCCATTTGGCCATCATTTGAGATCATACTGGTAACAATTTTCCAGACCTGATGGTCTGCCCTGTTGTGGCCACAGATAGTATTCATGTACACCTCCAGCTCCTGTCACTACAGACATTGAAAGCCCATTTTTTATTATCTGTTTTCAGTATCTACCATCTACAGCTGCAGTGCATAACCAGCATCCCCCAAAAGATGGCCATATGGGATGTCCCCACTGGCAAATGCCTGGTACAGCTGTGATGAATTCCAGATCTCGGAGTCATGATAGCTTCCAGGGCTGCCAGCACACACATTCATGATAATGTCTTGGGCATCATACATGACCTGGCAGTTGATAGAGTGGAACCCCTTGCGGTTTAGGTAGACCCTACCCTGGTCACCAGTTGGTGCTTTGATGTGGATGTGCATGCAGACTATGGCAACCAGTACTTCCGGGTATTCTGCTACATGATGTAAGAGACGCATATTGCTGGTCCTCTCCTCATGGGTGGAAATAAATGTGCTCAGCGTCATGTGGGCACATGGCATCCAGGAACTGGTGGAGAATCCTGGACACAGATGCCTGTGAGACCCCCATGATATCCCCAGTTGGTCTTTGGAAAGTACCTGTAGCTAGTATTCCTAAGGCTACACATACCTTAATATCCACTGGGATATGTTCCCTCTGTTGTTTCTGGGTCTGAGGTGAGGCCAGCACAGCTCAACAATTTGCTGAAGTATGTCCCTGTCCATCACGTAGCTACTGTCTGTGTCTGCGGTAGCTTCTTTAGACATTTTATCTCCCTTGCTGCCATATCATATCCATAAAGTAAGGGCATATATCTATGGTCTATGAGGGACACACTGTGCGCTCAGTTTACTGGAGCTGCTCAAAATTTGGAATCTTTAGCCAGGTCTAGAGTGCATCTGCACTGAAATCCAAGGGATCCACTGAAAAAAAATGAAAAAATAAGTACTGTAGTTAATTGAATTACTGTTTCATTTTGCTGTTTGTGACTAAATCCAACTAGTCAACTTCCTTCCCAAATACCATATTCAGAAAAATCTTTCCACAATGAACAGGCAGTTTCCCATCATTTCTCCTGCCAGCTTGATTGATATGGGCGTCCTGAGACAATGTAACAATTGCCTCATGTATACTGACAACCATTTACTCCTAAGCAAACTAACACACTGTGTGAGAGATGCAAGTACACTGTGGAACTGGAGTCAATTTTCTCATGTAAAAACAAACTAGACATCAAACAGTTTGCCAGCAAATACGCTTCAGCTTTCAAGAAAACCTCACCTCTCACACAAAGCAAGATTATGACACATAAACCCACATATGTGGGGGTACTCAGTAAAAGTCTACTAAAAGAACAGAGACCTCCCAAATGCACACCACCCGCACTCACCACTAACCAAAAATAAACCACTACAGCCCAGCACTTTAGTCATGGGAGATTTCAACTATCCTTCCATAGAACAGAGGACATACAAAAGCAAAAACACACTCACTCAGATGCTCCTGGACTTTATTAACGCAAATGGTCTAGAACAGATAATCTGCACCCCCACTAGGGGCTCTAATGTTCTGGACATAGTACTCACCAACATGGGGGGGTGTCACTGTACTTCCCCATGCGTGATGTCCTCCCTGGTTAGGTCAGACCACAAATCAGTCTCGTTTGAAGTAACTACTGAAATTGACACCTTCACAGGAACAAAATTATAAAAGCCTTTTTAAAAGCTCCCTACAGCCTACTAAGTGACGGTATTAAAAGCCTCATACTACTCACAATCACAGACATCAATGATCACTATGCAGAAGTGCATGCAAATGCCCTGTACAAACATCAAAGCAACTGAATAAACTCTGCTGTACCTGACTGGATCAACAAGTTTTCCTGGAAATACCATGGCGGACTTCAAGTATAAACAAATTATACAACAACAGGAAGAAACTGTTGTCCAAAAGCAAGAGGGATATCATTCTGCAGAGGAAGAGTTCCCTCCTAAGCCTAAACAAGAAAATCAGAAATCTTGTAAAGTCTTCTAAAGCACATTATGAAACTAGAATCACATCCCTATCCAACGATAATCAAAAGGCATTCTTTAACTACATCCAAAGTCTAAAAGGAAATGCCCAGCTATTTGCCAAACTGGTTGCAGATGGGATCACTCATACTACACCAGAACATAGTGCCAACCTGCTAGCTGACAGATTCAGTGCAAATGTCACCCCCCCATCCCCATCGACCATATCCCAAAGCATACCTGACACCAGCCCTTATTCTAGTATCTCTAGAGAACATGTCATTTCTGCACTCGCCAAGGCCAAAAATACGGCCTCAATGGGACCAGATAGCATCTCAGGTTGTTTACTAAACAATCTGAAACAAGACCTAGCAGACCCACTTGGCATTCTCTTTAATCATAATTTGAAAACTGGCCATGTTCCTGCTGAATGGAGGACAGCAACAGTAATTCCCCTGTGCAAAGGGGGGGGCATCAACTGACCCTTGCAGTGGGAGAAACAGACATATGTAGGTTTTGTAAAACCGAATTGGAAACAGTCACATACCTTTTTGCTGGATGCGACACACTAATGGCAGAATAGTGTGGCGAGACTGTTGCACTGGAGATTGTGCAAACATTATGGTATCAAAGTGGCTGAAAAACACTGGAAATATGAGCCACACAGAATCATAGAGAATTATGAAGTTTATATCACATAGGATCACCCAATACCAACAGTTCGAAAGATAGATGCCAGAAAACTAGATATAGTGGTCCAAGAAAAGAAGATAAAAGTAGCATTGATCATTGAAATCGCCATACCCAGTGACTACAGTTTTTTGCATACGGAGAGACACAAAGTCATAAAATCCTTGGATCTGCAGGCAGAAATGAGAGCCATATGGAAGAAAGATACCCAGACAGTTCCAACAGCAGAAGGAGCAATGCGTCTTATAAAAAAGAATTTACAGCCGTATTTAGATATGTTACCAATTTATGTAACACCATACGAATTGCAGAAGGAGTCATTACTGGACAAATTGCGGGTGCTGTGAAGAGCACTTTTGGCTGACATCAAAGAGTGAAGCAATACTAATTTCTTGAACTTTAATCGTAATTTGACTTAAGAATGGGGTCCATTCCCACCATGGTATTAGAAACCCAAAAGACTTGGAAAAATTAAAAAATACAGACCCATAAGTCTAACCAGCCTCATCAGCAAGGCCATGGAAAGAAATATCATGGACCTTATCAACAAGGACATAAGTGACCTCGAAACACTGGAACCAACCCAGTTTGGCTTTGTTAAAGGTAGATCATGCTTATTAAACCTGGTGGACTTCTTTGAGAATGTCACCAAAGCCATGGACGAAGGTAAGACAATGCACATGTGTATCTCGACAAAATTCCCCATTCTAGCATTGTTGAAAAACTGTCCAGATAGGGATTAACCCTCACATTACTAGACTGGTTGCCAATTGGCTCACTGATAGAACACACTCTGTCAAAACTGGTGACTCCACCTCCACCAGTAGATCCGTCAGTAGTGGAGTACCTGGGCCCATTACTATTTAGCATCTATTTCTCGGAAGTCCAGGCCAAAGTAGACGGCCTTTGGTTCACCAGGTTCACTGATGATTGAAAACTGAGAGCAAACATTGAGAGCCCCAACAATGTCAACATATTACAAAAAAGGCTAACACAAGCAAATGCTTGCTGCCAAAGCCATGGTCTAAAACTGAATACAAAAAAATGCATCATTATTCCCGTTGGCAAAATAAAATTCCCTACAAATTACAATGCTGACAGCACCCCTCTGTATTCTAAACTTAATGGTGTGAGATGTGGGAACACAGGTTGACAGCAATCTGAACTTTGAGCACCAAGTTTCCACAGTGGAAAGGAAAGCCTTCTATGTAGTGCACATCGTAAGCAAGGCCATAGCATCCAGGTCAAGGGATGTTATAACTCCACTGTACTCGACCCTCATCAGACCACTAATAGAGTATAATGCACCCTTTTCCATGTACCTCACCAAACACCTACAGGAGCTGGAGGGACTTCAGAAGTTTCTCACTAAGAAAATACAGGGACTTCAAACCATAACCTGCATGGACAGGCTGAAAGCCCTGTCATTTTACTCTATATCTTATAGTCTGCTGAGAGGTGATTTATGCCTGGCCTATAGGCCAATCTCCAACCCTGCTATAATGGAAATGCTGTACAACTGTAAGTCAAATGGCATAAGAGTCACTTGCTCTAAAGATCTCACCCTATCTTGTGAAAGGCAGATATGTCTCCCAGAGACTGATGCTTCTCTGGAATAGACTTCCTATTCATGTAAAACAGAGCTCTTCATTGACCCTATTCAAATGCAACCTAGATAATTGGATGGGAGACAGCAAATTCTCCCCTGGACTAGCACTCATGTCTTTCATGGACAGGGATAACCGGTGTTGATCACAGAAATGATCTTTTCATAAATTAATTCTGCAAACTACCCTAAAAGAACAAATGTGGATACTTGGGAATAACATGGCTAGGCTTGTAAAGGCTTTAGGGCTGCTAGGATCATAACCTCTTATGAACCTATGAGCCTACAATACATGAAGTATATGCTGCTGTGTGTGTATACACTCATTGTATCTGTGCAGCTATTAGGTGCAATCCCTACCACAACCCACTATCAAAGGACAGGTCCGTATACTATCTCAGTGGGGCAGTATGGTGATATACTTTGCTATAGCATGCAGCCTGTCAACAACCTATGCATACTTGTGCAAATAAATGCTCTGCATATTTAAACCAGCATAGTATCAATTAGCATGTGTTCTCATGTCAGCTTCTATATGAGAACAAATACACAATCATTCTAAAATGCAAGGCATTCTTCTCTCTTGGTGCCGCAAAACCATTGTTGTACCTCAAACAACCCTACAGCTACTACCTAAGTGGGTCACTGACAATCACATCAGCCACAGTCCCAGGCATACATTGTGATTGCACACTCTGTGTTCCTCACATATCAGGGGACACCATTAGTAAGATCACAATATACGATCTGGCAGGGGGTGGATAGCCTGGCATAGTAACACAACTTCCCAGCCATGATCAGTGGGTAACCAACCAGTGGCTAGGCCCAGTTATAAGGGTAAATAGAGATATTACTGACCTTGGGCTGGGTATGGCAATTTGATAGACTGGCAGTCATCTCTCATCCCCCGCATTCCCATCATGGTGTTCCATTTCCTTGTGTGTCACATCTCTGCCAGTTTGTATTCCATTCCTCCCCATTGCCATCCTCCTTCTAAAGGTATGTATTTGTGTCCCCTTTATGTTCTCAATAATCAAATCCAGCACATGAGACAACACATATTATAAAAATAATGAGTTTCTTTTGGAACCAGATAAGACAAGACCTACTTTGTCTCAAAACCAAGGCCTTACATCAATATTTTTAGCAAAATAAACCTGGGGATGAGATACAATAGCATATGTTAAAATGGGAATGTGACAGGGTTATTTTTCTTGCTAAGTTCTATCTAAGTGCACATTGGGGGTTGTGAATGCTTTCATAGGATCATAGGATCATAGGATCATAGGAGGTTTCTAGACTAATCATCCCCAGGGCCCTTACAAGCCTAGCCAAGTTCAACCCATGTTCCAAAGTGTGTCTGGTTCAAGCAGACACTAAAATCAGCACCAATTGCCCCTGTGCAAGATGGACACAGGTGGAACCCCTGGGGTGAATTTCTGGTAATCCATCCAATAGTCCAAATTACACTTAAATAGGGCCAATGAGGGGCTTTGTTTAATATGAATAGGAAGCTTGTTAAAAGGTGGGGCAACTTCTGTGAGACAAATCTGTCTCTCCAGCAAGGTCTGTTGATGTCACATACCAGGTTAAGGTCCCTTGAACATGTGACCAGTGTGTGCCATTTGACTTGCAAAAAAGCTGGGTCAGAGATTGCTCTATATGCAAGGCACAGGTCGCTTCTGAGCAGTCTGTATGACACAGAGTAAAGTGAGAATGATTTCAGTCTGTCAGCATAAGACAGATCTTGAAGACCCTGAATTTTCTTGGTAAGGAAACTTTGTGGTCTCTCCAACTGATGCAGGTGTTTGGAAAGGAACATACCAAACGGAGTGTTATACTCTATTATTGGCTTGATAAAGGAAGAGTAATGGGGGGTTATATCCTCTTTTTTTCTGGAGGCAATGCCCTTACTTATGAAATTATCAATATAAAATGCCCTTGTTACCACTGTGGAGACATGGTAATTGAAGTTAAGGTTGCTGTCAACCTGTATGCCCAGATCTCTCACCACTGACTTTAGGGTAATGCTATTAATGTGTAGTTTTCAGGAACATCACCCTTGCTGAAGGGGATGACAATGCATTATTTTGATTTAGGTTTAAGGCCATGACTTTGGCACCAGTCATTAGTCTGTGTAAGACCTTCTTGCAGGATGTTGACATTGCTAGGGGTTTCAGTGTCACTCCCACCAACTTTGTCAGTTACAGTTCTTTAGTTTTAGCCTGTTTTTTGGAAAAGTATATTCCGAACAGTAGGTGTCCCAGAACTGATCCCCCATGGAATACAACTGGTTACTGGTCTACGGGAGAAGGTGGAGTCCCCTATTTTGGCTGTATGAGTTCTATCAGTGAACCGGTTTGCAACCTACCTGATAATATATGAATTGATACCCAGCTAGGTGAGTTTATCAATGATGTCTGAGTGGGGAATTTTGTCAAAGGCCTTGGCTAAGTCTAGGTAGGCTGCATGCACAGATTTGCCCTTGTCTAGGGCTTTGGTGACTGTCTTGAAGAAGTCCACCAAGTTTAACAGGCATGATCTCCCCTTGACAAAGCCAAACTGTGTGGGTTTGAGCATTTTGAGATTTCCTATATCTTTGTTAATAAGGTCCATGATGATTTGATAGGAAGAAATGGAAAGAGATGATCCGCTGTAACGGGAAAAGACAAAAGATGATGATGATGATGATTTGTTCCATGGCCTCGCAGATAAGGCTGGTCAGCCTAATGGGTCTATAGTTCCTGATGTCTGTAGATGCACCCTCTTTATGTAATGGGCTGTCAGTAGCTATTTTGCATTCCTTTGGGGTGAAGCCAGTGCTTAGGTTATCTGGTCCCACAGAAGCTGTATTTTTGGCCTTGGAGAGGGAGTATAAAATCTGCTCCTCAGAGATACTAGGGGGCGATAGGTGTTAGGGATGCTTTGGGGTATATGTGGCAGAAAGAGGGGAGTGAAGTTTTCATTGAATCTGTCAGCCAGCAGGGTTGCTATATCCACAGGTTTTGTATATGCAGTACCATTAACTACGTGTTCAGCGCAAATCTGGGCCTTACCTTTGAGGTTACTGATGTAACTAAATAATGCCTTGTGGTTTTCCTTAGTTAGGGAAGCTAATTTGAATTCATAGTTAGCTTTGGACGACTTCACTAGGAGTCTTATTTGCTTGTTTAAGTTGAGGAGGGAGTGTTTCCAGTTTTGAGACCATTCCTTCCTGCTCTTAGACAACAGTTTCTTTCTAATATTTTATAGCCTATCAATGGCAGTTGTTCATCAGGCAGGTTTGTTTTTCCTTGAAGATCTTGCTTTGGTTCTATCAGGTATGGCAGAGTGACTACAACTGTACAGGTGCTCATATAAAGCATTAGTGTATAACTCAGCATAGGTGTCTGTTCTGTAAGGGGGGCTATAAAGCTGTTTATGCTGTCACGTAAGAGGTTGTAATTAGCCTTGGAGAAGTTTTTTAGTCTAGTTGTTGCTAAGGGGAGTCTTGTGTTATAATTACTTCTAGCGGGACTGATTTATGGCAAGATCTCTCTAGGAATAGCCATACACTGGGGATGGTGCAGTAGTCCCTATGTTTGTGAGCACCAGATCCAGGATGTTTGAACCCCTTGTGGGTATTTCAACCTGCCAGTCCAGGGCATTGGAATTAATGAAGTCCAGGAACCTTTGGGCAAGTGAGTTAGAACACATATAATTTACAGAGTCAATGGATGGGTAATTAATGCCACTGAAAACCAGGGTGTTTGGTTGTATCTTGACTGACTCAAGTAGATCCAAGCCAACTAAGTGGATGTCCTGATTCATAGCTTCATAGGTTCATAGGTAGGTACTAGGCTATCAGCCCGAGGGCCAAAGTAAGCCTAACCAACAGTGTTTTGGCTTTTGTCACCCATGTATTGTTAAATTTCTGCCCCTCTATCGAGCAGTGCACCAGACATAATCCCAGGGGTGAATTTCGTATCACTCATCCACTTATTAAGGTTTTTCTTGAATAGAGCTAATGACAAGCTCTGATTGATGTGGATGGGAATCTTGTTCCAGAACATGGGAAGTCTCTGGGACATGAATCTATCCCTCCAACATATCCTATTTATTGCTGTGGTGAGGTTTAGGTCCCTAGAGCATGTAGCTTGGGGAAACTGTTATTTCCTCAAGTGGAGCATGTCCAATAATTCTGGGTTTGACATAGCTTTCTATGACAGACAGAGGTCTCCTCGGAGTAAGTGGTATGCGACCAAGTAGAGTTTGAGTTTCTTGAGCTGGTCGGCATAGGGCAATTGTTTGAGGTCAGCGATCCTCTTGGTGAGGTACTTTTGGGGCCTCTCATGTTGCTGTAGGTGTCTTGTGAGGTACATCCAAAACAGGGCATTGTATTCAATGAGGGGTCTGATAACTGATGAGTAGAGGGGAATGATGACTTCCTTATTACTAGATGTGAACCCTTTTGTGATTAATTGGGCCACGTAGAAAGGGTTTCTGACCACTGTGGCAATGTGGTTATCAAAGGAGAGGTTGCTATCCACTTGGGTCCCAAGGTCTTTTATCACACTTTCTGTGTTAAGTGAACTTCCCCCCTATTTGGTAATTCATTGGTACCATGTTTTTGCAAAAGGGGATAATAATGCACTTTATGGCATTTAGTTTGAAGGTGTCAGTATCGGTGAGGCCCTTTTGCAGGATGTCTACGTTGGCAGGGGAATTGATAATAGCACACAGTTTGCAGTCATCTGCGAACTTGGTTAGCCATAGACCCTTGGTGTTTGCTTGCACTTCAGAGAAGTATATACCAAACAGGAGGGGTCCCAGGGCTGACCCCTGGGATACTCCACTTGTCACTGGATTGGAGTCGGATCTGGAGTCAGCAACTCTTGCCATGTGGGTTCTGTCCATGAGCCAATTGGCCACCCATCTCATGATGTAAGGGTTTATGTCAAGTTTGGTGAGTTTATCAATGATTCCTGAATGAGAGATAGTGTCAAAGGCTTTAGCGTGGTCCAGGTAGGTTGTGTGTACTACCTTGCCCTCATCTATGGCCTTCGTAACTGTTTCAAAGAAGTCTATCAGGTTTAGGAGACATCACCTAACTTTTACAAAACTGAATTGGGTAGCATCCAGAGTTTGGAGGTTACCTATATCTTTGTTTATGAGTTCCATGATTATTTGCTTCATGGCCTTGCAGACCAGGCTTGTCAGGCTAATAGGTCTATAGTTCCCAGGGTCTGTGGTGGTTCCTCCTTTGTGGAGTGGGATAAACCATTGCTGTGTGCCATTCTGTGAGCACATAAACTGTGGTGAGGCTGTGGTTGAACATGGATTTTAGGTGGGGGGCTAATTCATTTTGGAGTTTGTGTAAGACGCAGCCTGGGATGTTGTCCAGTCCCATGGATGCTGTGTTTTTGGCTTTAGAATGTGCAGGTTTTCCTGTGTGTTTGTGATTGCTGGGCCTCTACAACCATCTGGTATAGTTATGGGCTCTTTGGGGGGTGAGGGGGAGTAAAGTTTGCACTGAACCTATCTTCCAATATGTTGGCAATATCAGTTGGCTCTGTATATTTTGTGCCATTCTGTTGTAGCTTGGTGCAGATCAGGGTGTTGCCATGGAGATTCTTGACATAGCTAAAGAATGCCTTGTGGTTGTCTTTGGAATTCGTGGCAATTTTTCTTTCAAAATTAGTTTTGGAGGATTTTATGAGTGATCTTAGTTTCTTACTGAGGCTCTTCAGTGAGTTCCACCATACCTGGGTTTTTACTCTCTCTTGCAACAGTTTCTACCTTCTGTTGTAGAGTTTGTTAATGGCAGAGGACCAACAGATCGGCTTCCTTTTTTTGGAGGATCGTGTCTTGGTTTTGTTGGGGATAGCATGATCCATGCACTCATGCAGGTGCTTGTAGAGTGCATTTATGTAGGATTCAGCAGTCATGACTGTATTGACTGTGTTTTCCATCTGCAGGGGTGTCACGAATTTAGTCACCTCATTTTTGAAAAGCATGAAGTTCACTTTGGAGACATTTTTTTACAATGGTTTTCTTGTGTTGGGGTGGGGTCGGGATGTGGATATCTAGGGTGATTAGTTTATGGTCCGATCTAACCAATGAGGAGTTGATCTCGGGCATTGAGCACTGGTCACCCATGTTGGTAATGACCAGGTCCAGAATATTATTGCCCCTGGTGGGGATGTTGACAAGTTGATCCAGGGCATTAGAGTTTATGAACTCCAGGAATCGTTGAGCCAGGGGGTTAGTACAAGTGTAGTTTCCCCAGTTAATGGTTGGGTAGTTGAATTCGCCCATTATTATGATGTTTGATTGGACTCTCATTTTTTCCAATGTCCCCAGGAATGAGGAGTGAGCATCCTGGGTCATGGGGAGGATCTATAACAAGCTAAAATTTGGAATGCATTTTTGCCCTGGGTTAGTTGCACTTGGATGATTTCAGAAGCATTGTATTTTGCAACTAGCCTGGAGGTGTGGATGTCCTTGATGAATATGGACACACCTCCACCCTTCATGTTTCGTTCTGGGTTTTGTGGCCGAAATGTGTGGTATGAGTTGTAGCCTGGTAGTGCTGCGTGCTCTCGGGAGCCTTGAACCAGGTCTCAGTCACTGCACAGATGTCGATGTTCTCCATTTTGAGGAGTGCATTGAGTGAGTGCATTTTGAGATTTAGACTCCTAGCATTGAGTAACATTGCCCTCAGTTTTTTTTTCCTGTAGTTCCTATGGTGGTGGGTTTGTTTTTTGAGCCTTGCCTAAAAAAGGCACTCTAGGGGCAGCAAGAGCCTTGGCCAATATTCTGAATCCCAGGAGTGACAGGTGCAGGCTATCTCTGGCAAAGCATTGTGGCCTGTCAAGCATGTCATCCCAGGCAGACAGATACTGGATCCCCATGGAGGGTTCCTATAGCTGACAATGAGCTGAAGAGGGGTCTTACTTACAGTCAACTCTTCCTGAAGTAAGTCAAGGGAATCGTGCTGCTTAACCAATCTAGAGGTATATTTATCACTAATGAATATTGATACATCTCCTTTAGTTCTAACGCCTTCAGTTTGTGGTCTGAATGCATGGAAGGAAATGTAAGCTGCTATAGTTGGGGTGCTCTCTGCAGCCTTAAACCAGATCTCAGTGACCGCAGAAATGTCAGCATCCTCCCAAGTGAGGACTGCTTCCAGTGAGTACAGTTTCTGGTTTAGACTCCTAGCTTTAGCAGCATAACCTTGAGGTTGTTTTTAGAGGGTATTTTTATAGCTGGAATTTTGTTCTTGTGATGTTACCTAAAAAAGGCAGTGTGGGGGTGACAAGACCCTTAGCCAGTAACCAAAATCCCATGGTGACTGATGAAGACTATCTCTGTCAAAGCACTGAGGTCTGTTGACCATGTCATCCCAAGTTTACAGATACTGGATCAGACACTAAGCCAATTATTGAACCAATCATTTTTTGGTTTATATTGAAAAGTCATCCTAGATGAAGGGAAATGCTGCTTAATGCTAGGGAAATATCTGCCTGAGACACCTAATCAGAGAGCTCAGTCATGTCTCTTTTCATATAGTCCAGTGAGGTACGTCTCAAGTCATTCACACTAACATGGACTATGATGGAGTTATAACAGTGCCTGTTGTTGAAAGACTTGAGTGCATGAGTGACATGGCAGATCTTGGCACTTGACAGACAGCTGACTATGATTAGTTCCTTATCCAACTTGGTGAGAGAGACATCTGTGTGCCTCCCAATTGAGTCTCCTATGACTAAGATGTTTCTTTTTGTGTTATGCCTTAGGGGCTTGACTAGTGAGACAATGTTGTGTGATACATTATGTGTACTATGTTCTGCAGAGGATGTATTATGTGAATCTTGATTGTTGTGTTTGGGAGGTCTCTGATGTTTAGGGAAGTTACTGGTAAGGACCTCTGCATATGTAGGTTTATGTGCTGTTGGTTTTGTAGGTGCAGGAAGTGAGGTGTGCATGCTGACAACCTGCTTAGTATCAGATGAAATGACTGGTGAGCTAAAGAGTCTATATTCTAGGTTCTTGATATAGATCCATCTCTTACATAATGAATTTGTGTGGACTAGAAGAAGTGGGTTGTCAGTGTACACGAGGCAATTGCTACATTCCCTCAGGATGCTCATGTCGACCAGGTTGGCTGGAGAAACTGCAAGAAATTGTCCATCCATAATGCTAGGTAAGTTGATATGGTCAGAAAACAGAAAGATGACAGGAAGGACCAGGTAAAGTAGAGGATAGGAGATTTGGACAACAAATACAAAGGGCTGGTGGGTAGGATCTGTGTTGGTACCTCGGGAGCTTTGCTGAATATATCACTTGTCAGTGAGTTACAATCGCAAGAACTCACCGATGGAGCACCAGTGGAGTACTAAAGGAAAATTTGTGGGCAGAAGTGTTTGCATCTATAACCACCAATGGTGCTCACTGCTGCTTGGCACTGTATGATGCACAAACAAGCACAAACCCAGTACTTATGTAGCAAATGAGAGCAAAGTTATTTAAACAAATTAACCAATAAAAAAGCTCAAAACCGAGCCATGTTCAAGCAACCTACAATTAGATGAGTTTTAACTGCAGACTCCTGCCACTAGGTCTGAATCTAATCTATGCTACAGCAAAGTGCAACAATTTCAGGGGGAAAAACTGTTCACGTAAGCAGTGATATGGTAAAAATGGAGTTCAAAAGTGCAATATACACTGCAGAGATCAACAGATGCCTTGGATTGATCAGATAAATGCAGCAGAGCAGTAGCTGGTTGCCAAGCTCTGTGGAGCTTTGCTAAAACAAGCACAAACCCACACAAATGTGGTGCTTATGTAGCAAACAAGAGAAAACTGATTTAAACAAATTAACCAATAAAAAAGCTCAAAACTGAGCTCTGTTCCTGCAACCTTCAATCAGATGATTTCTAAATGCAGACTCCTGCCACTAAGGTGCAGGGGAACCCTCTCCAACAAAAGATGCCCTGGTTTAGTGTTCAAGTTGTACAAATGGAACTAGATTCAGTAGGTCTGAATGTAGTCTGTACTACAGCAAACAAGCACAATAAGCCTTCAACCAGCAACTCCCAGCTCAGGCTATCCTCTCCTCCCACAAGAGTGTAGACCACAACCTTCTTAATGTAAAATAACCATCCTGAAGCCCAAGTGCTTAAACTAGAACTAAGATTCTTTTAGAATAACAGACACACTAAGCTTTCAACCAGCAATTCCCAATTTAGATGAATGTAAGCTACTTCTCCTGCCACAAGGGTGTAGACTGCAAACCTTCCTAATGTAAAACAACTGGCCTGAAGCACAAGTGCTTAAACCAAAACTAAGAGGCTTAGAATAACAGTTACAATTTAATCAGGCTACTAACAAGTAGTAATAAATGCAGCAGAATAAATGTAAATGAACACTTTTAAGAACAAGCAGTAAAAGCAAAATAAAGTAATAAAATATGAAGAAACACAAATACAGTAAAAGCAGCAGAATAAAGTGCTATTTTTTAAGTTAAGTGGGAAGGGAGGAGGCAGAAAATAAGTCAGCATTAAAAACTAAGGTGATGGGCCTTCCCAAATGATCTGTCTGTACTCAGTAAAATGAGCGGATGAGGTGTGACTGGAAGGAGTGTCCAAAATCAGATTTATAGTAGGGGTAGGCAACTCAAAAGGCCCAAGTTTAAGACTACAACAACAGTTAGTAGGAAGGTGAGAAAAATAAAATGCAAACAGAGGTCAGCAATATTCAGAGTACAGCAAGCAAGCCAAGCAAGTACTCCAGCTAGAGATATTGCTACCTAAAAGAGGAATGCTATTTTCAGCTTCTCCCACTAATTATCTGATGTTATTCATTGTTTGCAAATAAATTCTTTGCTTTTTAACTAAACCTAGCCAAGACTTCTTAAAAACTCCAACAAAACAGAAAACTTAAAATAAAACAAATGAAATACAAGAATAAGCTACAAAATAGAAGTAACCAAACCTTAAATGAAAAACTTCAATTCAAAATAAAATGCAGAAAGAGATCAGCAATATTCAGGTAGTGTAGAGCAAGACGCCAAACAAGCACTTCCTGTGTCCAGAACCAAAAAACGATCTGGAACACAATAAGAGAAGGCTCAAACTATAAAAGTAATTTAATATTGCCACACAAGTGAAATTAGCGCTTTCGGCAGGTAAAATAACCCACCTTCCTCAGATTACACAGCTGGACATGAAAAACTCATTTATACATTAATGCATAAAATATGCCCAATTGCCTTAAAGTGCATTATTCAAACAATTAAGTTGCCATAGCGACCTTAAAGTAAGATCGCTACCTGCATGATTTTACTTGCGCTGCTGTCAGCTATAAAAATGCATACATATAAAAACACCAAATATTTAAAACATGAATGCATATCTTGCTTATTGCTAAACAATTAACCAAAAACTCTTCCCTTGCATTACGGCAGGCTGTTTACGTATTTACAAATACGGAAATTAATGCAAAAGGTGGATAATCACTTAAAAAGTAAAAAACCATATACATGGGTCTACACTTTATCAACCACAAAGGTTTCAAAAGTGTAAAATATCCATTATACATTATATTGTAAATAGTACTGTTGTAATGGCACTTATTATTTAAAAACTGATGGTATTATACATACATTTATACCTAAATAAATCCAAAAGTTGTGTCAAAAGGTCACGCTATTGCTAAACAGTTCTTACTCTTACTGCTATAAAGCAATGTTAATGTGACACATGAATATACCCTTAAATAAATAAAACGTTAAATGTTAGTTCCCATGTTCAAAAAGGCCTAAATTTCATATTAAAGCCCACAAGTTCGTTCCTCTATTTATATGAAAACCAAAACATTATATTCACAATCATGACATGTATTGTATTATATCTACCTATTATAGGCTAACCACTTCAAAACACATTTAATAGAGAGAGCCTCATTAATACCTGGTATAACTTGTGCCCTAGTACGAATTTGCCAACATAATTCGTCAATCTCCAGGCGGACTTGCCAAGGTCCCCCTCTAATGTCTTGTTTTCTTTGCTGCAGGATAACAAACTTAAAGGAATGTCCACTATTTTCAACTACATGCTGAGCTAGAGCATTATTCTGATCCTGTTTGGAAACCGCATTTATATGCTCATAAATTCTAATTTTTAATTTGCGCTCGGTTTTTCCTATGTAAAAAGCTTTACATAGATTACATAGGGCAGCATAGACCACTGATTTTGTTTCACAATTGAAGTGGCCATTAATCTTATATTCTGTGTCATTTATGCTACAAGTGGTACCAATCTTTATATACATACACTGACTGCATGTTCCACATCTGTGCATCCCTAATGGACAGTTAGACATCCTTTTTTGTTTCGTTTTTTCCATAATGCATTTGAGGTTGTCCCCCCTCCTGTATGTTATTTTAGGTTTATCACCAACAAGGGCAGCTAGTCCTTTATCATGTTTAACAACCTCCCAATTTTTGTTTATAATTTCCCTTATCTGTTGAAAATCCATAGAATATGTGTGAAGGAAACTACAACAAAAGTTAGGCTTAGGTAGATTAGATGTGAATGTCTCTACTTGTAAACTTGAAATTTCAGGATTAACATCCAAGTTATTAGTTTTTGTAACAGGAAGCAGGGGTGAAAAATAACCCCCCACCCTTTTGTTAGTAACTTCTAGTACGATATTATTAACTAGACATAAAGGATACCCCCTAGATGTGAACATAGCTATCAATTTTTCACATTCCATTTGAAAATCGTTATCATCCGTCACCATCCGTGCTGCCCTGACCAGTTGGCTCTTAATAACTGATCTTTTTTGATGGTACGGATGGTTGCTCGAAAAATGTAACAGTGAGTTACAATATGTGGGCTTTCTATATATAGTACTTTTGAATCTATTATTGGTAATGTCCTTAGATAAAAGAACATCCAAGTAATTCATTTCAGAGTCAGCCACTGAATATGTGAAACTAAGGAATTCAGTCATACTTGTCATATTATCGATAAACTGTGGGATAACTGATTTATCTCCCTTCCAAATACAGAAAATATCGTCCTGATACCTTGTGTAAAAGGAGACATGTTGTTGAAAAATATCATCCTTGAACAGGAATTCATCCTCCCAGTGAGTCATCACTGCATTCGCAAATGAGCCCCCACAAGGGGAGCCCATCGCCACACCTGATGTTTGTAGGTAGAAGTTACCTTCAAAGGTAAAAAAATTGTTCTTTAACACTAGTTCAAGAAGAGTTTCAACAGTGTAAATGATATCATCCGATATTTTTCTAACTGACAAAAACTCCCTGACCCATGATAGGCCTAAATCCTGGGGTATGACCGTATAGAGGTCTTTAACATCTATTGTCAAAAACACTGAATCAACGGCATATGTTTGATTGCTAATGTCCCTCAAGAAAGACCAAGAGTCTTTGCAAATGTGCTTGACTGCTCCTATAAGAGGCTTCAAAATGCTATCCACATACTTAGCGCAAGCATATGTGATGGAGCCTCTTCCATCAATAATAGGTCTGAAAGGTGGGGCCTGTAATCGCTTATGTAGCTTAGGTGCACCAAAAAATGCAGGAATTCTAGGTGCAGACATCTCCAAATAATGGAAAACGTCTGAATCAATAAACCCCTCCAAAAACAGATCATTGAGAACACCATATATTTTTCTATATGCACCATGGATTTCATTTAATGATACCTGCTCATAAGCCGTTGTGTCGAGATGTTCCATCATGTATTCGACATATTTATATTGATCCATCAAGACCACACCCCCACCTTTGTCAGGTCTCATGACCCGGACGTTGCAATCCTGCAACAGGTGTAAAAAGTCCCATTCGAGTCTTGACATGTTGTTACCACCTTTAACCCTGCTATATATGACGTGGTTTTTAATAGCCCACAAATCTAATTCACACATTTTTTCAAAGGTTGATAAAATAGGATGTAACAATGGGTTATAAGAACTTGACACTTTTATACTGTTAATAACCTGAGTGTTATTCCCCATTAAAAAATTCAAGTTTAATTTTCTGACATAAATTTTTAGGTCAATTATAGTCCTAGTTATGTCCATATGTCGAGCAGGAACAAATGTTAGATCCTTAGCGAAAAAATCAACCATGTCCTGTTGTATATTCAATAAGGTGTAATTGTACAAAACAAAGTCACTATAGGAACTTCTTAAAAGAATAGGGTCAATACCAAAATCAAGGTTCATGGTCATCTCCTCCTCCCCCGTCTTTTGTTCCTCGCATTGTTCTGCCTCTGTATTTGAGGGGGGTTTTTCTTCTTGGAATTGTTCACCAAGTGAAAACCCTGATTATTCTGTTCTATCTCGTCTTCCATAATAATGTTCTGTTGGTTGAAATTCATTGATCCTGCTGCTTGTACATGTCCCTGGTTGGGGACCTGAACATTACCGTTGCCATTATTGTTGTTGTTAAACCTAGGGCTCCTTCTTGGCCCATGCCTTTGTTCAGTTGGATAGTTACTGTTACTAAAATTGTTATTATTTAACCTTTGATTTGGTTCCCCAATATTATCGGGTTGATCTAAAGCCCCTTCAGGAACCGTTGTTGATGCTTTAGGAGGTTTAGGATAGGCACATTTATTGCTGTAATCAGTTATATCCCTTGTTAGTTTCTTTTTCTTTATGGCCAAAAGTTTTTCCATGCTCGCTTCAATACTTGTATAGATACGACAGTATTCATATTTATATCGAAAAAACTCCCTATCCGATATGATAGATTGTTCCAAGTTTTCAAGCTCCTCCATAAGAATTACTATATCTTTAGAATAATATACTATGAGGGCTTGTAAGAACTCAGTACTTTGTCGATCAAACAAGTCTAAAAGTTCTTGGTAAAAAGGAGAACTATCCAAAAGGCCAGCAGGAAATCGCCATTGGCGCAGGCCCTTGGGAATAACCTTGTTCCTGATACACTCGGTTAAATATGAAACCTCCAGTTGTAATTTTTTGCATCTATATAACTTATTGTCAAATAAGTCAATTTTATCTGATAAAGTGCCACTACTTGAAGTTCCTCCTGGAATAGGTAAAACATGCGGATGGAACTCCTGACTGAAGAAATTATTGTTAGACAAAAAATTCGACATGATGGGGATTCCCTGCTTATTTGGGATACCCTCAGTGTTATTAGTTGAACGCATATTGGTAATATCATTACCTGGTTGCAATTCGCTAGATTCGAATGGAAGACCTCGATCGCCAGATACAAAAAGTCTATTACTGCTACTTGGTAGTCCAGCACCAGTATTACGAAGCCCTGGGGACTGCTGCCCGTTCGGTGGAGTTGTAGAGCTTCCGTTAATGGTAGTAAATCCAGGCGGTGGAAAATTGTTACCGGTTCTTAAAACCGGCAACGCCATGGCATCTACTTTCTGTGTTAAGGCGTCTACCCTGCCGAGTAGAGCCTCAACAAGTGCTGTTAAGCTACAGCTGGAGTTGCCGCTAGAATCATTCTCTTCATTCCGCTGCGTGAAAAGTTGTGGAGAAGCCTCTCCGGTTCCGGTCGCCATCAAAATACTCTGCACCAAACACACCAGATAAACTGTTTAAAACCAAAAAACGATCTGGAACACAATAAGAGAAGGCTCAAACTATAAAAGTAATTTAATATTGCCACACAAGTGAAATTAGCGCTTTCGGCAGGTAAAATAACCCACCTTCCTCAGATTACACAGCTGGACATGAAAAACTCATTTATACATTAATGCATAAAATATGCCCAATTGCCTTAAAGTGCATTATTCAAACAATTAAGTTGCCATAGCGACCTTAAAGTAAGATCGCTACCTGCATGATTTTACTTGCGCTGCTGTCAGCTATAAAAATGCATACATATAAAAACACCAAATATTTAAAACATGAATGCATATCTTGCTTATTGCTAAACAATTAACCAAAAACTCTTCCCTTGCATTACGGCAGGCTGTTTACGTATTTACAAATATGGAAATTAATGCAAAAGGTGGATAATCACTTAAAAAGTAAAAAACCATATACATGGGTCTACACTTTATCAACCACAAAGGTTTCAAAAGTGTAAAATATCCATTATACATTATATTGTAAATAGTACTGTTGTAATGGCACTTATTATTTAAAAACTGATGGTATTATACATACATTTATACCTAAATAAATCCAAAAGTTGTGTCAAAAGGTCACGCTATTGCTAAACAGTTCTTACTCTTACTGCTATAAAGCAATGTTAATGTGACACATGAATATACCCTTAAATAAATAAAACGTTAAATGTTAGTTCCCATGTTCAAAAAGGCCTAAATTTCATACTTCCTGTGTCCAGTGCTGACAAGGCAGTAACTGAATTAAAAATGGAGCTGATGTTATCCATGTTTTCATTCATCACCGCAGAGTCTTGGATCTGAGCCGGCAATATTCAACAGACAGAATCAAGGCTCTGTCTTCTCACTCTCCCATAATGCTCTGTTGCTCACTAATCCCCAGATCTCATTTGTCACGCTTGCTGTGCAGATGCATTCCTCTGGCTCTGGCAAGTTAAATAAAGAGTTTTCAATCTTTTTTATTACCTTTTGTAGTTTTGTAGTTCTATAGTGTAGGGCAGTCTAGTTTTAAAGTTTTTTATAAAGTAGATCCCTCCCTTCCAGTTAGTTAGTTTGACTAGTTGTGTGTGTGTGTGTGTGTTGTATATTTGGGCTTTGCCACCCTTTTTTCTATCAGCTGTTAGGGCTTTATTCATGTTTTCTGTAGCTTTAGTGGTAGTTGTAGTGTATTACAATGTCTGATAGGCCTGCTGGGTTTAAAACGTGCTCCTCGTGTGGTCGGAAAATGCCTTATTCCAGTACACACAAGGAGTGCATTTATCACTTGGGCGCTCTGCACCTGGAGGTTGAGTGCAACTTTGTGCCACATTTAACTCCAGTTCCTTAGCAGAGCACTGCAACAAGTTACTTCTTAAGGGTCTGGTGCAAGGGAGTCCCTTTGTTTCCCCCTTGAATGCTTGCTCTTCTGACCCAAAGAGGAAGACCCCTTCTTCTCTTCCAGTTCCCACAAAGAAACCAAGGCTGTCAGATCGTAAGTCCTCAGATCTGATCCCTGCCCAGTCTGCCTCAGATCCAAGGTCTTCAGAGCCAGGAGCCATGGAGCTTTTGGTCAGATCCAGATCTTCTCAGATCAGAGTCCCTCGGACCCAGCCAAGGTGGGCCCAGCCTCAGATTTGACCAGCTCATCGGATCTGACAGCTGAAACAATTAAGTCTTCGGATCCAACAGGGTTATCAGATTCAATCATAATTTTGGAAGATTCTGCAGTCCCTTCCACCTTCAAACAGAGACCACTGTCGGATCCGAGACACCAGATCCATTCCCTGGAGCCTGGCAATAGGTCAGGGTGGTCTCCTTTCAAGTCCACCCACTCCTCATCCTCTTCTATATATTCCAAGAGTCTTCTGCCCTCAGACATGGACAGGATGATGAGGAATTTTCTCAAGGCCCAGATAGAGTTGTGTCTCCTGGCTTCTCCTGCCCATCTGGCCAAGGGAACCTCTTCCTCCAGTTTATCATTCTCTTCATCCGACCCCACTGGGTTTGGATTCCAGGGACCAGGAAGATCATGGCCAGATGCCAGTGAGGCTGAGTATTCCCCCTTTATCATGCCCACTGGAGCCCCTGGCTTATTCTGTTCTTCCACCCTCAGAGCAGAGTGATCCCCATGCAATAGTGGTCGACAGGGGCTCTGCAGGGGGGTCTTCTGCCATCTTTTCAGACTTATCCCTTCCTCTCAGTGCTGTGGCTTTTGAGAGCTCTGAACTGATATCATCTAGGAGTCAGGGGTGGTTTCTGGACATGTTTCTCCTCTCCAGGGGACTTCACTCTCAGGTGTGGGGAACAGGCCTGCTTCCAGCCCCTTGGCCTTCCAGGTGGTACAGAGGACCTTTTCCAGGTATGGAGTTCCCTCTGCTGCACCTATGGGTCTCTCCCAGCCTCTCTCTACCTCAGCTGGTGAGGCCTCACATCCTGTCCTGGGTCGGCCCTCACAATTGAGTCATCAGGGAGTTTCCTCCCCTCTGAGAGTCCTTGTCTCTTCCAAGTCCTCCCTAGAGGCCAGACTGGAGGAGGCTCATCATAAGAGAAAGTGCAAGAGGAGGCACTTGGACTCCCCACAGAATCTCTCACCAAGTATATGGACCATGAGGAAGGAAATGGGTCCCCCAGATCTCCACCTGATTATGTCTCTTTTGAAGACATCCTTGAGCTCCTAAAACAAAAGAGCAGATAGTCTCCCCAACCTCTATCTTCAGAGCAATCTGTATTTCTGAAGATCTTCAGGATGGGTGTCCACCTACTGACAAGTTATCTGATTGCCAGCAGGACCTGTAAGGAACCGGATATGGTGGAGCCTGTTCCAAAGAGGGCCAACAAATTTCTTAGTCCTCCTGTGAACCATTTGTCCTGGAACAAAGGTGTACCAGTCAGTGCCATCATAGTTGCTGCCACCATGAAGAAAGAGCTAAAAGAGCAGAGCTCTATGGTCCAGTCCCAGCTGATAGACCATTTTGGAAAGTGGGTGTATGCCTCAGCTACCTTTGGACTGAGGGTGACTATTTGTCACATTTTATCTGCTTCCAATGGGATTTGGATCTAGAGCTCTCCACCTCCTTTGCAGAGTTATTACTGGTGGATAAACCTCGAGTAGGTGTCTCCCAAGCTTACCAGTCTAAACTCACTTGAGAATTCCCCAATGAGGCTAATCTCCAATGCTATAGAGGCTACCTCTCGAGATGCTAGCACTGGCACTGCTTTGCAGTGTCATGCCTGGATATGCTTGTGCAGGTTACCGGAACCCTTTAAGGTATCGTTTACTAATCCACCCTTCAATAGTTCCACTCTCTTTGTACTCTCCGTACAGGACACTTTGACCCACAGTGAGCAGGAAGGGAAGACTGTCTGTGGTAGGAATCAAGCTCCCCCCCGAGGTCCTTCTCAAAGACCCAATGGGAAATCAGAAAGCTGTGGTTCCATAATATGCAGTCTCCCTTTCCGGACACTCCTGATAAATCCTCTTCCAGAGGCAGGGGAAGAGGTTTCAATGGATGATGATTCACTCATGCGGGGGGTGTCTACAAAATCAGGGCTCCAGGGAACCCTTCTCTGAGAAGCCCATTCAGTGCTCCTGATGCATTGCCCAGCTGCTCTGCCCTGGAGGCAGTCAGGGGCCACATTTCCTTATACCCACTAGCTTGGACAAAAATCACTTTGATCAGTGGGTGTTAAATATCATTTCCAGAGGATATTTCTTTCCCTTTTCAAAACCCCCTTCACAGAGAAGTTATCTCCACAACATTCTACCCAGTCAGAAGGAGTTGGCCCTCCAAGAAGTTCAACAACTTCTTCTAAAAAAAGCCATCCAAGAGGTCCAAGCAGGACAAAGAGGATTTGATGCTTACTCTCGCTTCTTTTTAGTGCCAGAAAATATGGGGGACCTGCATGCTATTTAGGATCTCAGTGTGCTCAATCTTTCAGTCAAAACATCAAAGTTCCAGATGGTCACTGCTCAGCCCATTCTGCCCCTTTTATGCAGGGATGTTTGGATGTGCTCATTATATCTCCAGGACACCCACTATCACATCAAGATAGATAGGCATTCCTGGAGACATCTTCTCTTCCAGCTAGGGGCCACTCATTATCAGTTCAGAGCCCTCACCTTCAGTCTCACCACATCCTCCTGGGTGTTTACCAAATGCATGGCAGTAGTAGCAGCTCACCTGCATCTGCAAGGGTTCTAAGTATTTTCATACCTTGATGATTGGCTCCTTACAGCACCTTCAAGGCATCGGCCTATTCAGGCTATTCAGTATCTTCTTCCCCTCTTCTATCAGCTGGGTATAACCATCAACCTGGCAAAATCCAATCTCATCCCTACACAGCTGTTGGAATTCACTGTAGTTATGTTGGACTCCATGTCAGAGATTACAACTTTGCCACTGTGCAGAATTTAGTTGATACCAAAACAGGTCACACAGATTTTGGGCCTGCCTCGCTCCCCAGTTCATTTAGTTATTTGGGCTCTTGGTTCCATGGCTTAATCATTCTTCTTGTTCCTCTGGCCAGGTACCAAATGTGGGTGTCACAATGGGCTTTAGTGATCCAATGGTGGGCTCTTCTTCATCCAATGTTTATGACCATAAAACTGACACCTATGTGCAGAGGTCACCTCCAGTGGTGGATTCAGTCACAGGATCTCTCTATAGGCAGGCCTTTTTCTCTCCATTTTCCCACAGCCACTGTGACCATGGATGCCTCCCTCCTGGGGTACGGGAGCATTTTTGGGGGAAGATCGTCTGAGGCAAGTGGTCCCCAATAGAGAACAAATGGCATATAAATGTTCTAGAGATGCAGGCAGTTCTTCTGTTGTTGCAAGCCTTCCAGGAATGCCTCCCTCAAGGGATGATTGCAATCCAGACAGACAACATGGCTGTCATCTGGTATGTCAACAAACAAGGAGGAACATGTTCTTACCCATTGTGCAGGGAGGCTGTGAGAGTGTGGGCATGGGCTATGCCCTCCGGCCACTTCATTACTGCAATGCACATACCCGGGAAATCCAGTGTGTTGGCTGAAAGGATCAGCTGGTCAATCTTGAGTCCTCATGAGTGGTCCCTCAATCCTTCAGTGACAAATCAGATTTTTGACCATTGGGGTCAGATGTGCTGCAACCTTTTGCCTCTTCAATCAACCACAAATGCAGCAGTCAACCATAGTTCCCCTTCATCAGGTCTCATCTGAAGTATCCACCATGGATACTGGAACGCCATCAGGAACTGATTTCCCATCCATCAGGGCTTCCTCTCCCAAACCTTCAGACCTTTCAACTAACTGCATGGTTTCTCCAGTTCCAGTGATAATTAAGCAGTCCAAGCTAGTGTCCCCCATTAAACACATCATTTTGTCCTCCCAAAAACCCTCTACCAGAAAAGTATACAGCAGTAGGTGAAGAATGTTTTTTATTTGGGCCAGGAGCAGGAACCTGGATCCATTTTCTACCTCTGTCTCAGACATACTTTTGTTCTTGTCCTCCCTGTTCCAAGAGGGAGCACGTTTTTCCACTATCAAGCTCCTGTTGGCATCGACCTCTAATTTTCATGAGAGCTCCAAACCCAGCTTTTCATCTAGGCTTTGTAAGGCATTTATGAAAGGGGTCTTCCTGTTTCATACTCCAATTAAGGACCCTTTGCCTCCTTGGAACCTTATGTTGGTTCTGCAATCTCTGACTAGGAATACCTTTGAACCTGCCAGTTCCTGTGATCTCATGTTTCTGTCTTGGAAGACAGCTTTACTGGTTGCTATCACTTCAGCTAGGAGGGTTTCAGAATTGCAAGCTCTTTGCAATAGTATTCATAACTATCCTGCTGTCTTCTACCCAGTACTAAATATTACTAATGGTTTCTTGTAGTTGCTTTTTTTTTGTTAGCTTTAAGCATCAGAATAATATCAACATGCATACTGGTGAGAGACAGGAAGATACATCACGGAGAAATAATAGATTTAGAATATGGTCCAAGACTGAGATACATTGGTCACCAGTTTTAAATATGCCACAGGCTGATAGGTCATTGTCAAGACAAGACACACATTGTTCTTACAGATAAATAATCCTTGAAACATGCTAAGGGTCCATGACCATACTTTAACTATTTGAGTTTTAAAAAAGGTGGTGGTTAACAATCTCATATACTTTTTTATACAGCCATATAGTAATTATGTCTCTGTATTTGTCTATGTTTTGTCATTTATAGAATAAATAGCTCTGAGTGTACTATAACCATTTTGAAAGCAGGGTATGCATGAGGCACAAGGTTGTATTGGCTGACAACATATTCAATTAACTACCCATAAATGTTTTTTTTCTTCAAGTATTTCTGCAAAGAGGCAAAATATCTATTGGTCTGTAGTTATCTTTGAAAAAAAGGATTATAATTGCCTGCTTGAATTGTGGGTAAAATGCCTGATGAAAGATTTTGTATTGTACTGCACATATGAAGGGGGTGTCCTCATCCAGTGGATAATGCAAACAGATCTCAACCAAGTGCTCTTTCTTCCACTAAAATAACTTTGCCCTTTAAAGTCACCAGTCAGAGAGTTTTTTCGTATGGCACTGCAAATTTGGATCAAGTTGGAAAAAGAATAGATGGAGATGGCAAAAGAATCAATAATAATAATAATAATAATGATAACATGGTAACCACATCAACACCACAGAGGATAGAGCAGTCCATACTGACATTAGCCAGAAGAGGTGAAGGTGTTACTTCAATTTACAAATTCAAGATTTTCATTTTATATTCAAGGACATTATCTGACATAGATAATGATGCTTTTATAAATGGTCCAAGCTTTGTCCTCAAACGGAAGGCTTACCTGGTGGATACAATTACTTTGATGACTTTCATGAGAAAATTAAATCTTCATTTAAAGTTACAGTAAGATGAATATACATTGATATACAATGAGATTCATGGAACTATTGAAAAGGTCAAGTCTTCATAGCAGACTTGGCATCCTGCCATTCCTGTCTATGAAACTATGCATGAGAAAGATCTTAGATACACCTTTTTACTCCAGTTCCCACACCCACCAATAAAAGATTTATCACTTTAAAATATAAACATAGCTATGCCTCACTAGGCTTACAGAGTGACAGTAGCTTAAGGATTATGAAAGCCAAGAAGAGATGAGTGGTTTAATGGATAAAACTGAACAGTGTGACAAAGCAGAATTCGTATCGTGCAATAGCTTTTAGTTGTAACAAGATGATGCTTATAGAACAACAGACCAATTCACTGAAAAGTAAATAAACAATAAGCTGATTTCTCGCAAATATGGAATTTGTTAATGTCCTAAGCCTCACCTAGGGGTTAACATTGGAATACCTAAAGTGCATAAAACCCCAGGAGATTACCACTGAGACTAGTCTCGGAATTTAGAAAAAATCCATATCCTTACATAAACTGCTTACCACAGCTAAGTCATTTTTTGCAATTGTGTAAACTGCAATTCAGAGACAACTTTAATCACAATGAGGCAGACCTCATTATCGGCTAATGTGGATTCTTCAAAATCACCGATAATTATTACCAGTGCTAATCGGAACTTTTCAGCAGTAATTATTATTGGCAGCCCATGCATCTCTTTGGCACAGGAGCTCACCCATAAACAGACACACACACACACACACACACACACACACACACACAAAACCCCACTCCTCTGATAAACTTTCCTAAAATTGCATGGTGTGGTCTCTCTAATTGACTAAAATGGGGTACCTTAGCATTTTGGCCATCTTAATTATAACAGCCAGCTGTGTTAATTTATACAGCAAAGTGATTCTTTGAATTAATTGGCAGTGTAAATCCCTTTCTGAAGGCGTTTTTTTGAGACAGCACATGACTAGTTAGCATTAGCTATTCTTCTGGAATGTCTCATTGTAATATAAAGTGGCCATTGGGTTAGCATACTATACTAGTCATGTCTCTGAATCAAAATGGATTGCTGTTGGCCAGTTGTGTTAGAGGCCACAGTTCATGAAATCCCTGGGTAGGTGTAGCTACAGGTGACTCTAAAACAGATCCACAAACAATATACATTAAAAATAACTTTAAGGATTTTGTAAAAAATATCTCACCTTTAGGGTCTACTTCACAATGTCGAAAGCCAACAATATTGAAGCTGATATTGTTGGCACCACAACATTGAAAGTGCAGAACATCGTGCAGGTAAACGGAATTCTCCGTAGGGGAAGATTTCCATGAACTTCAATGTAGTGCAGTCTCAGAGTTGGAATATTTAAGTAGGGCGGCTGTGGGGGGTGCAGGGGGGCTTGCCCCCCTGCCTATGCTAGTTTTTATTTTTGTTTGTTTTGTTTTTTTTTAAACGTTATTCAATGTTTTACTACATCGATCACTAGATGTCGACCTTTAGTGATTCGATGTAGTAAGATTTCAATAAAGTGATATAGATGCCACCTTTATTAAAAATGCCAGTGTTTTTATTAAAGATGTAAAGAACATTTTTATAACAGAAGGAAAAAGACTGTAAACAATAGATTTGCAGAGCTTGTGTATTTTACCTATGTAAATTGGGGGTGGAATAAGTTTGTTATACACTCTGAAAGATAACTTACTAATTTTGAAATCAATATAATTTGCATATGCTTATGTACTGTGCTGCAAATTATTTTCATTTAACTTTGAGAATATACACATACATATTTAAATATATACATTATTGTTCATAGGTGTCATTGAGTCAACTTCAACTCATGGTGACTCTATAGACAGTTTTTCCAAATAGTTTCTGGTAATCACAGAGCCTGGTAAAGGTTGACAGTGACATGTTCATGTCTGCTGTCACCATGTCAAGCCAACATATCAGAGGTCTTCCCCTCTAATGCTGGCAACTTACCGTACCAATCATAATGTTTTTCACCAATGATGCTTTCCTTCTTATGGTTTGTCCAAATTAGGATAGAATAAGCCTTGACATTCAAGCTTCCAAAGTGAAGTTGGGTTGGATTTCAGAACCGACTGATTGATTCATTCCATGAGCTGTTCATGGGATTCGTACTAGTACTATCTTTCTTCTTGATTGTCCAACATTTGCAACCATATGATGCTGTTGAGAAAACAATGGCTTGAACTAATCTGATCTTCAAGTAAAGGGATATATTTCTACATTTAAACACCTTTTCCAAACTCTGAATAGCTGTTCTGCTGATACATAGATGCTACTGAATTTCATGCTAATTGTTGATTCCATAGTAAAAACTGTCCCAAGAAGACGGAAATTACAGACAACTTCAATGTCTTCTCCATCAAAACTGAAGTTGGTTGTACTGCCGTTTGTCAGTATCTTCATCTTTTTCATATTGAGGTACAGGCCCATCTTGAGACTGTGCTCCATGATTCTTGATAGTAAAAGTCTCAGGTCATTTTCACTCTCCTCAAGGATTGTCATGTAGTTGGCATAACATAGACTGTTAATAATTCTGCCACCAATTTTCACTCCACAATTGCTTTCATACAGCCTGAATTCTTTGATGATTTGCTCTGCAGCCAAATTAACAGATAAGGAGGAAGGAGACATCCTTGGTGCACAGCTTTGTTGACTTTGAACCATTCTGTTTCTCCTTGCTCAGTTTGACTCATTGCTTCCTGATAGCAATAGAGATAGCACATGATAATGATTAGGAGGTCTGGCACAGACATCCTTTTCCAAGCTGACCACAAGGCTTCATGAGCTACACAATTATAAGGCTTTTTGTAATCAACAAAACAGATGTATATGTTCTTCTAATATTCTTGGGCATTGTCTTGCCTCCATATTACATTTGCAATGATATCTCATATTCCTCTTCCTTTTGGAGTCCAGCTTGCACATCTGGGATTTCTTGCTTAAGATTAGGTTGCAGTCTTCATTGTATGATTTAAAATTTTGCTAGCTTGTGAGATGAGGGCAAGTGTAAAGTAATTGGAGTAGTTAGTAGAATCACTTTTCTACAGTACTGGTGAAAATATGAACTTTATCCTGTCAGATGGCCATGACGACGACGTCTATATTTGTTGGTACAGTGTTATCAACAGATCAGTAGCTTCTTCAGTATTTTTATTGGAATTCCATCAGAACTGAGGCTTTGTTTTTTGGTAAAGTTTTTAGTGCTGCCTCAACCTCCTCCTCCATCACCATTGGTACCTGTTTGTACGTTATCCTGCAAATGCTGTTGAATCAATCAATCTTTCTGATATAAGGACTCCATGTATTCTTATTAAATATGTTTGATTTCCTGGGCTGCAGTCAGCATTGCATTCTGGGGATCTTTCATCATGTGAATTCTAGGTTGGAATTTTCTCCAGAGTTCAAACAACTTTAGAAAAGTCAGTCATGTTCTTCCTTTGATGTTTTCTTCTAATTCCATATACGACATTGTAATATTTTTATTTTTTTCATATTGCAACTTGTTGAAAAGAGTGATTGAGCACCTTAACAGATTCTCCTTTCATTCTGGCATCTGTACATTTTAAAGCAATCTCTAGTATTGCCTTGGGCGTCCATTTCTCTTTGTTATGTCTCACTACTGGTTTTAAAGATTTGCTGTATTCTTCAATCACTGTATTCCTCATGTTTTCCCACATTCCCCCAATCACATTTCACTGCCTTGACTGTTTAAGATGATGAAATGATTGTCTAAGTCATCTTTGAAATTAATTGGTATGTCAGAAACATCATACCTTGGAACACAAGCAAGATGCTGGTGCCTTGACTTTGACTTTACAAATAAGAGGATGGTGGTCTGTACCACATTCGGCAGCAGGTTTAATTTTAGCTAACATTATTGAACTTTTCTAGTGCTAATTGCCAAAATATAGCCTATTTAATTATATACAGTTGACTGAGTGAAGTCCAATTGCGTAAGTGTTGTGTTGCTAGAAAAAGGTGTTAGAGATGAACAGGTTGTGGTTTTGCAGAAATCAATGAAACATTGTCTGGCAACATTTCTAATTCTAAGACCATACTTTCCAACCAAGAAATCATTTCCACTTCACATTTTCACAATATAATCACCCTTAACTAACACATCCTGTTTTCATATATGATTGTTTTCTGCTTGAACTTGTTCATTGAATTGATCAAGATCTTCTTCCTCAGTATACCTTGCTGGTGCATATATCTGTATAATGGTTGTGTTGACAGGTTTTCCTTGAAGTATTGCAATTATGTGATCGCTAACCACATTATATTTTGATTATATTTTGATAACTGCATTTGTTAGCTTCTTCTTGATTATGAATGCAATCACATTTTTTGATATTTATTGTTCCCTGAAAAGTATATCATATGCTTATCTGATTGAAGATGCCCCATGCCAATCCATTTCAACTTACTAATGCCCAGTATGTCCACGTTCATTCATTTCATTTAATTCTTGACAACTTCTGGTTTTCCTTAAGTCATACTTCTCACATTCCATGTACCTAAAATTAAAAATATTGCAGCTTATGACTCTAATTTTGCAAATACCAACATCAACAATTAAAAGTCCCATAGGCTTTGCTCCAACCTCATCAACAAACAGCAGTACAATACTTTGATGAGCCGTTGGCTTTCCCCAGTAGCTTGTTAAGTGCCATCTGTCCTTGGTGTCTCATCTTCTACTTCCATCTTATATCTTACTTTATTGTGATTGTCTATATAATTTATGTTGCATAATACAAAGTAGATTGCCAGGTCTTTCTTTTTTAATTTCTCCAAATCTTTTGGATTTTAATACCATGACGGGAATGGACCCCATTCCTAAGTCAAAGTATGATTAAAGTTCATGAAATTAGTATTGTTTCAATCTTTGATGTCAGCCAGAAGTGCTCTTCGCAGCACCCGCAGTGTGCCCAGTAATGACTCCTTCGGCAATTCATATGAGGTTACATGTATTGGTAACATATCTAAATACGGCTGTAGATTCTTTTTTATAAGAGCCATTGCTCCTACTACTATTGGAACTGTCTGGGTATTTTTCTTCCACATTTCTCTCATTTCTGCCTGCAAAACCTGATATTTTATGACTTTGTGTCTCTCTGTATGTAAGACATTGTAGTCATTGGTTGTGGCAGTTTCAATGATCAATGCTGCTTTTGTCTTCTTTTCTTGGACCACTATATCTGGTTTTGTAGCATCTATCTTTTGAACTGTTGGTAATGGGTGATCCCATATGATGTAGACTTCTTTATTTTCTATGATGCTTTGTGAATCATGTTTCCAGTGTTTTTCAGCTACTTCAGTACCATAATGTTTGCACAATCCCAGTGCAATAGTCTTGCCATATTATTATGCCTTTCAGTATACAGTCCTTCTGCCATTAGTATGTCACAACCAGCAATGAGGTGTGCCACTGTTTCTAATTCGGTTTTACAAAACCTTCATTTGTCTTTCCCCACATGTTCAATGGATTTTGTAAACCAGTGTGTACGTAGCCCACTGTCTTGGGCTGCCAATATTAAACTTTCATGTCTTGGTTTGATTTTGCACTCCTTAACAATTCCTGCATTCATTCCTGATCAACATGAGGTTCTTCCTGAAGTTTTCTATACTTGCAATTATATTTATGCATTTTTCACATTTCTTGCTTTCTCTTCTGATCCTTCACCTTATATTCATTTATTTGTTTTTTGTCACATTCAGTTGCTGCCTGATTTTTATCTACTTCTGGTTTGATTTCCATTCCAGCTTGACACCAATATGATTATGCTGGATTAAGCAGAGAAGTCATCTTAGATTTATTCTCCTCATGTTTCAAAACTTTCACTACGTCTGGGTCTTCTGAGGTCAACAGATATGTGCGGAGTCCCACAATTGCAGCTCTATACATATAATCAGTTTCAAGGAGGCCCATCCCTCCTTCGGAACAGGGAATATATAATCTCGGTATGCACTGATTTTTATAGATCATATGGTGAGCATGAAGCATCCTTCTTGTTTTAATATCTAATCTACCCAACACATTTTGGGGCCAATCAGTTACTCCAAAACCATAAGTTAGGACAGGAAGAGCAAATTGGTTTATAGCTTGGATTTTGTTCCTAGATGTCAAGGCTGTTTTCAGGATTAATTTAAGTCTTCTAAAGTATTCCTTACTAAGTTTTATTTGCATTTGTTCATGTTTTGTTGTTGATCCTTCATCAAGTCCCAAATATTTATATACTCCCTCTTGCTCAAGTTCTTTTATATCACATTCCTGTCCCAAACTGATGTTTTCTTGCTGTTGCAGTTTTCCTGCTTTAAAGTTTGCTTTTGCACATTTAGCAAGACCAAATGACATTCTTATATCATCTGAAAAAGTTTTGACAACTTGCGGTTGTGCTTTCAGTTCCTCATCTGATGAGCTATACAGTTTTAAATCATTGACAAAGAGAAGATGAGAAGTCTTTACACTTTGTTGTTTTCTAGGAGCCAAATTATAGCCATGGTCTAAGCTGTTAAGTAGACAGCTTAATGGGTTAAGGGCAAGGCAGAACAGCAGTGGTGACAGAGTCACCCTGGAATATCCCCCTTTGAATTTTTATCCCTGGGATATTAATTTGTCCCTTATCATGGCTTAATTGCAATGTGGTCTACCACTGTCTCGTGGTCACTGTAATGTAATTGATCAGTGCAGGGTATATCTTATACATTTTTAAGCACATTTTTATCCATGAATGTGGGATACTATCAAATGCTTTTTTATAGTCAGTTCATGCCATTCTTAGATTCTTCCCCTTTTTACAGTTCTCTACTATGTCTTTATTTAAAACAAATGATCCTTTGTTTCATATGACTTTCTTTTATTGCCCTTTTGTTCTACTGCCATAATTGAGTTTTCTTTTAAATGACTATAAACTCTATTGGTATCAATTCCAGTGCATAGTTTATATGTCGCTAGAAGGAAAGTTATTGGTGTATAGCTTTTAGGGTAACTTGCAGGTTCACTCTTAAGTAAGAGCTTTGTTTTGCCTGTTGTTAGCCAGGTTGGTGTCTGTTCAGGGTGAGCATAGATGTTAACCAGAAGTTATATAGTGCATCTCGGCCTGGGGTTTGTTTTCCAATTGAAGGCGTTTCTTAATTTTGTTTTAATCTTTCTAGCTGTTAGTTCATCCCATTTCATATCCTGTACCTTTAAATTTCCTATTCTTTCTTTTACTTCTTCTATCCATTTAGCATTTTTGTTATGTTCCACAGGATCTTCATAGATACTTCTCCAAAATGTATCTATTTCTTCTTTTTTGGTGGTGTTTCAATTCCTTTTATTTTGTTTCCCAACTCTCTGTAAAACCTTTCTGGGTCATTAATAAATTGCCTATTTTGTACTTTTTTTTTTATATTTATGTTTGCATCTTTTAAGTTTTAATACCTGTGCTAAGATTTTTAGCTAGTTATTTGCGATAGTGCATGACAGATCCTGGTCTGTTCTAATACTGCGCATTGCTTTTATTATGTCTATCTTTCTTAGTATTTTTGTTGATCTGTTCCCTCTTCTATATTCTTCCAACAGTGACACTTCTTGTCTTAATTGCTTTATAGTTTTCTCTGTTTGATACTTCCATGATGGTGTTTGATTTCTCCCCTTCCTTTCCCTCACTACATTGTGTTCTTGCAGTAGGACTTTATCAGTTATTAATTTAACTGCACAGTAATATATCCTGTTTACTTCTGTTATATTGCATGGATCTCTGTGGACAGTTCTAACTACTGTGTTCATTTGTTTTATCAGACTTCTAACTTTTTGGGTATTATTGACCTTCTGCAGTCTATTTCTATCATTGCTTTTAATATGTCTATCTATCTCTATTAAATCAAGCAGCTCTTCTCTTAGCTCGTTTTCTTCTAAACTCAGGGTACATTTTTTATTTTCCATTTCCTGCGGGAATTCTATAGAAAGCTCTATAGCATCTTCCTGTGACACATTCTTTTCAATTTCATCCTGTGCTATCCGTTGCTCTGCCATATGGAACTCATTGGCCTATCACTCCTCAACACTGATTGCGTCAAGAGTTTCCACAGTTTCCTGTTCCTTCCCTTGTTGTCCAGCTCCAAATGAATGTTTATACTGGTTTCCTGTGGAAGGATTCAAAATATCTTCATATGGCACCTGACGAATTTCTTCCCATTCCACTGGTTTTCCCTTAATTTGGATATCCATTGCTCTTTCCTGTTGTGGTGCTTTCTGAATTAGATTTTCTACACTGAATCCTTCACTTTGCAGGTACTCCATAACCTCAGTTTCTGTTTCTTTAACTTCTCCATTACTAATCTCCTTTTCTACTTTTCCTCTGTCTTCTTATTTTTGTATTGTAAAGTTTTCCATGTCTAGATTCCTTTGCCTGTATTTCTCTTTGAATATCTTTGGTACTGCTCTTTTTGTATTGATTAGTTTTGCTTTCTCCTTTGCATAAATATTACACCATATTCAATCTCTTTTCCTTTCCCATAACCATATTTCTTCTTTAGATATCTCATGGTCTTCCTGCTTCTTCTTGCTTTGTGGAGTCGCTCCATCTTGCTGTGATGTAACCTGTATTAGACCTTCTACACTAAATCCTTCACTTCATCAGCACTCCATAACTTCAACTTCTATTTTTTTAACTTCTACTTTACTAATCTTCTTTTCCACATTCCCTCTTTGTGATATTATTTTCTTTATTGTGACATTTTCCGTATCTGGATGCCTTTGCCTGTATTTCTCTTCGAATATCTTTGGGGCTGCTTTCTTTATATTGATTAATTTGGCTTTCGCCTTTGCATAACTATTGCACCATATCACATATCTCTTTTTTCCCCTGTCCATATTTCTTTTTTATACTTTTCAAAAATCTCTAGGTTTTGTTGTTTATATTTTTGCACTTACTCAGATGCTTCTTTTTCCAAACAGGTCAGTATTTCTTGATCTAGATACTGTTTTTGACAAATCTGTTGTATTAATGAAGACACATTTTTTTTAAGCTTCTGGCAGTTTTTCTTGTGGAAGTATTTTTCTATCCCCTAATTTCTCTCTTAATCATTCTGTATATCTTGTGTTTTGAAATTCTGGGCTTTTTGCATAATAGTAACAATACATGATTTTTTTCTTAGCCTCAATAGTCCACTTTATCGTCCTTATGGCTCTTCTTTGGCTTATCAGTTTTTGTGATTTTGTTTAGACTATTACTTCCTTCTATAACAGGGGGGGGCATCCTCCCCCTGGGCCTAGCATGGCCCCATTGTAGGAATGTTTCCATATTTTATGGATTCTACACCGTCATCTTTTCTAATCCTGGCACCAGTATGCCTACCTGGACTGGTCACTTTTTTTATCCTGGGTCTTGTGCACCCAGCTATCTTTCTTTAATTTTTAAACTACTTCTGTCCATGATATATGCTATATGAATACATTCTCTATATAAGTGTCGCCATGGTGAGAGTTTGTGAAAAACAGGGTCCACCTCATAAAAGTACTCACCAAAACTTGAGGATGAATTCACTTTCAGCACTACTACTCTGCCTTGCTTGCTGACTTTTCATCTCTCCATTCAGACCCCTATTCTTCCATGTAGGTACTACTAAATCAGGGATGGATAGATAGATAGATAGATAGATAGATAGATAGATAGATAGATAGATAGATAGATGGGCAGATATAAAATATATGTCTTTATCTTTTTTCAGACCAGTCCAGAGTGCCAATTTATAATTAATTTGTTTATAATAAAATATAACAAAGAAGGGTGTTTCTCTAAATTAGCATGAAAATGTGAGCAGCAGTGCTTTTTTACATTTTGATTACATAAAGAAGTGTGCACTGAAGGACTAGTTAATCAGATCAAGCCACTTTGAAACTAATGTCAAAGAGTTTAATAATGAAGTTGAAGGGCTTAGAAGGAGATTTTCAGGCAGAGGTGGGGAGGTGGGGTAATCAAATAATATAACTGTCATAACAGTGGAAGAGAATCTACTAAACGGGGTTGATATATATGCCTTATTCATTTTGGTACTGAACATTTTTGACTTTTACCTTAGACTCTTGTTTTTTTTTAAAGAGAGGATCAGTAATAACTGGTGAATTCTCATGGAAATCATGATGTTTAGGTAGTAAATGAATGTTCCCTTTACTCAAGAAACAAAAAAGTAAAATTAACTTTAATAACCTATTCAAAAAAAGGCAACTGGGAATGTACGACACCAAAAGCCGGATTAACTGCAACAAGTAGAATATACTTCGACACTGGATGCCATGAGTTTGACCAGTGGCCCAAACATCAGAGGTGCTGACAGGGAGGATGAGCATGCTTACCCTAGGGTGGGGGAATGTGCCTACATACATCTAGTGGAACTGATGGGAGGATATAACATGCACAACTTCCCTATGAGCCCAGGATGAGGCATGTGCTTGAGATACTCTTCCACATTACCTGCCAGTCCTGTCTGTTCAGAGGGAGAGAACTTGCTTGGTAATGGGATACTGCTGGGCACAACCCAAGACAATGACAATGAGTGACAGAGCTATGGAAGAAATCTGAAGTCATGGGTGAGCTGGATTGGATCAAAAAGAAAGCAAAAAAACAGAAAGTCCTTTGCAACTGGGCTATGAGTTCAGTGCAGTTGTATAGGCAGCAGCTCAAAGTATTTCAGTATTGTTGTAGAAACTACTTATGGGGCCTGAGGCAGTTAACCTACTATATGACCAGCTGTGGTTCATGTAGCTCTTTCTATGCAGAGTCAACTTCAGGAAAGACAGGTAATAAGCTGTAACAGCATAATTATACATAAAAAAGAAAACAAAAACAAGTTACGTAAGCACTATATTACATTTATTAGTTTTGAGACATAAAGCTAACCTTCATGATGGGGTGAAGACCCAAAAGGCAATACGAAATGTTTTTAACTAAATGTATCAGTTCTTCTGTTCATGTTGTTTGTCTTAGTTATGTAATGCATTTTTAACTAGAAAGATACAGTCTGACACTTTAAACAGAAAATAATGCAACTACCCTCCAGATAGTACTGAATAAAATATGCAATTTTGAATTTTTCTTTCTGGCTCAGAAGGGAGTACCAGTGCATGAGTCAGGAATAATCAGGCAAACTCCGCATCATGGGAAGTACTGACCATTGCAATGCTCATCTACATCTGATAGAAGCAGCATCTTCAGAGTAAGAACTGAACAGCTTGTCTTCTCCATTAGTGACAGTACCGACAGAGGTCAACTGTCTGTAAAGGGAGTATCCCTGTCTAACTCAGGAATATACAGGCTAGATCCCCTTCACGGACATAAGATTATTAGTAAACAAGCTTGAATAGCTAGGGAACCCTCTAATGAATCAATCAGGCCCAGAATGTAACTTCAGAGCTGCCAAAGAGCTTTTTTTCTATACTTGACTCAGACACCTATCACAATATTGCCTTTAAAGTAAAGCTCCGACTCTCACACTACTGGTTGAAAAGGGCAACTTCTGAATAAAATGTCCTGTAGCTCTTACGTGACTCTGCGTTTATGGGGCATTATGGCTGAGAAATCCTGTGTATCACAATGAGCTCAAAAAAGGATTTACAGATGATCAAATTATGCTGTCTCAAATGCATGGATTATTGGTTTCCTTTTAGTGTATTTTTTACAATAGTGTGTAAAATACCATAAAGCACTTCTGATATATTGTACACTTTGCCAATTAATAAAATTCCAAGATTTTCCAAAACACAAAACAGTTGAAAATGCAAAAACCTGTGATACATTAAAAACAACTGTATATCTTTAAAACGTAAATGTTTTCAGTAAACACTTTCAGTTCAAACCTAGAACTTCTTCAGATGGGACAAACACACAAACATTTAAATACTATTCAAACAACTAGCCACAAGACTAGAATCTGATGAAAGCTTTACAACTGAAAATCATGCCATGATAATTTGATATGAATGCTACTGATAATGCTTAGATTATATAATATTTTGACATTTGCATTAACATTTTTCACCATTATACTAAGCCATACCTGAAAAAGGGTCATTTGGGTTTGTTAATTTCACACCATTAACAATATTTATTTATTTATTTATTTATTTATTTAATTTATTTATTTATCCTTTGTTGGCTGGGTTAGTCTCACTAGACTGGAAGCCTCTTTTCAGGGGAGACCCGCACACTCACATTTACACACATGCATATATGTACTATATTTATATGTATATGTTAGATATATGTCAGATCTCTAAGCTCGTGAGACTAGCATACAATAAACTGTCACTCATTCATCTCTGACACATATAACAAGAAGGCTGGGGGCTTTGTTCAGATGCTTCAATACATACAAACACATCAGGATGGATAGCAGCATCTTTAAATATGAACAAACTAGTTAACAGACAGATCTTACATACATACATGCTTACATGTCGACAGCTAACTATAAAATGGCAGTCAGACTTGCATGTGCTCAGTATTTATACACTTGTGCAAGCCTTGGATAGCTTCTTAAAGGTATATACACACATATTGATCTACATCCTCCTCTTAAAAAGATTGCCATTTATGCAAAACAATATCAGAGCTAGACATGCATTACTATGTACATTGGAAACAAAACACAATGTTCATGTCCAGGTTGCTTCATATCTGCTACAGGGTTTAGAGAATTGACGATATCTCGTAACATAACAGTTGGGACCAAATTTAGCAACAGGGACAGTCTGCAGTGCACAACTCATATCAGGAACTTCTGGATTCGTCACAGGAATGGGAATGTCCTCTGGAACTTCCTCTAGAATTTGAACACCAGACAACTCACTTTGAGACAAAGAATCTTTCTCACAAGCTATGTGCTGTGGTATAGGCTTGGGCACTGTTCTCAGATGTTTCTGATTCCACCTCAAACTTGCTCCTTCTGATTCCATAATGTACGATCTTGGCTCTGGACCAATATTTTTCATGACATCAGTCTGATCATAACGTTTCAACATTTGCATCTTTACCATTTCTCCCTGTTGTAATGGATTGAGCGGTTTCCTGGTCTTATCATAGTAGGACTTCTGGGTTAAGCATTTCTTCAACAGATTGGCTTTCACTGATCTGTTTTTTTTGACACATGGAACTAACAATTGACTACTGATTGGCTATGTGGTTCTGGTTTGTCTCGACAGAAGTCTCTGAGCAGGTAAACCAATATGCTTATCATGAGGAACATTTTTGAGATTCAAAAGATTCAGGAAAACATCGCTATTGTCTCATTAAGACTTCTCTAGTAACTGTTCTGCATGTTGCACTGTGCATTCTGCTAAACCATTTGACTGCGGTGACTCTGGACTACTAATGACATGAGTAAAGTCGCATTCTTCGGCAACTCTTTTGAACTGTTAGCTTGTAAACTGCATGCCATTGTCAGAAATAACTTTGTGTAGACTACCATAAGCAGAATAATGACACTTCATCTTAATAATGACTGTGCTAGATGCTAGGTTAGGAAGCAGGTCAGTCTTGATTGGAGTAAGTCTACTAACATCAAATAATACTGACCATACCACTCAAAGATATTAGTGGCTACTGTCGACCAAGATGGTTCTGGACTCTAGTTAAGCTAAAGGGGTTCCTTCTGTTAATGTGACTTTGTACTATTACACAAGGAACAAGACAAAAGTGGTCTCTCACTGTCTTGTGACATAGAGGGCCAAAATACTAGTCTTCTCGCCCTTCTTTTGGTAGATTTGGTTCCTGGGTGACCACGATGCAAGATAGTAATGTACTCTGGTTGCAAGGACTTTGGAACAATTACTTTTGGACCTTTCATAATGATACCTTTGTCAGATAAGATCTCGTCTCTGTATGGAAAATAAGGTTGCACTTCACGAGGTAAACTAGATTGCTTTGACAGCCATTCTTGATTGATAAACTGGTTGAGCTTTTGTAAAACTAGATCTGTCACTTCCATGACTTTAAAATCAAGATTTTTATTCTCGTGTTGTTCTGTGGTGCTGCTGGGTGATCTGGATAATGTATCAGCAAGATAAAAAAGTTTGCTTTCTTGTAAACAAGACTGAAATTATATGATGAATACAACTGAGAACCAAGCAGAAAAAATATACCACGAAGACCAGGAACAATATTTTTAAATATGTGATAGGTCCATTTATTGTTTGCCCCAAAGGTTGTTGTACAAATAGCAAATAAAATTGCACTTAAAGCTAAACCAAATAGCAGCTTATAAATATGTCTCTGAACAAACACGAATAGCAACAAAATATACTTCTCTCTTAGCGCCTCGGCAGAAAAGCCTTTACAGAGTAAACTGTTATTAAAACAAGACACACCTTATATAGTTCACTACACACTCTAAATCAATTAATTAATCAATTATACATTTAATTAATACAATAAATTTAAAAAAAACATGATTAAATAAAACTTTTCCAGTGACATTCTTTATTTAACCCCCAATGGATATAATGTATTATATTTTAATATAAAAATTGATTCTTTTTTTCTAAGTAAATACTTCATTCTAACTTCACTTAAATACTTTGCATCAATTTGTTCTAAAATTGTAACTTGTAAGCTATTAAAATTCCCTTCATGTTCCTATTAAAGTGCTCTGCTACTGGACTTATAACCTTATTATTCCTTATATCTCCTATATGTTCCTTGATTCTCTCACACAGGCTTCTTTTACTTTCCCCTATATAAAAAGTATTGCAGGGGCCTTTAATAGCATACACTATACCAACACTTTTGCAGTTGAAACACCCCTTTGTATTACATTTCTTTCCATTAATATTATTAAATGTTTTCACCACATATTGACATATTGTACACTTTCCACAGTGTACTGTACCTGTCTCTGATATTGGTCTTCTTATTTCAACTATTGGTCTTCTAAATTCACTATGAACCAAAAAATGTTTTAAGTTACGTCCTTTTTGATAAGAGAACTTAAGCTCTATTTCTGTTAATGATGGAACTTCTCTTTTTATTATATTCCAAAAATCTATTATTAACTTTTGTAACCTAGTAGAAAATAATGTATACTTAGAAACAAAAAATAAACTCTGCTATGAATCTGCTACTGTCGACCAAGGTAGTTCTGGACTCTAGTTAAGCTAAAGGGGTTCCTTCTGTTGCTGTGACTTTGTACTATTACACACAGAACAAGACAAAAGTGGTCTCTCAATGTCTTGTGACATAGAAGGCCAAAATACTAGTCTTCTCGCCCTTCTTTTGGTAGATTCGGTTCCTGGGTGACCACGATGCAAGATAGTAATGTACTCTGGTTGCAAGGACTTTGGAACAATTACTTTTGGACCTTTCATAATGATACCTTTGTCAGATAAGATCTCGTCTCTGTATGGAAAATAAGGTTGCACTTCATGAGGCAAACTAGATTGCTTTGACAACTATCCTTGACTGATAAACTGGTTGAGCTTTTGTAAAACTAGATCTGTGGCTGTGTGATTTCTCAGCTCATCAAGATGTGTGGAAGAAAGATTTCTCACTTCCATGACTTTAAAATCAAGGTTTTCATTCTCGTGTTGTTCTGTGGTGCTGCTGGGTGATCTGGATAATGTATCAGCAAGATAAAGAAGTTTGCTTTCTTGTAAACAAGATTGAAATTATACTTTAGCAATCTGAGCATCATACATTGTAGTCTGGCTGGTGCTGAATGCATAGGCTTTCTCAAGATGGTAACTAAAGGTTGGTGGTCTGTTTCAATCTGGATAGGTCTGCCATAAACATAATCATGGAACTCCGAGTATGCAAACATAATTGCCAAAAGCCCTTTCTTAATCTGGGTATATTGCATTTCAGTTTGGGTAAGAGTTCTCAATACATAGGCAACGGGTTGATTCTCTAGTAGAAAAACTGCACCAAGACTAAATTCTGAAGCATCACAGGAAAGTGTTACTGGCTTGAAAAAAAATCATAGTATCTGAGTGTTGGTGGAATTGCAATTCTCTGTTTCAGGACACCAAATGCTCTTTGGTACTGCTCTAACTAAGACTGGGATACATCTTTGCATATCAGCTCTCTGAGTGGTGCTGAAAGTTGGCTCAACTCTGGAATGAACTTGCCTAGGTAGTTGACCATGCCAAGAAAATGTTGCAGGGTTTGAACATTGTCTGGAGCTGGCATCTTGAGAATGGCTGTTTGTACTGGTAAATAAATGACCAACATAAGTAACTTCTCATAGCCTGAACATGCATTTGTGTGTGTTGAGTTTAAGAGTCACTTGATGTGCCCTTTCTAGAACTTTTCGGTGGTTTCTTTTATGTTCTGCTTCATCATGACCTCCGACTAGTATATCGACTACTATAATAGCAAAAGGATACCCAGAAAAAATTTGCTCCATCGCACACTGAAAGACTTCACTTGTAGAATTTATCCTAAACAGCATTCTTAAAAATTTGTACCTTCTAAACAGAGTACTGAATGTAGCGAGCAATGAGAATTTTTTGTCAAGCTGAATTTGGCAAAATTAACTCTTTGCATCTAAGACAGAAAAAAATAGTAGCATTTGGCATCATGACTGCGAGTTCTTTGACTGTGCTCATTGGACGATGAGATATTTTTAGTGCTTTATTCAAATCTCATGGATCAGTGCATATTCTGATGTCATCTGAGCTTTTCTTGTGAGCTACTACCATGGAAGATACCCATTCAATTGAACTTTTCAACTGGACATATCACACCTTGTTGCATTATTTTTATCTAACTTGTCTTTGAGTCTGTCCTGCATAGCTATTGGAACTTTGCGTGCTGGCTTGATAACCAGACTGACTTCTCGGTCTAACTTCATGGAGTACACAACTGAAAGATTGGCTAGTTTGCCTTGGAAAAGATCAGAGTAGGTAGAAAAAATGTGCTGGGTAAAATCCGAGCAGTGGTCTTTTAAGCTAACTTGGACTTCCTTATTAAATGGAAGGAGCCCCATTTTCAAACTGTCTCTGAGCTCTAATAATGACTGGTCATGCCTCTTGACCACATAAAATAATAAGTTGTAGCGTCTTCTAGCATAGTAATATGAAAGCACTACTGAGTCTTCGGTTTGAATTTCTTCACCTCCATAAGCAACAAGCTTCACACACCTTGCCAAATCAAGCCTTTCACCTGTACACACTCTGGCAAATGTTTCTGCAGACATAACATTGCACTTGGAACCTGAATCAGCTATGAGCTATGTGGATTTGCCATTTATCCAAAAAGTACAAAATACTTCAGTTTTTCCCTTAACTCTACTACACTGACCATTTCATGAAGCACTGACACACCATCAACATAAAGAGTGGAGTTGCAACTGTCTTACTGATCAACTCGTTTCTTAAAATGTTCCCTTTTAATGAAAGAATGTGGGCCTTTTGATTTACAAAATCTTTAGAAATGATTCCATTTATTACATTTATGGGATTGTTGACTAAAAGCTAAACATTTCTCCCTTTTAGATTCATGGCTTCCACCACAGTTATGACAGTTGGCAATGAAACTTGGTGGAGGCCCATGCTTTGAGTTTGCTGACTCACTCTTATGCTTCACTGAGACTGTGCGACTTCTGGAATTTGCTAGAGTGTTCTGGGGTTTACCAGTGAGTGCTGCAGGAATTACAGATGCTGCCATGTGCTTAGGCCTGTTT
>NC_056739.1:990247813-990257813 GCF_019279795.1 Protopterus annectens | reverse complement strand
TAATTCCAGTAAAGTAGTGGTTTAAGGTCAGTTGGAGTAGGACAGTCTTGCAAACTGTAGAAATCAAACTGGGATGCTTTTTGTAGCCAGACACATGCCCACACAATTTGAGGCCAATCAGTACAGCATTTGAAGGGTGGGCATTTGGGGGAAGGGGTGTTTGTGTGAGTGTAGGCAAGTTAGAGTTAGACAATGTTAAATGAGGGCATAGCTGCAGTGTACTGTGTGTGTGTGTGTGTGTGTGTGTGTGTGTGTGTGTGTGTGTGTGTGTGTGTGTGTGTGTGTGTGTGTGTATGTGTTGGTGCATGTGTGTCTGAGCTATCTTCATTAGTGGTAGTCTTATGCAATCTTTTTTTGAAGGGTAAGCTGCAGGGTAAGGATTAGGTTCAAGGGCAGAGCTAGGGGTTAGCAGGTACTGGGAGGGCAAAGCTTTTCCTTTTGATGTTTTGAGATGTTTTTCATGTGTTTGATATGTTCAGTTTTGAAATGGTATCAAGCCCTTTAGTTTCATTGCCTTTGCATTTTGATAATTCAGTACATATATCAATATATCTTTATCTACTGTATATATCTCTCTCCCTATATGTGTACACACACACACACACACACACACACACACACACGCGTGTGTGTGTGTGTGTGTGTGTATGTATATATATATATATATATATATATATATATATATATATATATATATATATATATATATATATATATGGGTCTCCCTAAAAACACTGACATGCCAAAACACCGACAACGAGATAACCGACACCACAAAACCGACAGTTTATAAGCACGAAACTTCACATGCCCGACAAACCACAATCCCGACAATCAACAAAACAAAAAAATACCTTCTCTGAAAAACACACACACAACACAAACTCACCAAAAACCTTACAAACCTACACTAAACCTTACATACACAACTATCTATGCACTAACCTTAACCCAAACCCTAACCCTAAGGTCCATCACTACTGAACACTTACCTTACCTGCACGCTAACCCTAACTCACTTAACCCACCCCTAACCCTAAAGTCTGTCACTATCGCACACTTATCTTACCCGCACCCTAACCCTAACTCACTTAACCCGCCCCTAACCCTAAAGTCTGTCACTATCGCACACTTACCTTAACATGTCGGTGTTTTCAGCATCAGGCTTTTCAACTGTCGGTTATCTCCGTTCTCGATCTTCTGGTGTCAGTGTTCTCATCGTCGGCATTTTCAGCTTTCTGCGTTATCAGGTAGACCTATATATATATATATATATATATATATATATATATATATATATATATATATATATATATACATACATAAGTGTGTATATAGATAGATATAGACCCACACACACAAATATATATGTACACCAGCTTCAGGGACATTTTGTATATATGGGAGAATTCATTTCAGCTGAATACATGACAGTTCCCTTTAGTCCAAGTTGTTGTGGCCATACTGAAGAGGCCACAGTTCCTGCGTTTATTTATTTTTCTATTTTTGGGTGAGGGGACACTTTTTCTTCTCCATGCATTATCCTTACATCATTACATGCCCCTTGTCCATTACTAGGTGTTTAAGTATCCTGTTAAAATTGTCAAAGTTTTCAGATATTGGCCTGGGGACAGCACAGATCCTGATGGCATCCTGAGGTTCTGGGTATCTTTCCATTTGCTGGAGAGGGAGTTGTATTTATGGCCTACCCCATTACTACCCCTTTTCCTTGTAAGTATATGTGTATACATCTAAAGGACATACATGCAGCACTTTGCACTGCCTCTGCAGCATCTAAGCTGTGTTCATCACTCTATTTCCTCCTATTTGGGGCATACCTTCTAATTGCAATGTTCCCATTCTTCACAAGAGATCATCATATGAGAAGCCCACGGATGGCAATAGCCATTCTTCCCTGCCACTCCATCAGTTTTCTGAGCCACTGCTGGGTCACTTAGGCCATAGTAAGGGTTTTATCCCTCTGCGCCACCAGATTCACTACCCCAGCATTCAATGACTGTTTTACACAATATTTTTAACATATGTCTATATAGCATTTTGTGTTCTTTTGATTTTTTTTTTACTTTCTTTTGGATAATTCTGTGTGTAAATGAGATGGGTATTTTATTCTTCTGAGTAAGACTTCTATGATCTAGTCAGTGTGTGTGTGTTTTTTTGGGGGGGTAAGACAGACAGATAGAGAATACAAGTTAATTTTATTTTCATCACCTTGTCTATGTTTATCTTACTTAATAATTACTCCACGAATCTAATTTCCCTTCTAGGTTTATCTTGAGTTCCAAAGTTGCAATAGCATTTTAATTTTAGCAGACACTGGCACAGTGCTTCATCACTGATAATATGTTTGAACATTTGTTTCTCTGATAGTCGTGTCTACCTTGCAGCATTTCCAAGAACAACTGAGTAATATATTTAAACCCCAGCTAACCTCTGGTAATCTGTTTAAACCCCAGATGTGCACTCAACAATTAACAATTTTCTTCCTTTTATTGATTCATATACAGAGGAGAAACAAACACTGTTTATGTTGGTAAGGCTGACACTTGGAGTTTATATACCTACATGCTTCTCTGTAAATGTCTACATATTATCAGTATGAAAATGTTTAAAATTACATTTTTAAGAGAAAAAAATGTTACAGCCTGTACCTGTTTGCATACTGATTTTACACTTTACAAACACTTGAGAAGCAACTATGCCATGATGTTGAATTGCTTTCAACCAAAACATGTGGGAGTAGGATTACTAAAACTGAAGTTTCTTAAATACAGCACCAGAATACCTTCTTTTAATGTATTTAGCATTTTGGAGATCACTCACATATCTATTATAATTAAAGCCAAGAAAATGCTAATACATGTAAATTTAAAACTTTAACTAAGAATTTGTACAGCACTGCTTATCCAGAAACCTTTTGAGATTTTTACTTCAGTTTTTAATATTTGGACCATTCAGATAACCAGGTAATAGAGTACTTGTTCCACATGCATGTCATCTGAAACAAAGAGGTTTGGTGTGCTTCATCTTAATTTTGTGCAGAAGATTTTGTATATGGCAGCCATCTTAAATGCACAGAAGAGAATCAAATTGCTTGTGATGCCTTGATTCTCTGTATCAGGATGTCGGGTTACTGTGTGCGGAGGACAGTCTTGGTGGGAATAGCTAGTTTGTTTTCCCTTAGTATCTGTTGAAATCCCAAGTATCATAACTGCAGACCTGAAGAAAGTGGAACTGAAAATGCAGATGTAAGGTAATATACACTAAGTGCGAGACTGCAGTATCATGAAGTATTCTGTCTGATGTGAGGTGCAGCCATGTCACAATTACTTCAGATAAACATTAGAGGTATAGTAGGACGCTACATCCCATGGTAGGTGGATGTAGGGGAATTCCTCACAAAAAAAAAAAATTAAAGTTGTATAATCAAGTTTCATAACTTGATTTTGATTGAATTGCAGTTAATTTTTAAATCTATTGGGAGTGACAGAAATGATTTTTGCATTTCTGATAGAAAACTGATTTCCTTTATCAGTAAATGAAAAAAATGCTACCTACTCCTTATAACACCATTTCTTCAAATTTCCATTATACTCAAACTAAATTTAGACTTGGGGGTTAAATTATTCATTAACTAAATTTAGATTTGGGGGTTAAATTATTCATTATCTATCTATCTATCTATCTATCTATCTATCTATCTATCTATCTATCTATCTATCTATCTATTGCCCACCACTGCTTAGTCTTTAGGAAAAACTGATCTAGACTGATTATTTATTTTGGCTTGTTAAATGGGGAAATGAGATTGTTGAAAGGCCCTTTTAAATCATTACCTAGGCCACATGACAAAAGAAAATTATATGTCTGACTTACACTGAAATAAGTACAACTTAATAATAGGAAGGAAATTATATGTACAATGTAGCTTAAATGAGTTAATCTGAGAGGAATTTTACATCACTATCTCGACCATAAGGCAAGAGATAATTACATAAGTGAGTTACACTTAGATAAGTACTACTTTCATAATATAACAATAAATAAAAAATGCAGAGTACAACTCAAGAAAGACAGTCTGACAGAAACACAAATCAAACATCTTCATACATTTGAAGAAGTAACCACAATAGCCAGTGATAAGGCATAGTGTGTCCTGTACCTGGTTACATTAAAGAGTTGTCGATAAATGTAGGGGTCATGACAAATAATGTATGCTACAGAGATGACAAATGGGGGCGGGGGTTATAAGGCACAACACTGACACTTCTCAGCAGCAACTTGTGTAAAACAGCTTGTAATTGTTCAAAACTCACTTAGTAGTGATGGAAGAGCTGAGGAAAAATAAGAACAAAGTTTAAGAAGCAGAAAAATAACTATGCAGTCCTATCTTAAGGAGCAGCGCAAAAAGAAATGCCCCTAGAAATGGGGGGGGTCACAGAAATCTGAGCGCAGTCCCTAAGCAGGGGTCATTTCATATCATCTACATCATTTGAAAGAAGAATTGGAAGATTCTGACGATGGATGACAACCTGAGATGAATAGTTGGTGACAACCCTAGATTTACCTTCAGGAATAAAATTAATCTGAAAAGACTCCTATGTTATAAAGAAGGTATTGGATCTCTACCAATTACTCACAGGACAGGTACTTTTCCTTATAAGAAGTGCAAGGCATGTCCCCATATTAATATTAATAATTCCTTTATACATCCTATAACTGGTCAATTTTATCAGTTAACAACATATGTGGATTGTAATGTGAAGAATATCATTTATGTTGCTATTTGTGACAGCTGCCAGGGGTTCTACTTAGGTAAAACAAATAGAACCTTTAAAGAAAGGATACTATGCCAGCTCAGTGACATTAGACTTATTGTTCAAACTAATGGTCTGTCACAGCATATCCAGAAAAGCCTAGGGCATAAATTTTCTTTTTTAACCCTGGAAAAAGTGCAAGTTAGTGTAGAAGGTGGAGCTCTATCCAATAAAACTGAAATAATTGAAATACATTGGATAGCAGATTTACAAGCGAATAGAAGTTTTGGACTTAATGTGATGACTCCCTTAAAACCTATATTGAAAGGAAGAAAGCTTAGGAGGTAGTGTCTGATTGGCTGGATTTCATTGTTTAAGAGGAAGTATTTTTTAGTCTAACAGGATCTGAAGAAGGCATATAGCCAAAAGCGCGAATCCTGGTTGTTTTAGCCTTGCTCATATTTGGAATGTGTGTTTTACAGAATAAATTCTGACTTCGCGGTTGCGTCTCTGTTTGTTTTTATGATTTTTATTTTTCATTTGATTTATTTTACATTTGTTAACCGGGAAAGTCCGACTGGACACAGATCCATTTTCAGCTGAGGCCCGGGGAGATAAGCTGTAAACAACACATACATAGAATAACAGGCAATTAATAAAGTGACCCTTCAGCAAACTGGAAAATTTCTGTTTTTGCTGCTATATTTTTGGTTGTTACCGATTTTACTGATTTTATGTTTCCATAGAAGTGGATCGCTGACAAGGGTAATCATGCCTCAGAAGTCTAGTTGAACTTGAACCTCTTCTTTTACAAGTAAATTATACTAGTTGCAAGAAAATGACATAATGCTAACTCAGATTTTCTAACTGTAGTCTTAACAACTACAATTTTAACATGGATTTTAGGTTTCATATTTCTGCTACTAATAATCTCTTCAGTATTAGTAGCACAAAGCCAACAATATATTTGATTTATGTTAACAGACTGGATGAAGGGGTCTACTTCTAAAGCCCGACTCTCACATAACCAACTTTCAAAATCCCAAGGTGAAAATTATAAAACTTCAGAAACCAGAACGTTGATTTTTACCAGGGTAAGTGAATAAGTGGGCAACTATAAACAAAACTCATGCCAAGGTAAGTAAAACCCACCTAGAGGGGGGCTACTCCCCCACACCCACCAATGTGGGGTGCTTTGCCCCCACATCCCCTCTAACTAAATATATGAACTCCAGAATCATACTACAATAGAGATCAGGGAATGTTGGCCAAGTGTTTATTTACTCTAGTAAGCAGTTGTTCGGGATTTTCGTCTCAGAATTTTAAAAGTCAGTTATGTGAGAGTCAGGCTTTAGAAGTAGACCCGGATGAAGACATTTTTTCCCCAAAAGATGGCATATTCCTTTTTGTAATTTTAGACTTTGAAGCAGACAGTTCAATTTTAAACATTATATCATTAATTACTAAGTATTCTACTAAAGTTAGTAGCTTATCACAGTTTTTGGTATTACTATGCAATAGCCATTAGCTTATATCACTATGCAATTCTCTTTTAAATATGACAATTGCTAAAAATTTTATTATTTTCTATTTATTGTTGCAATTTGGTTATAACCATGGCTTTAAATGTGTCTTAAGTCATGCATTTGAAGTCTAGTTATAAAATATGTCCTGTACTGCAAAAGTTATTGCAGTCCTAGCCTTATGATTCCTTTTTACATTTGTTATAGTCTATGTAATCAGTTCCCCCCATGTCCACAGATATTTTAACTCCTCACCAGTAAGCTGTGGTAAAAGGATTTTTCCCCAGTTTTCTCAGTTCCAATTATTTACTGGGGCATAATGCTGAAACAAGACCAGGTAAGATTATCTGTCATCCTCCACTGTTGTTGTTGATGATTTATTTTATTTATTTATTTTACATTTGTTTACCGGGATAGTCTGACTGGATACATGTCCATTTTCAGCGGAGGCCCGGGGAGAAAAGCTCCACATAGTCAAACTTATATAGATTACACAGAAGTTAGGAAACAATAATAAAAAGGTGATTATATACAATGCTTACGCAGAAGTTAGGAAACATTTATAAAAAACAAAATGATTATATACAAGGCTTAGTAGTGTCCCCAAGTAGAGGCTCGCAATTCTCATGGGCAGACATAATTAAAAGTAAGAGACATCAGATTAGAAGCAGAGCTTGCTGACATAGTTATATGTTATGATAATTTTGGATTACGCTGTAAGTTTATAACTTAATCAGGGTTGGCACATGGGCATAGCCAATTCACTTTGAGATATTGTTTGAGGATTTTTTTCAAGAGACTTTTGGAGGATTATAGGGTTATATAGTTTGGCAATGAATTCCAAGTTTTACAGATGAAGTTGGCAAACAGGAATTCACCAGCAGAGTTATTAACTTTGTGGGTTTGGACCAGTAGTTTATCGGTTGACTGTAGGGATCTCAGGTTGCTATATGGCTTAATAATATTTTTAAGTGAGGGGGTAGTCTCAGGGTAGTACAGAATTTTGTGAGCTATTAAGAGTTGATTGAAATGAATTAAGTTGGGCAGTTCTAGCCACTCTAGTTGTTTAAGGCTCTGGCAGTGGTGGATTCTATAGGTGGAGCCAGTGGCGAATCTGGCAATATGATTATAGCTATGGGACAGCTTACCTAGTTTGGATTTGTTGAGGTTTGAAAGTAAAGGTGAGGCATATAAAAGAGTACAGAGTAGGTGTGATTGGGTGATTGCAGTCCTGACCAGTGGGGTTAAAAATGTCTTGTTTCTATACAGTGATCCGAGCTTCTTATTGATGGTCTGTATGGTTTTGTTGACCTGTAGGTCAAATTTGAGATTATTGTTTATGATAACCCCTAGCAGTTTGGTGTGATGATCTGGAGATATAGTGGTACCATTGTTAGATGTGGCAGAGAATGCAAATGTGGTAGATCTACTAGTGGGGGAGAAGAGTAGGAGTTTAGTTTTATTGGGGTTCAGTAGTAGGTGTTGGTTGGTGAGCCACTTCTCGATAGTGTTGAATACTTGTTGTTGTTGTTGTTTTTTAATAGTGGCCAGCACATCCAATTTTTACTACAATGGTAACAGCTCCTGGACAGTCTCTGTCTTAACCTTGCCAACATTTTTAATAAGTCTTCCATGATTATGGTCATTAGGATAGAGCCAAAGAAAAAAAAATGTGGCAATTACCCAGAACAGAAGAAATGCCTCAAGGAAACAAATCTAACAATTCCATAGGGGATTAATAGCCTAAAATGCAATGTACTTTAACAGTTGTGTTGTTATTAAAATGGTGTATATCAGATCTTTGACCAAATGTCCATGTACAGCCCATAACTATACACTTAAGGAAGCACTAGCAGCAGTGGATATCAAAAGAAAAAAGGAAAAAGAAATAAACACACTGTATTCTATGCATTCAAAAAGAAAATGAAAGCAACTTATGCAACATAAATATATACAGTCTGTTTAGACATTATAGCAATGGTCTAAGCTTGAAAGAAAAGTCCACAGCTGCAGGCCTCTCCCAGGCCAAAATTCCACCTCTGAGTGTTAAGTATATCCACCAGGTGCACTTCTGCAACAAGTCTCTACTGGGCTGTTTTGCCCCACACCTCCAGGTTCTATCAGCAAGTTCTTGTTAATCTGTCAGTTGATTCTCCACTTGAGGAAGTAACTTCATGGTACTTACTTGCGGACTTCCCTCATGTATACCACAATAATTGTCAATTAAAACCTTGTCTGTCAGTTAACACGGCAAATTCCTGCCTAATATTGCTGATATTTCCCAAAAAGGCACATAAACATTTTGTCAAAAAAATGTTTATATATATATATATATATATATATATATATATATATATATATATATATTTATATATTTATATATATCTATATATCTATATATATATATATATATATATATATATATATATATATATATATATATAAAATATGTACGTATGTACATGTATAGATAGAAACATCTTGAAATACATAGATACTGCAACCCCTCTGACACATTACTTGTGTGACTGATGGTCTTCACACCAGTTTCACCACCTCTCTTGGTATTATTGTTAAGTCTAGCTGGGAGATATCATAAAGAAAAGTAACAGGACAGTAGGGAGTGGTAGATCATGGTTAAATACTGTGCTGTACAGACAAGCTATGCCATTCAGTTCTTTAGAAAAACATCATTGTTATAGGCAAAATTACTGCCAGTGCATTTACTGCAATAATGTTTGAACAGCATAGCATTCATTGATATACTTTTCCTGATACCAGTAAATTAAAATTGTGACAGTGCATTGCATGCTGCACAACTGTTAGAACACCATTATTATACCTGTGCCCTCTCTCTCTGCCACTATCCCAGATCAGATCTATGACAGCAGACTACAGGTTAACATCAGGAGCTGAATAACTATCACAGAGTCTCACTGGCATTTATCAATACCACTGCTGCACTACAGGGGATGCCACAGCAGTGTATGTAGTGAGAGAAACTATTAGGAACAAAACATCCATCATAGACCCTCACTGCCTTGGATCAGTACCACTGCTGCACTGCAGAGCATGCCACGACAGTGTATGTAGTGACAGAAACTATCACAGCAAAATATCCATCACAGAGTCTCACTGACTTACATTAGTACCACTGCTGAACTGCAGAGCATGCCATGACAGTGTATGCAGTGACAGAAACTGTCAGGAGCAAAACATACATCATGGAGTCTCACTGCCTCACATCAGTACCACTGCTGCACTGCAGAACATACCATGACAGTGTATGCAGTGACAGAAAATAACAGGAATAAAACATCCATCATAGAGCCTCACTGCCACCCATTAGCTACCACTGCTGCACTGCAGAGGATGCCACAGCAGTGTATGTAGTGAGAGAAACTATAAGGAACAAAACATCCATCATAAAGCCTCACTGCCTCTCATCAGTATCACTGCTACACTGCACAGGATGCCATGGCAGTCAATGTAGTGACAGAAACTAACGGAAGCAAAGTGTCCATCATACAGCCTCACTTCCTCTTATCAGTACCATTACTGCATTGCAGAGCATGCCACAGCAGTGTATGCATTGACAGAAACTAACAGGGGCAAAGCATCCATCATAGAGCCTCACTGCCCCATCATTAGTACCAGTAATTCGCTGCACCACAGAACATTCCTCAGCACTGCATGACAGGA
>NC_056739.1:990137813-990242813 GCF_019279795.1 Protopterus annectens | reverse complement strand
CTCAACTATGTCAACTCTCATTTCTAAATTTCTCCAAATGCTTTGGGTTTCCAATACAACCTATGTGCTGAAAATGTGTCTAGGGGAGTCCTTCAACTACATGAGTAAACATTTGTAAAACATTTATTAAGATTTCTTATGGCAGTTCCAAAAACGGTTCTTCTGAAAGAGTAGACAATGGTCACTGTTCTGCAAAATCCTGCAGTGTAAACAAAGGCAGGAATATAAACAGCTATTCAGTATGCTGGTTTAAAGCTGCATAGAATATCCTGGCAGTGCAAGGCCAGCAATGGAACAGACAGGAATTAAAGGTAGGGGTTTCTCAATCTACAGCGATAATAAGCATAGTCTAGGTTTTTTAAACAGGATGATGCACTGGAGTTCTTCCTAGTCTAGAGTAAAATAAACAGTCTCATACCAAAATCCTAGCAATTTATTAGTCATCTTCTATGTCCCATGATACTCATAGCTCAAACATAGACTTATTGCAGACATTCACCATTCAACCAAATACCATATTCATGGGGGATTTTAATTATCCCGCTATGAACTTTAAATCCTACATAACCCCATATTTCTAGTCACAGAGATTCCTAGGCCAAACACCCTGGACCAGTTAGTTCATATGCCTAATAGAGGTGCAAACATTTTGGACCAAGTACTCACAAATATAGGAGAATGCTGCACCTGACCAGTGTCGTGTCCTCTCTGGTAAGGTCAGACCGCTGTCTCCTTTCAAATAAAAATAAGTACTACTCCATGGCAAAATACCTTTTATCAGGTGATAACCTAACAAGATTTCAGGTCCTTCAAACCCATATTATGCAGCAGCCTATGCAGAATTATTCACAGAAGTTCTGTAGAGCCATGTCAATGATTGCGTAGTGGCTGCTGTGTCTACCAGACATTAGCCCCAAACTACCTCATAAAACAAACCTCCCTGGTGAAATCCAAAATTAATGAGAGGTAGACCAAAAGAAAAAAAATTCATATCTAAAATTATGAAGTAGAACACCAAAAAGGATAAAAACACTCTCATCAAACTGAATAGAAAGCCAAGAGGACTAATGATCTAATTCAGCCCAACAAAGCAAGTCTGCAGTAAAGACAGCATCCCAGGCCAAGGACAGCCATAAGGCCTTTCTTAGCCATGCCAGAAACATAAAAGGCAGCACACAAGAGTCTGCTGAACTGTTGGTAAATGCAGCCACATTCACAGAATCAGGAGATATAGCAAATCTGGCTAACAAATTTATTTCCAACTTTACACTCCACACACCACCACCACCCCACCACCCCAGTAAATGCAATCTAACATAATCCTGCCAAGTATCAGCAGGGAGCAGGTCTTAGATGTTCTCTCTAAGACCAATAATGCAGCATTGATGGACCCTGATAATACTCCAGGTTGCCTCCTAAATAGCCTGAAATATAATCTGTCAGGGCCACTACTGTCACTATTCAAACATAGCCTCCTCACAGGTTTTGAGCTGAATGGAAGACTACAAAGGTCATTCCTCTACAAAAAAAAGTAGAACTTCAACTGATCCTTGGAACTACAGACCCATTAGTCTGACTAGTCTCATATGCAAAGCCATGGAAAGACTAACCATGGAAATAATTAACAATGACATAAGAAACCTTCAGATACTAGACCCAACACAGTATGGTTTCATCAAAAGTAGGTCATGCCTATGGAACCTGGTGCACTTATTTGAGAAGCTCATCAAAACAATGGATGAGGACAAAATGGTTCATACTACCTACCCTGACAGAACTAAAGAATTTGATACAATACTTTAGCATTGTAAACAAACTCATGAAATTAGGCATAAACCCCTGTGTAACTCACTGGATAACAACCTGGCTCACAGACAAGAATGAGGAAGTTAGGATTAGAGAGACCACCTCCACAAAGAGTCTGGCCACCAGTGGAGTCCCCTAGGGCTGTCTACTGGGTCTGCTCCTCTTTGGCATCTATTTTTTTAAAGTCAAATCCAATGTCAAGGCCTCTGGCTTACTAAATAAAAAGAAAAATGAACTATACTGGACAAGTTAGTTCACTAAAGGTAGCAAAACGGATAAAAGTAGCAACACGAAATGCAATATACTTGTAACAGCACCAATAATGTTGTCCCAGTCAAAAAATAGCGTAGAATCCACTTTAATAAACGCTTTCATCACACGACTTCATCAGAATACTTTACAAACTGATTTTGACCCATTTAAATACACACTCAATCAGCACATAATTAAAAACAATTAAACAATTAATTAATCAACTCTATTAAAAATGTATTAAAAACTCCTCACAATTCATACTGAATTAAATAATTGTAATATGTTATATTCCTTATTTATACTTAACTTTCTATATTTTAAAAAACATTTCACATTTATTGCTTCATTTAACCCAGGATGTTTATCAGAATTTAACCTGATCTGCCACAATGTTTCTTTTTGTTCTAACATATTCTTAAAATCCCCAGCCCTATTGTCAGCTTCACAAACTTCGAGTACTGAAAAAACAAATTTTTTAAAAAAATTACAATTTCTGGAATGCTTATATAGAGCATTTTTTTCATCTTTGCATTTCATGCTATATAGGTGTTCCTTTATGCGGGTATTGAGACTACGGGTAGTCATACCCACATAAAAAGCAGGGCATGCTGTGCACATGCCTATATAAACCAAACCACATGAATTACAATCTACATATCCAGGTACTTCAAAAATTCTATTGTGGCTGGCTACAACAATACTGGAACCTACAGATATGAAACGACAAACTTTACAATTCTGGCAGCAAAACATACCATTTTTAGTTATATCAGCCTTCTTATATTCACTTTTATTAAATTCCAACATTTTTTTAATGTTATTGGTGTTCCTAAATACAAAATGTGGGTTATTACCTAAAATCTTTGAGACATCCTGGTTCCCTTGAATAATTTTCCAGTTTTTATTAACAATTGATGCTATTACATTCATTTCACTACTCATCTCTAAAGAACACATAACTTCTTTTTCAACATTTTTATCATTCCAAATTTTTGTTAAACTTTGAGATTCACCATCATTTAAAATAGCTGGAAATAAACTATCACGCTTCTCAAAAATTTCATTTCCACTATTCATTAAGTTGTTAATGTCATAACCTCTATCTAAAAATAATGAGGTTATGAAATGAAATTCTTCAATCAAATTTTCAACCTTACTTGTCATTCGGCTTGCTCTTATATATTGCCCTCTGGGTATATTTTTAACAATGTGTTTTGGATGATTACTTTTGTAATGTAAATAGCCATTCGTAAATGTCCGTTTTCTGTGTATTTTACTGTGAAATCTATTGTCATTCAAATCCCACCATAGACATACATCTAAAAAATTCACTAATAAACCTACATCACCTATGGTGAATTTTAGAAAATCTGAACTTTTATTGGCTTTTATCAAAAAATTATTTACTGTCAATTCATCACCTTCTATTATAAAAAATAAATCATCAATAAATCTTTTATAAAACACAATTGTAAACTCTTCTTTTATCATGGATAATATATCCATTTCCCACCATGCCATGACTGTATTAGCAAACGCTGGAGCGGCAGGTGACCCCATAGCAATACCTTTTCTCTGCCTATAATATTGATTGCCAAAAATAAAATAATTATTTTCTAACACTATTTCTACAAAACTACAAATAGTGGAAATAACATCATTCGGGAGTAATTTTTTCTTTGTTAAATAACTGCGTACTGCTTCAATACCTATATAATGGGGAATACATGTGTACAAAGATGTGACATCCAACGTAAAAATAATATGTTTATTGGAGTCAAACAATTTATTCATACTAAATTTCTTAACTTCATCCAAAAAATGCCACGAATCCTTGACAAATGATGCCGTTTCTTGTAATAACGGTCCCAATACTGCATCAATAATTAATGAAATACCTTCTGTGCTAGAATGGGGGCTGGACACAACTGGTCTAAAAGGGGGATTTTTGGAATCTTTGTGGATTTTGGGGATTCCAAAAATCACCCCTATTTTTGGATTTTGTACAGAACAAAATTCATATAACTCTAAATTAATATATCCAGACATAAGTGCTTCATATATATATGATTCAATAAATCTAAATCTTTTGTGAATATCAAATAGATTTACTTTCTCATATTCATCTTGATTATCTAAAATGTCCATCATGTTATTATAATATTTTTGTTGTTCCATGACCACTATATTTGCACCTTTATCACTTTTCATAAAACGTAACCTACTTTTTAAGGCTATCAGTTTTTCTAAGGCCATTCTTTCTGTTTTATTTAAATTGTCATGGTCATTTTTAGGTTTTTTTAACATTTTCCTAATATCTTCGATGCATGTTTGTTCAAATACTTCCATAGTATATTGTAATCTTGGTACAAAACTAGAAGGTTTAATTAATGCTTTATTGGGATGAGATATATCATGCATCAAATATGCTAGATTTAAATTTCTAACAAATTTTTTAACATCTATAACTGTTTTACTCAAACTGGCTTTATAATGGGGGACAAAATTAAAACCATATTTTAATACATTTAATTCTTCAGTAGAAAATGTATGTTCTGTTAAGTTAATTATATTGAAACAATCACTTTCATTTATTATGCTTCGTCCCCCGACGAATTTGACCCCAAAAAAGTACGGCTTCTAGTGAGAACCGTTGATTTATTGCTTTGACTCCTTTTGGCCATTAAGGCCTCATTCACTGTTTTCTGTTTTACTATCACATCTTGCTGTTCTGTACTCTGTAAAGGCCTATTCAGACCTGTTCTTTGTGGTTTACCTCCCTCACTGCTGTTGTTACTACTAGCATAATTATCACTTGGAACGCTAACCCTTGTGACATTGTTAAAAGTGCTGACATGTCTATCATCATTTTCTATGTCTAACATATTCACATTACTGTCAGATGTACTAGTCCCTCTCCCCACCACTTCACTAAATGAGCGTTGTCCAACCTTTTCATTTCTAACCACTCTATTATTATTATTCCTCTCAATATAATTATTTCCCCTTACATTAGGTGCAAAATTATTATAAGCAGCGTCATTTTTATAAACTTCCATATCCCGTGACAGTTTAGAGTATTTTCTATTAAATACTTCTGTAGCATGAATATTTATTTCACGAGATAATGTATTGAATAACATATCAAAATTTTCATCAGTTAATTTACTCTTTATATTACTTTCAATCATATTAATTTCTGCACGTAATAAGTCCATCTTTTGCTTATTATTCTCACTTAGCAACTTCAGAAACTGTAATCCGGCTTCGTTGAAAAATGTCACTAAAGTTTTAAACATCGGGTTCCCCAAATAAACCCCGTTGGGGCATTTGAAGAACCGTAAGCCTTTAGGTACTATACCAAGCTCCATACATTTAAGGAAGTAACAGTTCTCTAATTGTAAGGATTTGTACCTTCTTAACAGTCTCAATAGCTGTTCCCGTTGAGTTGAAATGGATCCAAAGTCATTACTGGTAGCAGTATGGCACACATTCTGAAACGGATTAACGCTTCCCTGTAATAACTGCTCACAGCACGTTTCCTTTATACCACGGACTGGAAATTGCAGACCTTTCTTTCTTGCTCCACGTCCGTTCCCCTCTCTTGTTTCACGTACGTTCTCCTCTCTGGCGGGACTACCAAGATCCACCACCGTGTTGTCCTCCTGAAATGATGTCATAGGGCTCGACGTCCTTTCCGCACCGCTCTGTTCTTCCGATTTAGAAATAAGAATTTTCAGCGAAGCCTGGATATCTGGCTTACTAAGTTTGCAGATGATTGCAAGCTAGGAACAATCATAGAAACACCCCAAGATACTAAGATCTTACAGGAATATCTAACACAAAGAAATGACTGGTGCCAAAGCCATGGTTTAAAACGTAATGCCAATAAATGCATAATAGTACCTTTTAAGAAGTCAGACACCCAGGAAAATGACCTCATTGATAAAACACTCCTTTTTCAAACCTAGGTGCTTAGGATTCCCTAGCTCTCCCCCCTTGGCTGACTTGGTGTGGCTCACAGTTTAGACTCTACATATACCTACACTAGCATACTGCAGCTCCTGTGGAATGGTGTCTACAGGATTGCAATTGGCCACCACAATCTCTAACAACAAAACCTTTTTCTCTTCCAACAATTATTCAAATTCTACATTTACCTACACTAGCGTACTGCAGCTCCTGCAAAACGGTGTCTATGGGATTGCAATTGGACACCACAATATCTGACAACAAAAATGTTTTCTCTCCCAACAACTAAACAGTTCAAACTCTACATTTACCTACAGTAGCGTACTGCAGCTCCTGCAAAATGGTGTCTACAGGATTGTAATTGGCCAGCACAGTCTCTAACAACAAAAGCTTTTTCACTCATAGGTTCATAGGTTTATAGGTAGGTACTAGGCTATTGGCCCTAGGGCCTATATAAGCCTAGCCAAAAAAGTACCCTGGCTTTCGCCAGCCAAGAAAATTATTTTCCTGTGCCTCTGTCAAGCAGAGCCTGAGAGGTAATCCATCCAATCATTAAGATTGTTCTTGAAGAGTGCTAATGAGGAGCTATAGATAGGTAGTTTGTTCCAGAGTATGAGAAATCTCTGGGACAGAAATCTATACCTCCAGCATGTTCTGTTTATTGTGGTGACAAGGTTTAGGTCCCTAGATCATGTAGCTTGGAGGGATTTCTTTAAGTGGAGCATGTCCAACAGCTCTGTGTTTGACATAGCTTTGTATGTTAGGCAGAGATCACCTCTGAGAAGACGATATGCAACGGAGTAAAGCTGGAGTTTTTTGAGATGGTCTGCGGTAGGGCATCTGTTTGAGGCCAGTAATCCTCTTTGTGAGGTAGTTCTGCAGCTTTTCCAGTTGTTGTAGATGTTTTGTGAGGTACATACCAAAAGGGGCATTGTACTCTATAATGGGTTTAATGAGTGATGAGTAGAGGGGAACAATGGCCTCTTTTTTCCTGGATGAGAAACCTTTTGTGATGAGGTGTGCCACGTAGAAGGATTTCCTGACTACTGTGGCAATGTGGTTATCAAAGGAGAGACTACTGTCCACCTGTATCCCAAGGTCTCTTATCACACTTTCGGTGTTAAGTAGACTACCACCTATATTCAGAGTTTGGTACTAGACTATCAGCCCTAGAGCCTATACACGCCTAACCATAACAATTCCCTGGATATTTCTTCCCACAATATTTACTTCCTTGGACCCCTGTCTAGCAGGGTGACTGACATGATCCCCTGGGTGAATTTCCTATCTCCCATCCAATCATCAAGGTTCCTTTTGAAGAGGACCAAGGAGGCACTCTGCTTGACATGTATGGGCAGTCTATTCCAGAGTATGGGGAGTCTCTGGGTCAGGAACCTATCCTTCCAGCATGTTTTGTTCATCCCAACAATTAAACAGGTCAAACTCTACATTTACCTACACTAGCATACTACAGGTCCTGCAAAACGGTGTCTATGGGATTGCAATTGGCCACTACAATTTCTAACAACAAAAACCTTTTCTCTCCCAATAATTAAACAGATCAAACTCTACATTTACCTAAAGTAGTGTACTACAGCTCCTGCAAAACAGTGTCTATGGGATTGCAACTGGCCACCACAGTCTCTAACAAAAAAATTGTTTCTCTCCCAACAATTAAACAGTTCAAACTCTACATTTACCTACAGTAGCATGCTACAGCTCCTGCAAAACAGTGTCTATGGGATTGCAATTGACCACCACAGTCTCTAACAACAAAAATGTTTTCTCTCCCAACAATTAAACAGTGTAGGTCACAAACATAAAAATAATGTTTGTTAAGCTCTCTTTTACTGTGCTGTGCAACAAAGCGAGTCACCATTTTGGTCAGCCATAGGACTCTTTCTGCTTTATTTTTTGCCACCTTCCCCTGTAACTAAAGTAAACCCACTCATACATTTGTCTTTCTGACCCTGACTTTTATAGCTATACCTTGTACTTTTGTGGCTTTCTAATCACTCAGACATAGACTCCTGTTTGAAAGTTTTACTTATTTGTCTGACATGTGAACAAGTAACCCTGATAAAAACCTCAAAATTGTATACTGTTGGTCTGTCTTTCCTGCTAAAAGGAAGTAAAATTAAAGTGCTGACTGCAGGTCTTAGGCTCTTACATTCAACTTACTTGTGGTGTGGTGTGGTTCTGCCTGCTCAGCGAGCCTCCGCTCCCCCTTGCTCTGCTCAGGCACTCTTCACTCCTCTCCCACTCCCAAATACCACCCACCTCAAGTATCCTCAAATTTATACATTCACCTCATTGTCTGGTCACTCCCACAACCCCCTCTCACCACTATAACTTGTGCTCTCACCTCCCACAGCCCCCTCCCACCACTATAACTTTTGCTCTCACCTTTTCACTCTTCCCACCTTGTCACCAATCTTCCCCTTTCCTCACCCACCTTGGGCTGCCACCTCTGTGGCTTTCTTCTCTCACACTTAACTCTTTCACTCCCCAGCACACATACTATCTCCTCACATGCTCATTATTTCCACCCCTCAATACTGTTCCTTCCCTCACACTGCTTATCTCTAACTACCACCCTTCCCTAAAATATTTCTTTATATTTTCCCTATAACTCTTCCCCTCCTTTTTCTGTCACACAATGCTATCTTCACTGTTATTTCTCCCACTTCTAATCTCACTAGCCATAAGCACTTCCTACCACACTGAGCTCCATATCTTCACCTCTTTCCCCACCTTTCCATTTCCCAGACCTCTTCCAACATATACCCAAGCTCCACTGACTATTGCCCCCTCTCTTTTCTGTCTCTCCCCATTTCAGTGTCTTAAATTTAAACTCGTGGCCTACCCTGCTCTTAATCCTAAGCCCAAACTCAAGTAGCCCATTCCCCTTACCAACCACCCTCACCTTTTCCATCTTGTCTTTGCTCTTCTGGTTTCTGGTGACATCCATCCCCTCTCCACTCTCCCTCCACCTTCATCTGCAGTCCCCCCCAAAAACATCCTCAAATATCTCCAGCCTCAAACATCTCTATATCTCTGCAATGAACATCCAAAGCCCAAACAACAAAATGTCCAAACTTCACACATGATTGGCCCAACACAAACCTCACATCCTGGCCCTATCGGAAACCTGGTTAAAACCTCATATCAATTCCTTTGAATTTCTCCCACCTCAGTATAATATCTATAGGTCTGATTGGACACCCAAAAAAAGGCAGTGGGGTGGCTATATTGTACTTTGTTTCACTGATGCTAACACCTGTACACATTACCCTGCCTAGTTTCTACCCTGCTGAACATCTGCTCATAGACTGCCACATCAATAACTACAGGAAGTTTACTATTGCCTCTGTCTATATCCCCCAGGTAAGAACATCCCTATCCTTGAATATATAGGCTCCTGGATACACACCACCATCCCCTATGAAACCATCGTTCTTGGATATGGTAATATAGATTGGAACTCCCTTATTGGTGACTCAGTCCAACATTTCATAAACCTGTATGGATTCTCACAACTGATCACTACCCCTTCCCACTACAGTAAAAACGCTACTGGTTCCATAATTGATTGGATCTTGACCAACTCTCCAAACAACTATTGTAACCCTTCTACCTTCCCTGACTCTGTTAATGACCATTCTCCCATCTCTATCTTAAGGCACTCTCCTCATCTCTCTAAGCACCATCTCTACAGAGATTGTAGGAAACTGACTAACCTTTCCTCTGAAACCTTTAACTATAGACTGCCTGCCATCAACTGGTCTTTCCTAAAAACTCTCCTGCTCAATGATGCTGTTACTAAATTCAACCACATTTTCCTTGATGTCCTAAACTCTCTTGCCCCAACTCACAAAATCAGAACCAAATTTAATTTTGCACCCTGGCTCTCCAAAGCTACTCATGCTTTGATGCATGAAAGAGATGCTCTATGGAAAAAATGGCAAACCACTAAAACTCCCACCTTTCTCCAAGGTTATAAGCAATTCAGAAGTCATGTAAAAAATGTATTATTTTGGATAAATGCCAATATTTCACTAAATTTCAAAGCTCTCACCCAAATGACCCCCAAAAATTCTGGAGTACTATCAACTCCCTACTTCATACTGGTTCTCCTACCATCCCTAACCCCTTCCCCTATCACTCTCCAACTGAAACTGCAGACTTACTCAAACACTTCACAGACAGCATCTCTAAACACCTACCCTCTGGTAAAGCTGCTCATCCCGACTCTTCTGTGTCACCCTCACCTCCCCCTAAACCTCTATGCTCCTCTGTCACTCAGCCTTTTACCTTGCAAACTGTTACTACTAAATACACCAAATCCCTGCTTCTTAAATTAAAACCATGCTCTTCCTCCACTGATAATCTCCCCCCTCAATTTCTGAAAATTGCTGCTGACTATATTGCATATCCTGTATCTATCTTAATCAACTGATCCATTCAGGAATCTACCGTACTGGAAATATGGAAATCCTTCTATACCACTCCTCTGCACAAAGGTGGCAACTCTGTTGAACCCTCTAACTATAGACCAATCGCTATTTTCTCACCGCTCTCTAAGATCCTTGAAAAATGTATACATACTCAACTACTTTCCTATCTCATTCACGAAAATCTCCTCACCCCCCCTCATAATGTGGTTTCCACCCTAAACACAGTGCCTCGACTGCCTTACTTTCCTTTACTCAAAAGGTTGCAGAAGCTAGGGACAACAACCTCCTCATTTCATGTCTATTCCTTCATCTCTCTAAAGTCTTTGACACTGTGTCTCATCCCATCCTTCTTAACAAACTCTCAGATCTAAACCTCTCTCTTTCTACTCCTGGCTGGTTCAAATCCTACCTTACTGGCAGAAATCAAGCTGGTAGATGGCAGCAGGTTTTCTCACCCTTCCTTGCTGTTCAAACAGGAGTACCCCAAGGCTTCATACTTGGACTGCTCCTTTTCAACATTTTTACCAACAACCTACATTCAACTTGCAGTCTCTCATCTGTAATACAATATACAGATGACTCTACTCTCTTATCTATTTCCAATATTATCTCTGGACTACACACACTAACACATAATTCCTTTATCTCTGTTGAGAAATGGCACAGAAATAATCAACTAATTCTTAACCCGAAGAAAACTCAGCTCCTTCTCTTCCTACCTGAGACACTTTCCTTGCTAGATGGCACAACCATCTCCCCTGCCTCACACACCAAACTCCTTGGGATAATAATTGATGACTGAATAAAATTTGACTTGTGCATGCAACAGGCCATCAAAAAAAACACCAAAAACTTGCACTACTTCATAGGAACAAAAAAATTCCTCACTACTGCCACTAAACACACTCTTGCACAGACATTTCTCTTACCCAGTCTTCTATATGCTTCCCCCATCCTTACCAATATCCAAACTACCTCAATGCAGAAAGTGGAACAAACATACAACAAAATTCCCAGATTTATTCTAAACCAACCACTCTCGTCGCATCACTGCCTCTCACTAAACAAACTTCAGTGGCTGGAATTTCCACACCTTCTCCTACAATCGCAACTCCACACTACCTTTTCCATACTCAGCAACCCTTCTGCCTGTCCTGCTCTCGCCTCCCATGTTACTCTCTACTCTCCCCCTGGCCTCTCTGGAGTGCTGTTCAGCATCTTCTCTCAGTTTATAAACCCAAAAGGAATATTGGCAAACTACTTTACACTCTGTCTCACTAAATTGGAACAAATTCCCTCTTAATATTACATCCAACCTTTCCTTTCCCTGTTTTAAAAATAACCTTAAATCCCACCTACTAAACTTGAAATTATACCGTTACATTGACCACACATAGCCTTAGTCTTTCCTACTGTATAACCTGTTGCATCTCTAACTTTCTTTCTCTGTTAGTAACTTCTGCTTAAACTAACCTTCTAAACCCTCAGCTCTACTTCTATAGCCCTACTGTAGCCCCCTCCTTTCTCTCCCCCCGCCCATTCTCCACACTATTTATCTTTTCCCCCCACCTCCTATCAATGTCTATATATTTTCCTTCTTTTGAATAATTATCTTTTTGTTTTTACTCTCATATATAGTACATTTAGACCACTGCTATCAGGGAATCCCTTAATGTTCATATTTGTTCTTTTGTTTTTCTCTTTATAATTAATTTTGTATTTGCATTGTTATTTTTAATATTTTTTGTTCTGTATGCTTATCTTTGCTTATGTTTACTGGGGCTCTTTCACCTTGGGTCTCCACTGAAAATAGGTTGCTTACTATCAGTGCAATGCAAATAGTTAATAACCTTTTCTTTTTTACAATTATTTTGTATTGTGATTGTTATTTAATATTTATATATTGTCACTTTATCTTTACTTATGTTTGCTGGGGCTTTTTCCCTCAGGTCCCCACTGAAAATGGGTTTGTTTGCAAACTCAGTTGGGCTAACCCGATTAACAAATGTGAAATAAATAAATGAAAGTAGACACAGTAGTCAGAGATTTGTGGACGCATATAGAGAGTAACCTGACTTTCAACCAACATTTGTCTAAGGGTGTAAGAAAAGCATTCTTTGCCGCTTAACTTATAAATAAGGTAATAGCATCTAGATCCAGGGAAGTCATCATGCCACTGTGCACAGCTATTATCAGACCCATCATTGAGTATAATGCCCCCTTCGATATGTAACTGACCAAGCACATGCAAAAACTGGAATGTCCACAGACGTTCCTCACAAAAAGAAAGAATACAGGCATAAACATAGTTTTCTGTGCAGATCACCTCAAAAGCCAATTTCTATACTCTGTTTTCTACAGACTGCTGAAAGGTGATTTATACCTGGCATACAAGGTATCCTTGCATCCCACTCTGATGGATCTTTTGTACATTATCAACATGAATAACACCAGAAAATACTAGATCTAAGGATTTAAACTCTGCGTGTGACTTAAATAGGACATGTCGGAGGGGCAGGTATATATCTTAGAGAATCCCCATTTTCTGGAATAGGCTTCCATGTGAAGCAGAGCTCTTCCCTAATCCTATTCAAGCTAAACCTGGAACAGCGGATAGAAAATCAGTAATTCACACCTGGTCTTACACCTATGTCTCAGATGCACAGATGCAGCTGTTAAATCCTTCCCTAATTAAAATACAGCCCTTCAATTAACTCATGGTATATGTTTGGGTTGCATGGATAGGCTTATAAAGGCCCCATTGGTCTTTAGCCAAGTATATACCTATGAACCTATGCCACAGTATTCTCAGCTCAGTTACAACTTACACATTTATCTGAGGATGCAGTATGAAGATTTAATATATATAAGACAGCTTCACTCATGACTACTGATTATCTTTGTTTTGAAGCTGTCTTCTTATTAAAGCCAAATTGTGAAAGCCAACTTCATTTGAGAAGCCATGCTCATTTTGCAGTTACAGTTAAATGGATCTGGTGAGTATAAAGATCAGAAAGGTCATAACATGGGTAGCAGCTGAATTAGAATGGGGGAATATTGAATTTGTGATGCCATGCACATAACACTCTGTCTTCCAAACATAGTAATCACTCATTTAGACAATTGGTTTGTTGTCTAACCTGATCAGTTAAATAATACATTTATATCTAACATATAATTTGGGAGATTGATTATGGACAGCAGCTAAACTTAACACATTTAAGGACTGTTGCAAACAAAACAGTCTTTTGTAGCATCTGAATCTGTGTGGAATAAATATTACTTGCAGCTACAGTGTAATATTTGTGCAACTTAAAAAGTTTCAACTAGTTTAGATTTAACACGATGTTTATATTTTACATATTATGCATTGGTGCCTGAGACATGTGTAACTATGGCATTTGACTTTACCTGCAGTTATAATTAAAGAGGTTCTTGATCTGTAGCCATCAAAGAATCATAGAATCACAGAGTATACTAACTCCTTTCTATAAGAAGAAAGTGTGTTGTATTGCTTAATTTGAGTAGAAGTTTGTTTCAGAGAAGAGGTAAGCATCAGGTGACAAATCTGTCTCTTCACAATGTTTTATTTACTGAAGCAAGTTTTGATCCCTGGAATTAGTGTTAGTGGGACTGATTTGTGGATATGTAAGAGGTCTTGGACTAGCTGATTCCTAATGGCTCAAAAGGCTATGCAAAGATAATTTTTAAGGAATGTATGGGACACTAGATAAAGGGACATTGCTTCTTTTTAAGCCTGTGATATTTTTAGTTAGAAACCTCTGGGGTGTTTCCAGTTCCTTGATATACCCAGAAGGATACATCCTAAAAAGCACATTGTATTTGATAATTGGTCTGCTCAAACAGGAATATAGAAGGGTAAGTACTTAATTTGATCTAGATGAAATATCTTTTGCAATCAGCTGCACCAGGTACAATGTTTCCTAATCACTTTTGCAACATGATGGTCAAAGGCAATGGAATCATCTACCCATGTTCCAAGGTCTATCACCACACTTTCATTTTGAAGTAGGTTGTTGTTTATACTATAAGATGGATGAAGAAATTGTTTACCAAATGCAATGATATTGCACTTTTTAGAATTTAGTTATTACCCATTTTTGGGCACCAGTTAATAACATGTGTGAGTAGCAACTGGAACGTCAGTATATCAGAGAGGGACTTGAGGATGACACCAAGTTTGCAGTTGTCTGAAAGCTTAGTTAGACAGAGATCCTTATTTGTAATGTGGAGGTCTGCAACATATATGCTAAGTACCAGCACAGAGCCCCAAGATATATCACTGGTCACATTCATGTCCGCTGAAGACACACCTGCCACTGTCACTTCATGGGTTCATTCCCTCAACCAGTTTGTTATCCGCCTAACAATGTGTGGATTTATATAGCGCTCAATCATCCTGTTTATTATTTTAGCAGATGGTTTGATGTCACAACCCTATGCAGGTCAAAGTAAGGTAACATGGGCAGCATGCCCACTGTCCACAGCTTGAGTTACTCTCTCAAACAAATTGATCAGATTCACTAAACAGGAATTCCTAATTAAAGCTGAACTTCTGAGGGACAACTCCTATAAGAGTTTGATATCATAGTTAATTAGGTAAGTTATCATATGGTCTGTGCCTTTGCAGCTGAGACAAGTAAAGGCAAAAGTGTATGTAGTTTCCATAGTCAGTGATGGGCCCACCTTCATGTAGTGGCATTACAGCAGCTGTGTGCCATACTTTAAGGACAAAACCAGTGGTGAGGCTTAGGTTATACAGCTGCAGGAGCAGGTCTACCAAGTCATTTTTTTGTACTGTATTAGACAACCAAGTGTATTACTGGGCCCTATGCATGTTGCATTTTTCATTTTGGAGAGTATCTTAAGCAAGTCTTCTTTGGTTATGATGGAGGGTTTGAGAATTTTTGGCATATGTGGACTTTCTATACTTATTTTGAGGATAACATTTGCATTGAATTTATTGGTTATTATGTTAACTATAACTACTGGACCCAAGAGGTTGTGCCATTTTTGCATGTTCTAAGTAATGCTGGATGTTATTATGTCAAGTTAAGTCAAGTAAAACTTTATTGTCACTCAAACCCTACAACAAAAGTGCACAGCTGAACAAAATTAGATTTCTTCGAGCCTATGTAAAAAAACATAACAGAAACCATTCCAAAAAACATAAACACATAACAATATACACACACAACAACAACAGAGTCCAAGCAATCCAAAGCTCCATCTCCACACCAGCAAATCTCAGTCTGATTCCTCTGACCCAACATAAAACAGAAGTCAAAAATCTGGATGCAGCACACAACACCAGCAGATAATCGAGTCTCCACAATCCACCCTCACTGCAACTCTCCATCCAGAGGTCTGAACATCCATGACAGATCAGTGATCAAAGTCCTCATCGTCACAACTATCTCAGTCTTTACCAGCCGCTGTCACCAACCTCATCTCCACACCAGCAATGTCTCAGATCTCAGTCCACTTTCCTCCTACCAACAAAAAACAATCCAGATCCAGCACAACACCATCCAACACATCAGACACTTGGGTCTTCACCATCTGCTCTGCACAACTCTACACACATAGGCCTGAATGGCCATGATCAGACCCACCACCCAGCCACTTCAGTTAGTCTAAAGCAACTCTAAGCAAATCCGAGTGATCTGAATGATCCAACCAGCAACCAAAACCACAGCTGCATCCAGCCACACATCAGGCCACAAGTGGATTCTAAAAAAAATGGACAACAATCAACAACTCCTACACAAACACAAAACACACAATAGAAGGCCAATAGGCCACTGCCACATAAGTCGTCGCCATTTAGCAGTTCTCATTCCTTAGTTTTCTAACTTTTCTAAAAAAAGATTTATACTTGTCTTTAGCTTCTGATGCTAGTCTAAATTCATGGGATGCCTTTGTTTTCTTGAAGCTGTTTTTTTTAGTTCTTTCAATAATTTTTTTATGTTAATCTTGGTGTTAGGGTTTTTCTTGCTATATAATTTAAGAAGCTTTTTTTTCTTTTACTGCATTTTCTTCTTTATAAGTGTTGTCCACCTTAATGATTTACTTTTAAACTTCCCATTTTATTTAGATCTGGTAGGGACTGCTAGATCAATGATTTATTCAGGTACAAACAGAGATTGCTTGTGTAACTGCTTGCTGTGACAGTATTTATAATACAGTTAAACTTGAATTTAAGGACTTCATCATAGAAATCTAGAAAGTTTGTATATTTGAAGCCTCTGAACTGTATGATATTTGTATCTAACTGTTTGGAGATTTTGAAGGAAAAAGTTGTCAGTTTGTGATCGAATGTAACTGGAAAAGGGAGTACCATTGGTATAGTTGATACTGATACCATGTTGTTAAGGATCAAGACAGGAATATGTGTCCTCCAATGGGTTCCTTAGCAAGCTGGTCCAGGGAGTATTCATTTATGCAATCAAGGAATTCTGGGACATAACCTGCAGTTGAGGATTAGGAATCCCAGTTTATCGCTGGGTAATAAAAGTCTCCTAGGATTAAAGAATTTTTGTTAATTTGAAATTCATCCAGTGTATTTAGGAACCTAACATGGTTTTCTCGGAGCATAGAGAAAGTCCTATGATATGCTATGGTCTGATATTTGGACCTATTCAGTGTGATTTGGATTTCAGTCAGTTCAGTTGTTTGGTCTTCAGTGATCTGCTTAGAACAGGTGTTTATATGTTGCTGTAGGGGCTAATTAGTAAGCATTGAAGAAGCCTGTTGTAGGGGAAACAGCAGTCTGCTTGTTGTTTTCTCACAAATTTAAAGGAGCAACAGATGTAATTCTCTGAGTGCTGGAAGTTTTTTTTTTTTATATTCTGTCAAGTGGTTGTTTTTGTGTTTTTTCATCTGCAAATATTGGGACTTTTTATAATTTGTGAATATAGCTGTGGTTATTATTCCGAAATTGTACTGGAGGTCATATGGAGACTCAAGTGGACAAAACAAACAATTTGGATTGTTTCATTAATGAACTGGTTTCAGATAAAGATGATGTTGACTGGCTTTCTGGATTATAACAATCCTGGGGCACAGGAAAAGCACATATGTGTATGGGGCATAGGAATAGCTCTTTGCAGGTGTTTAATTGTTTAATAACTACTTCAAAAAAGGTACAATCAGCTATAGGTAATTTTTAAATGTTTAAAATATTATTACAAAATTGGTATTGTTCTGGAAGTCTAAGAATTTGGTTAAAGCTTCATGTTGGAAATACTGTTTAAGCCAAATGGAGATTTATGCAGCTTCACTTATTTTTGTTAAATCATTGAGAGGTCTTTTGCCAACATTGCAGAAATATACAGAACACTGTTTAGAGACTGTAAATGCCTTTTACACAGATGTTCAATTTGATCAGTTTATAGAAAATTATAAGAGGAATGTTAAAAAACATAATGAAAACTGAACAATGCAAGCTTAAAAATGCAGAGAAACTGTAATGGCTACAAAAGTAAACACCCATTTACTAAAACACAAGATTAACAGTAACAGAAGAGCTGCCAGCCAGTGGTGGTGGAGCAACAAATGTCAAAGGTAAATACAGAGAAAGAGACAAAGATACCATACACACACACACACACACACACACACACACACACACATATATATATATATGTATATATATATATATATATATATATATATATATATATATATATATATATATATATGTAATTGGTTCCTGCATCCAAGAGTAGTTATAGTGAAAATGAAGGAATTGATTGTAGTAAATAGGAGCATCATCAGATAAGATATTTTCTTTGGGGATTATCCTTTGCTTCCTAGTTCTGTTGACAGTTAACTGCTGACAGGAATATAAGGCATATGTTTTAGACCATATGATTGACGTTCTGAAGCACTGAAAAAAGAAAGAATGAAACAATGGCAAGCCGCCACTAATATATATACTAACTCCAAGATTGTACTACAGTGGGAAAAAGGGCAAATCCCCCATTCCTACTGTACATTTCAGAATATAGATCATATGATGTCAATCATACCATGTATGAGAATTTGAAATGTCGATCATGTGAAATAGACCCATTGGCAGACATATGCACATAGACACACAAATACATACACACACACACACACACACACACACACACACACACACACACACACATATATATATATATATATATATATATATATAGAGAGAGAGAGAGAGAGAGAGAGAGAGAGAGATGAACTATATATATATATATATATATATATATATATATATATATATATATTTATATATATATATATATATATATATATATATATATATATATATATATATATATATATATATATATATATATATCTTTAGCTCTTGAATCAACTGTAGTAAACAGGAGCATCATGATATGATCTCTGGTCTTTTGCTATGATCTTTCATTTCCTTGTTTTCTTGATTGGTGGCAGTGTTTATTACTTGGTTGTGAATAAACTGAACAACAGAAAGAGTTCAATGTTAAAATTTTAACTCTGAATAACTGTTAGTTTAACCTGTTTATTGCAGGTAGGTAGATGCAGTGTGTGCTGCACTCTGCTGTAACATTGTTTAGTACTTAATGCAGGTAAGTAAGGCTATGAACTGTTAATGGCAAATACAACTTAAAAAAAACAAAAAAAATAAAATGATAAAAATATCACCAAGACCGATTCAAGAAGTAAGTGAATTTAATGAAACACTTAGTGCCTCGGCTTACATAGCCTTCCAAGAGTCTTGGAAGGCTGTGTAAGCCGAGGTGCTAAGTGTGTCATTAAATTCACTTACTTCTTGGATCGGTGGTCTTGGTGGTATCTTATTATGAACTGCTTTTTAGGCTTCATTGGACCACGATCTGACTCTGCAGCCATTTGCTGAAGCCCATTATCTTTTCTCTGTACTTTGTTATCATTCAAGGAGAAGAAAGGATTCTGCTCAAAACGTGTGTCTTACCTGCCCTGTGCCATGCAGACAAAGCTATGACATGTCTTTCTGCATATCCTTCAGGGTTTTATGCACCAGGGTGTTCACATCCATATGAACCAAAGCCATGTTGCAATCATATTTGTTTGGCTGAAAGGTCTTTATAGTCATTGATATAATATTGGCTTTCTTTGTTCAGCCTCATGAGAATTTTAATCACTTTGTCTGAGAGCTGAGTCATCATTCACTAAAAACACTTTTGTTAAAGGGTGTCTTTGCACACTACTTTTGGGGTGTTTAATTACCTGGATACCCTTTACTATGCAAGTGCTGTTAGATATTGCATTGTTTGATTTCTGTTAAGCCCTAGATTTACTATGTCTTGAAGGCTTAGGCCAGGCTTTTAATGGCATCAGTGTATGATAGTTTACTATGGATTTATTTGGAATGCAGCAGTGGTGTTTTTGCTCACAGGTTATGTTTGTCTTTGAGAGGGATGTCTTCAATTTGTTTAAGCACTTGCATCTTTCTCATATAGAAAGACATAATTTAAATAATAAGCCATCGTCTTTGAGCATTGTTATACCTGCTGAGTCAAAAAAGTGCTATGAGGATAGCAAATAATGACAAACATACTGGCTGACCTTCCATTTTAGTCCAAAAATGCAGGAAATGGAATATTATTTGACCTTTAGAATAAAAACATTTTTGGAAAGTGTTTATTTGGATACAGCATAAGCGGCTAGTGATGGAGCTGACAAGGGTGTAAGGGTCCTGTTCAGCTAGCTGTGGAGACCAGTTGTTTTGCAAGATCTCTTTTATTTTCCTTTTTCCTGCTCTCCACAGCTGGCCATCAGCTATCACCAACTCATTTCCTCATTCAATGGATCTACTGTACCCACCTTGGCATCCTCCAGACTCAACCCAATTCATGTCCAGACCAGACATGTCTTTGCCTGGGCTCAACGCAATCCATATCCAGGGCTGGCGAGGAGATAGAGTTTGCTAGTTTGGTATCATACTGCTACAAGGGAAAGTGATCTATCCCCACTACCCACAATGTAGATGGCGGGGGTGGGCAGCAGCAGCCAGTTGGGGACATGATCATCTTTTGATGAGTTTTGAGAATATGACAGAATGTTAAGGTATTTTATTTAAAGTAGCAGGGACCCACCCAAACCCCCTCTGCCTGTGAATTAACATTGAACAGGTATGTGTAGTGTGGAAAATGTGCTTTGAGGTTAGTGGTATCAAATTTAACCCATGATTTTGTGATATCAAGTATATCTGGAGTGTGTGTAATAACCCACTATCCACAATTCTACCACTCTGTCAATGCTGCAACTTGATATCCATAAACCCATCAAAATTATGTATGTGATTGTGTAGTACAGATACATACCACAACTGTTTCTCAATCATTTTCTCTCCCTACACAACCACACCACCAATGGCCCCCATGCTGCAGAAGGATAAAGCCCAACATTAAAAATGATGAAATACTGTAATATCTTGTGACTAAACAGATCACACAAAAAGCAGGGGGCATATCAGTTATATACAATAACTCCCTGGCATTCTCATCATACCCAGTCTGCCCACCCTTATTTAACAATGCCATAATAACTTCTTTTGTTTGTAAAAATAAAGGATCAAAAAATGAAAACCACGAAAAACAACTACAACTACCTGTTTTCTTAGGACAGAAACACTTAATTCCTTTATTAATAAAATATGGGAAAGATTTTTATTTTTGGTTTCTAAGTATGTTTAAAAATCCAGGATCAGAAAAATATCTGTCTTGTCACTGTTTACATTCCCCCAGGTAATAATAACTTTATAGCACCTTTTATGCTGGTTATCTACTGATATCAACCAAGAAACCACCATCCCAGGTAATGTAAATATACCCCTCAACCTCTTAGCACAAGCAATTTAGACAATGATATGGGGAGACAAAAACTCAAAAATAGGGACATATTTTACATATTGCTCTTATAAACTTAGAAAGTTGCTAGAATAAAAGGATTTGTGTTAGCATGCATTTCCTGAAGGATATAAAATCTGAAAATCAAATGTTATGTCATTATTCAGTGATATATGTTCTTAGAGATTTTCCAGAAATCCATACATTTTATGAATAACAGACTAAAAATATCAAGCAAAAATATTGACGTTATGTGAAAATCTGTATCGTTGAGAGGTATGGTAAATACTGACTGACAATCTATTTCTGCTCCTAACCCTACATTTGTCATAAATCTATAGAACTTCACACAACTCATAGCCTCTCTAACCAGATAACCTGATACAAAAAACACTCCAGTAGATCTTATATTCTAGACTGGGCCCTCACATCTGACGCAAATAAAATTATCTTCTCTGGTACCCTTCAAAACTCTATGGGCCGGATTCACAATGGCTTGCACGGAGTGTACGAGTAGAGTAAGACTCCATGCAGTCATCATGTCCGACGAGCGATCCAGGAACAGCCTGTAGGGGCATGTAAGAGAGCTCCTAAAATGTCTCCTACACGGACAGGGCTGGGATATGCAAATTACCTCACTTGCAGCCAAAAGGCATGCAAATGAGGTAAATTTGCAATCCAGGAAACACAAACCTGTTCGAGTAGGAGCCGTGTTAGTTGCAGAAATGTACTCAGTTGTCAACTGAGTACCATTCTGCAAATAGCACAATGGAGCCTTGTCAGCTCCAAATAAAGGTTGCATATGGTTGAGGAAGCATGCCAATGGCCAAATATATGGCCATTGGAAATGTTCCCAGATGCAAAATTAAAATAAAAATACTTTTTTTTTTCGGCGATTTCCGATGTTTAAGCATAGTGCAGCACCGCGCAAACGGGGTGCACTATAAAAACCATAAAATAAGAAAATAAAAGCCACAAACGTGTAACTTATGAAAATTGTTAAATTACAATGTAAGGGAATAGCAGGCTGCAGACAATATGGCCACCGAGTAGGGGTTGCTAAGGGGAGAAGCACAGTCTAAGACATGTAACCAAGCATTAGTAGGCAATCCTATGTAAATGAGTGTTAGGATAGTGAATCGCACTTTTACATAGCAAATAAGCACAGTCAGTGGAGTGTAGGAGTAGGATATGGGGAGTAACAGAATAGGAGATAGGTGACATCACAAGGGGGGTATGTATGAAAGTAGTGAAGCTCATTGGAGCAGAGTGGCATGTGTTAGCTGTCAGTTATACATCATGGAAAGAGGTGTGTCAACAGGTAGGCCAGGGAAAGCCAAGAAATGGAAGGTGTATACTGTGGATAACACCAAAGTTTCTTGCTGAGCGGGTATGTGTGCATGTGCATGCCTGTAAACTCGAGTAAGACAGAGTGTGCACGTGGAAGTGTGAGTGCATGCGTTTAAGCCGGAGTAAGCATGTATAAGGCTGTTTAAAGACCTGTAAGTGCGTTTGTGCTGGTGTGCACGCATTTTAACCCGAATAAGCAGGTATTAGTCTGTCTAAGCATGAGTGTGTGCGTGTGAGCTGCTGTGAGCGTGTTTGCGCTTGTATGCGCGTTGCTCCCCCCTGAGGAAACAGAAAGGAAAAAGGAAGCACAACAAATAGTAGGAAGTGACCAGGGAATACTAGTAGAGCTAGAAGGTGCAAACAATCGGAATCAGGCAATTACACAGGCAGAACACTAGCCCAGCCCAGCACTTAAAACTCTGCCAACAACAGTGCAGTTTGTTTCTCTCAAGAGACACTGCAACACTGGAGTAAGCTACTAGAAGTGAAAACTGAAAAAGCTTCACTCAGACAAAAAATGCTAGGGGCTGCCATTGCTGTTATAAGGTGACATATGCAACATGCTGAGGGTGGTGGCAATGCAAATGCTGCTGGACAACCCACATTGAGGAGACGGAGAAGAGTGTACAGGCCCAGGGTCACCTACCAGGGGTTACATGAGCTGGAGATAGTGGAGCACTATAGAGTGGACAGAGACCTCCTGCAGCAAATTGTTGAGCTGTGCAGGCCACGCCTCACACACAGAACCAACAGAGGGGAACCCATCCCAGTGGAAACCAAGGTATGTGTTGGCCTAAGAATACTAGCAACAGGTACCTTCCAGAGACCAACTGGTGATATGATGGGGATATCACAGGCATCAGCATCCAGGGTACTGCACCAGTTCCTGGATGCCATGTCGGCACATGTCGGTGATCATGTATATTTCCCCAATTCCCATGAGGTATTGGCCAGCAATATGCGTCTCTTCCAGCAAATAGCAGAATACCCTGAGGTAGTGGGTGCAATAGACTGCACGCATATACGCATCAAAGCACCAGCCGGTGAGCGGGGTAGGGCCTACATTAACCGCAAGGGCTTCCCCTCCATCAACTGCCAGGTCATGTGTGATGCCCAGGGCATAATAATGAATGTGTGTGCTGGCTGCCCTGGAAGCTACCATGATTCCCATATCTGGCATCTAAAGCAGCTGTACCAGATATTTACCAATGGGGACATCCCACATGGTCACCTAGTGGGGGATGCTGGCTATCCACTTGAGCCGTGGCTGATGACACCCATCAGAAAAGCACACACACCTGAACAGGAACGCCATAATGAGGCACATGCACAAACACGAAATGTAATCGAGCATGTGTTTGGGTTGCTCAAGTCATGGTTCCAGTGCCTGGACATATCTGGTGGAGCCTTGCAATACTCACCAACTACATGTACTGAAATTGTCATGGTATGTGCCATGCTACATAATATGATTCTGCGAAACTGCAGCAGGACCAGCATAGGCCTGGGCCAAACAGCCCCCCCCCCCCACCATTGCCAAGGCCATCACAGGCAGAGCGTGACTTGGAGGAGGAACAACCTGAGCCTGCCCCAGTAGGCAAAAGGAGGCATGCCCAGTATGCCTTGGCCTTGGCAAGCACATACACTGGCTCAGTAGGAACACTGGAAATGATACCTCTCTCTGACTCCCACATATAGTGAAAGGGATGCCTAAGTTGACACAACTTGCTTTCAAACATGTGCAGGGAGTGTAGTATGGGCATCCAACATAGGCAGCCCAGCAGCACCACCTGAGGCATGATTGACATGTGTTAAGCAATGTAAGATAGTTCTAAACAGCATTTACCACCATGTAGTATATGCAAACTTGATGACCTTGAGTATCATCCTACCCTCACCAAGCATGATGCCACAATATGAAGACAAGATGATCAATTACAACAATTGGCTTAAGTATTGGTGTCAGTAAAAGGGGATCCAATGCCTGTCAGCCTGGGATGACATGCTCGACAAGACATGATGCTTCACTAGGGATGGCTTTCACCTGTCACCTGTGGCCTTTTGGATATTGCCGAAGGCTCTTGTCACCCCCATAGTGCCTTTTTCAGGTAAGGCTCAAAAGACAAGCCCACCTCCATAGGTATCACAAGGGATAAGAAACTAGAAGCAATGCTACTCAATGCCAGAAGTCTAAACCACAAGATGCACACACTCCAAACTCTCCTCAGCATGGAGAATGTTGATATCTGTGCAGTAACAGAAACCTGGTTCAAGGCTCCCAAGAGCACCCTAGCACTAACAGGTTACACCTCCTACCATGCTTTACAGCCACAAAACATGGAACAAACTACAAAAGGAGGGTGAGTATCAATATTTGTCAAAGATACCCACACACCCAGGTTGGTGGCACAGCATAAAGCATCGGAGACTATCCATGTGCAACTAGCAGTGGGTAAAACTGCCTTCCAGTTCATAGCCTGCTATAGACCACCATCCTAAACCCAGGAACCACACTTGGCCGACTGGAGAACACATGAAAATATGAAGGTCTCCAAAAACAAAATTATATTGGGCGACTTCAACTACCCAAACATAGACTGGGAGCATTACCCTAGCTCCAACACCCTAGCCCAAAGGTTCCTAGACTTTATAAATTCAAATGCTGTGGAACAACTTGCTACCACTCCCACAAGAGGGGAAAACATACTGGACTTGATCATTACCAACATGGGGACTCTATGCCCAAGACCAGAAGTGTATCCCTCACTGGTAAGATCAGACCATAGAATAATCTCACTGGATATTCACATCCCGACCCCAGCCCATGGCCAGAAAACCACAGTGAAAAATTTTCACTAAAGCAAATGTCACACTCCTCCAAACCAAGGTGGAATCCTTCACAGCCCCTGTGCCTGTGGAAAATATGGCCCAGACCTCAGAACCCTTTATAAACGCATTCTATGAACACCTGCAGGAATGCATGGATCATGCAATCCCAAATAAAACCAAGACCCAATCCTCCAAAGGCAGGCATCCTGTCTGGTGGACCCCAGCCATAAACAAACCATACAATACAAGGAGGAAGCTACTATATGATAGAGCAAAATCCCAAAAAGGGAAGGCATCTCTGATCAGTATTATTAAAAAACTACGGCCACACATAAAATCGTCTAAGGCCATCTTTGAGATAAAAATTGTACAGGACACTAAGGATAATCACAAGGCTTTCTTTAGTTATGGTAGGAACCTGGGTGGGAATTCCCAGATATGCTCAGAATTAGTCCAAAATGACAAACAATACACCAAATCCACAGACATTGCCAACATCCGAGCTGACAGGTTCAGTGCAAACCCCCCCCCCTTCCCCACCAAAAGGGCAAATATCTATCCCAGCAGAGTGCTGGCCCCCTGACATCTCAGATACTCAGGTAACAGGCAGCCTCTCCAAAGCAAAACACACAGCATCAATGGGACCAGACGGTGTCCTGGGCTGTGTCCAACATGAACCACAAGAATAATTGAACACAAACATAAAACCACTGTTCAAGTCTCAGCCTTACCACAGGATATGTACCCAAAGAGCAGTGTACAGCAACAGTGGTCCCTCTCTACAAAGGTGGTGCCTTAATGGATACTGCAAACTATCGCCCCAGAAGCCTGACTAGCTTGGTCTGCAAAGCTATGGAAAGGATCATCATTGACCTCAGAAATAAAGATATTGGGGACCTACAGACACTGGATCCTACCCAGTTGGGCTTTGTTAAGGGCAGATCCTGCCTCTTAAACCTGGTTGAGTAATTTGAAACAGTCACCAAGGCCATTGGCGAGGGGAAGGTGGTCCACATAGCCTACCTGGACCTCGCAAAAGCCTTCCATACAATACCCCACTTGGTCATTATAGATAAGCTCACCAACTTCAATATAAACCCCTATGTCACTAGATGGGTTGCAAACTGGCTCAAGGACAGAACCCACATGGTCAGAAATGCCGGAGCCATGTCAGACCCCAAACCAGCTACAAGTGGTATCCCACAAGGCTCAGTCCTGGGACCTCCCTTGTTTGGTATATATTTCTCGGAGGTACAGGCCAACACAGAAGGACTGTGGCTGAACAAGTTGCAGATGACTGCAAACTGGGCACCATAATTGACCCTCCAGCTGACACAAGCATCCTACAAAAGGGCCTCATAGAAACAGACAACTGGTGCCAGAGACATGTCCTCAAGCTAAATGCAAAGAAGTGTATAGTCATCCCCTTTGGCAAAAACTAAGTGCCCACAAACTACCACATTGGTGGTAACCCATTAAGTATGGAAGAAGTGATAAGGGACCTGGGGACCCAAGCTGATAGCAATCTCTCATTCAACAACCACGTGGCCAAAGTGTTTAGAAAAACATTTCATATAGCCCACCTAATCATGAAGGTATTCACATCTAGATCAAGGGAGGTCAGTTTACTCATCCCTCATCAGGCCCATAATTAAGTACAATGCCCCTTGTGGGATGTCCCTTATCAGACACCTGCAGCAGCTGGAAAGACCACAAAAGTACCTCACCAGGAGGATCAAAGGGCTCAAACAGATGCCATTTGCTGCCCGGTTAAAGAAACTGCAGCTCCACTCAGTGGCATACTGCCTGCCCAGAGGCAATCTGTGCCTGATGTATAAAGCCATGTCCAACCTGGAATCAATGGACATGCTGCACCTCGGAAAATCTGAATCCCATCAAGCTATGCGCTCAAGAGACCTGAACCTCAGAACTGAAATAAATAGGACATGCTGGAGTGACAGATTCATAACCCAGAGGCTTCCTCCACTCTTGAGTAAACTCCCACTCCAGGTTAGCCAGAGTTCCTCATTGACTCTCTTCAAGAGGAATCTTGATGAGTGGATGGGCGATTGTAGGTTTACCCTGGGTATCACTTCTATGTCACTGTTAGACAAAGGCACAGTATGCTAACCTTGAAAAATGTCATGGCAAACTCCACTTAAAATGTGTGTTGAAAGCCAAACACACTCTGGCTAGGATTATAAATGCCCTAGGGCAGATAGCCCAGTATGAACCTATGAAAAGAATCACACACACCAACTAGTACAACTGTGGTCAATGTGGAGTAATGTTTGGCAATGTCCACCCAAGTTGGTGAATACACAGCAATGTTGGAAAGCCTGGTTTAAGTAGGCCATAGCTGAACAAAATGCAACATGATCATAGTTGCCCAACTGGCCCTTAACCAGTCTGGTCTACTCAGTATGAACATTTAAAGCAATGATGGGACTCAAACTCATGATACTGTGTACCATAGTGAAAGTACTGAACCACTACACCATGACAGTATTGCAGTATTCAGCCAGTATGAAAGAATGTTGACAAGTCTTTGCAAACTATCCCATGGAAACCCTGCAGGCACAGCATAATCCCTGTTGAGTTATGACACAAAGGAGTCTGGCAGTAAGAACACAACATGACTTCCAATACACACAGTATAAATGTCAATATTGGTCATGTTCACACACAACCACAAATGTAGTGGACTTCAGATCACAACATATGGAAAGGTCACACTGGGCATGCTCACACACATGGATAAATGAGACATATGTCAGGCAACAAACCATGGAAAGCCTGAACTGGGCATGCTCACACACTTAGGCCATGTCTGAGTATAGCAGTCGGTCACACATATCTGGCAGTTGTATGTGTTAAGCCAGGAACCTCCCACGATCCAGCAATCCGCCCTGTGCACACAGTTAAATGACAACAGACACATATATTAATATACTGGAACCCTGTCATGATCAAACATGTTATGCAGATACACAATTTGTTCATACAAATTGGGAAAGCTACGGCAATAAAGACCTGCAAACAGTATCAGCAACAAATATTGTGCATCCTGAACATAAACATAGGTGCAGAGGTCGATACTAGGCTATCTGCCCTAGGGAATTCATAAGCCTAGGCATAGTGTATTTGGCGTCTGCCTCCCCAGTAGAGTAGCCTACTGTGCCTCTGTAAAGTAGGTCACAGAAGGCACCCTTTATGTGAATTTGCAAGTTCCCACCCATGTGGCTGGATTTTGCTGGAAGAGGGTTGGCGAGGGGCTATGTCTAACTCTAATTGGGATTCAATTCCATAGTGAGGGGAGCCTCTGGGTAATGAATCTGTCCCTGCAGCATGGCCCATTTAGTTTTGTGCTGAGGTTTAAGTCCCTGGAGTATGTAGCTCTAAGGGTCTTGGATGTTATGAGGTGGAGCATGTCCATTACTTCTGGTTTTGACATGGCTGTGTACGTCAGGCATAGATTACCTCTGAGTAGGCATTAAGCAACTGAGTAGAGCTGATGATCCTTTAGTTGAGCTGCATAGGACATCTGTACATAGCCCATGATCCTCTTGGGGAGGTACTGTTGTGGTCACTGTAGTTGCTGCAGGTGTTGGGTAAGGTACACCCCAAAAGGGGCATTGTAGTCAAACATGGGCCTGATGAGTGACTAGTAGAGGGCCACAATGACCTCCCATGATCTACATGCTAACCCCCATGTGATAAGGAGGGCTATATAAAGGTCTTTGCAATGATTCTGTCAATGTGATTAGCAAAGGAGAGGTTATGATCTATGTTGGTCCCCAAATCTGTAAATACATCTTCTGTACTTAATGGATTACCACTTATGTGGTAATTTGTGTGCACCTTGTTTTCCCCAAAGGGGATGACCATGCATGTCTTAGCATTTAGCATGAGGCTATGGCTCTGGCAACAAGCATCCATCTCTGTGAGACCCTTATGGAGGAAGCATGTGTCAGCTGCAGTGTTGCTTATGGCCCCCGGTTAGCAGTCATCTGTGACGTTTGTTAGACATAATCCCCCCGTGTTAGTCTGAACCTCAGAGAAGTACATACCGAACAGGACAGGTCCCACAACTGAGCCCAGTGAGACAGCAGTTGTAACTGGTCTGGAATTGGACATGGCACCTGCAATTCTGACCATGTGGGTTCCATCCCTGAGGCAGATAGCAACACATCTAGTGATATAGGGATTGTTATTTAAGCTGGTAAGCATATGTATGATGCCTGAGTGGGGTATTGTGTTGCAGGCTTCTGCAAGGTACAGCTAGACTGTGTGTACTACCTTGCCCTCATCCATGGCTTCAGTAACCATTTCAAAGATATGAACTATGTGTAAGAGGCAAGATCTGCCCTTAACAAAGCCGAATTGTGTATGATCCACTGTCTGGAGGCTCATAATGTTTTTGATTATGACTTCCATGATAATACGCTCCATAGCTGTTTCTACCACTCTAGTCAGGCTTATGGGGTGATAGTTCCTGTGGTCCATTGTGGCACCACCTTTGTGGAGTGGGAGCACTGTATGTGTATGCCATTCTCAGGGTACATATCCTGTAGTAAGGCTAAGTTGGAATAGTGACTTAATGTGAGTGTTCAGTTCTACTCAGAGCTCGTGTAGGGCACAGCCTGGGACACCGTCCAGTCCCTTACATATGCTGTGTTATTTGCTGTGGAGAGGGCACCTTTCACCTGTGCATCTGTGATATCAGGGAGGTTACATTAATTTGGGATGGGCATCTGTACCCTTGGGGGATAAGGGGGGGGGGGCGTTTGTGCAGACTCTGTCTGCCAGGGTGTAGGCTATGTCCGTAGGTTTGGCATATTTTGTGCTGTTATGCAACAATTCAGAGCATATCTGGGTGTTTCCACTCATATTCCTGACATACCTAAAGAAGGCCTTGTAGTGTCTGGTCAATTTCACTGTCAAAACTTGCAAATGATGATTATATGAGGGATTGAAGTGTCTTGCCAATACTGTTCAGAGATGTCCTCCCTATGTGGAATAATGCTCTGTTATGTAGTAGCTTCCTCCTTCTGTTGTACAGCTTATATATGGCCGGGGTCAACCAGACAGGTCTCCTGTTTTGGAGGAGTCATGTTTTTTTTTATTTGGGATAGCATGATCAATGCATACCTGCAGGTGCTCATAGAATGCGTTTGTAAATGATTCTGCAGATTGGGCTGTATTATCCTCCAGCATGGGGCCTTTGAAGTATTCCACCCCAGTCTTCACAAGTGCAAAGTCTGCTTTTGAGAAATTCTTTACAGTGATTTCCTTGGCTGGGGGTGGGGACGGGATATGGATGTCCAGGGAAAGTTGTTTATGGTCTGATCTTAACAATGAGGGTTCTACCTCTGGTGTGGAACATAGAGTCCCCATGTTGGTGATGATCAGGTCCAATGTCTATTCCCCCTTGTGGCTGTGGTGACTGGTTGTGCTATAGCACATGGATTCACAAATTGTAGTGGCTGTAGGGTGATGTTGTTGAGGCCTGAGTAGTATCCCCAGTCAATATTTGTGTACTTGAAGTCAACCACTATAATGGTGTGTGTGAAGACCTTCATATCCTACACTGTTCCCAGGAAAGCCGAGTGCGGTTCCTGGGTATGGTGGGGGGGGGGGGTCGTCTGAACTACACACCAAACCAAAAGGCAGTTTTGCACAATGGTAGTTGTATATGTATGGCCTGTCATGCTTAGTGCAGTGGTACCAACCCAGAGGTGTGTGTATCTGTGATGTATATGGATACACCCCCTAGTTGTGTTGTGTGTTACAAGTCCTGTGGTCATGAAGCATGGTATAGAACATAACCTGGCAGTGCCAATGTGCATATGTGACCCTGAACTAGGCGTCTGTTAATGCACAGATATTGTTATCCCCAATACTGAGGGATAGTAAAAGATGCACATTCCTCTTTGGAAAGACTGATGATGTCAGCACCCTATAAATACAGCAGGAGAAGAAAAATCATTCAGCAATGCGAATAGTGTGCTGCACTAATGTGTCTCTCTCAAGTATCATAACATAGTTAGGTAGGGGTTTGAATCCTGCAAGCACTGAGTGTGTGTGTGGGGTGGGGGAGGGGAGTGTATGTATGCAATTCTCTGTGAAAGGAATGGCTGTTCTGAAGACTAGGATAGCACACTAAAAGATGTACATTCTTCTTTGGAAAGACTGATGATGTCAGCACCCTATAAATACAGCAGTATGTATGCAATGCTCTGTGAAAGGAATGGCCTTTTGAAGACTGGGATAACACACTAAAAGATGTACATTCTTCTTTGGAAAGACTGATGATGTCAGCACCCTATAAATATAGCAGTATGTATGCAATTCTCTGTGAAAGGAATGGCTTTTTTGAAGACTGGGATAACACACTAAAAGATGTACATTCCTCTTTGGAAAGACTGATGATGTCAGCACCCTATAAATACAGCAGGAAAAAGAAAATCATCCAGTAATGTGAATAGTGTGCTGCGCTAATGCGGCTCTGTCAAGTATCATAACATAGTTAGGTAGGGGTTTAAATGCTACAAATGCCATGTGTGTTTATCACACAGTTTTTGTCAATGTGTTGTGTGTTTTGCTTTTATTATTGTATGACATATTATTATAACAGTAATTTCAATGCACGTGTATGTATGCAATTCTCTGTGAAAGGAATGGCCTTTTTGAAGACTGGGATAACACACTAAATGATGTACATTCCTCTTTGGAAAGACTGATGATGTCAGCACCCTATAAATACAGCAGGAGAAGGGAAATCATTCAGTAATGCGAATAGCACGTTGCGCTAATGTGCTTCTCGCAAGTATCATAACATAGTTAGGTAGGGGTTTGAATCATACAAATGCCATGTGTGTGTTTGTCACACAGTTTTTGTCAATGTGTTGTGTGTTTTGCTTTTATTATTGTATGACATATTATTATAACAGTAATTTCAATGCACACATCAGGTATGTATGTGCCACATACAGATATGTACCTGTGACCTTTAATAGTTCCTATGTGTGAAGCCTGCCTCATATGAATACAGTTTTTACCTTTGCCAGCATGTGCCGCAGCTTCCCAGACCTTAGGCCCTACATGTATGTTGGTGACAATGCAGGCTACTGCAGTGATCTGTGTCCTAGGCCAACTATGTGACACACACCCATGAAAGCTTTGATAGATTAATGTGGGTGAGGGTTCATGTCTGGAGTATATGTCAGACATGTTAAAACACAGCAAAGTCTGTGAGTGATGGACATCCAGTGTAGGTGTATGGCAACTGTTGCCGATATGCACACAGACACCTTCTTGCTTAGGTGATACACTGAGGGACTGCAGAATACCTTTGGAAATGTGAATATTACAGGATAGACAAGATAACACTTGTCCACATGTACACGCCATTACCCGTTCTACATGATGGGTGCTACCACCTACATGGTACTGTTGGAATACTATGTTAAGTACATGCCGATGACAATGCTACAGTTGCGTTACAGCAATACAGCATGGCTTGGACAACAGGTATCTGTCTGTATAATACCCTTGTGGTGGTTAGGTGTGTCATGTGTAGAATACATTGTAGGCCACTGTATGCTTTTGCAGTCATGGATGGACATATCCGTAGTGTGTTGGCATGTATGTGAGACTGCTATATGCCAAAGAGTATTGTTCCCAGGGATGTGTGGGACTCAGTAAGAATGGCTACTGGTATAGTGTAGTACTGCAGGGATATCACTGACACCAGGTTCCTACATCTGTGTATCAGTTGAGGAGACACCATGTAATGACCACTGAATGTCAGGCTATGTAGGCTGTGTATACTACCAGAATGCAGACCATTGACATTTGGAAACTGTATCACCCACAGCATACTGTCAAACCATGTCATGTTCCATGCTAACCATGTTCACAAATGTACACCTGCAACTCTGTGCTGCAAACATCGCACATGTACTGTCCACACCCCAACACATGCAGGCACAGGTACACACAACAGCCATGTGGCACATGTGCAGACAGTACACTTTGGGAATTAACACTGGTGTATACAAAACTACAATGACAATCATAGTGTTAATGCATCATGCATGCTCGGATATACCCACAACGATATCATTACACTGTACTGTTAACAACATGATAATATTACTACAGTGCTATGTAGTCACCCTGTGCATCAGCACCATGCTATCCTGTTCCTTCATCAATGTTACAGATGGCAGGAGGTGGCACAGTTTCATCATATGCACAGGGTGTGTACTTGGTTTGCCAGAGTCTGCCATTGACACATCCAATCGACATGTATGTGTGTGTGTGTGTCAGTGAGGGACAACAGTACAACATGGGGCAATGTTGATGCAATGTGTGTGTGTATGTGCTAGCCCTAGGTGTTAGCATTATGTGTGTGTGTATGCATGCACACAGTTCCACCACGTGGCTGCCATATACGGGAGTTTGTGGACAGCAACAGACTGTACCTGCCAGGTCATACAGATCACTGTCTCTGGCCATGGTCACGGTACCTGTGCCTGGCAGGGGTGCTACGGATAGTATCAGGTACTAAGCCAGACTGGGTACTGTCATCAGAGGCAGTGGGTTTTTGACTGGACACATGTCCCTGCTGGCACTATCCAGAGCCATGTGCACGTGGTCTTCTAGGACAGACTAATGACAGCACAGACCCAGCATTGCTGGGGCTGGTACTGGCACTATGGGAGTGGCTGCGGGTCTGTTGTCGTCCGCGACGACTGCCAGCTGATTATGTTGCTGGCATATGTCCACGTCGATGCCTCAACCATCCTGCACTGTCCTGGCTCCTGGACATGTAGTTATGGAAGAGATCTAATGTGTCCCCCAATGTCTATCAACGACCTCGCTGATATTATGGATGGCAGCCGCAACGTCACACATAGTGTCATTCATAGCAGTGCGATGTGCTCTAAGCTCCCTCAGACCCTGTCTGCTGTACCACTCCATACGTGCCTGTGCCTGCATTACAGCCTGGAACATAGCTGAGGTTGAAAGACCTCTGTGGGCATGTCTGACAGGGGCAGTACAACCATGGATGCTCCCATGAGAACCCCTGGACATCTGCCTGTGTGGTACCATGTCAGGAATCTGGCCATGGCTGCTGTGAGGGGATGCATGTGCCAATGATACCACACTACCCTGGTCAATGCCCACTGTATGCTTTTCATCAGCTAAGAACATTGGTGACAATGGATGTATCGGCAGGATGACTGTGCGCATTGATGGGGTTGACTGCTGTGTAGTGTCGATTGGCTGACCAACGACAGACCCTGTCACACCTCCCTGTACCATTACACATGTATCATCATTATCACTATCCCCAGCAGTGGCTTCAGGTTCCCTGCTGCACTCCACCAGAGCAACATCAGAACCTGTGAGAGGAAGATAGGAAACACAGTTTACAAATGTGTACACAATGTTAGCACACAGGCACACAAACACACAGGCACACAAGCACACAGTCACACTCCTCAGTACAGCAGATACAAACACAGACACACCTGCAATCCAACACATACACAATACTGTTTGAGGGTGGGTGACAGTATCACAAGGAAAAACATCACTGCACACGTGTCAGCATGCAGATTATGTGTTGCACAGGAACATGCAGTGCAAGTGTAGACAGCCCTTGTTAATAACAGTATACACGTACTTGATGCTTGTGTGTAGTTGTTCAGTGACTGTCTTCACCCTGGGGCACAATGTGTACAAGGACAGAACAATGTTGTGCAAGTGTTACAAGCTGTGGGTGCATATATATGCACACACACACACACACACACACACACACAAACACACACACACACACACACACACACACAGAAACACACACAACACATGATGGTGCTACGCAATAACTGCTATGTGTACTTTTGCGGTCAGTGGAACTGGATGTGGTGTAGAAACATGAGCCATGATCAACATGCTTCTTGCGGTCAGTCAACAATAATAATGTGTGCCAGACAGGCAGCTAGTAAGCTGTACCTGAAGTGCAGTAACATGACAATATCCACAATTACACAGCCACTTGTTACATGGGTGTGTAAGGTGGCCAGTAGTGAGCATTGCCTAACATGAATGTATTATTTGTTCAAGGCTGTTGCACAAAGACATGATAGGCCTCTACCCCTCAGGTATATTATGTGTGCTGCATAGATGATAAGTGGGATACTAAAGGGTGGGCATACAGCAGGTGTCATAATTGGACATGTGTAGCAGGGTAAGGTGTAGTGTCTATGCCAAACATGTGTGTGTTGTGTACATGTGTATCAGGTATGCCTATCCAACGTCCAGTACTGTGTTGCCACACATGTGTGTCATGCTCTGTGTATTGCATGTGAGTGAGGCAGCTATTGAGAATAATGGGATATGCCTAGTCTCACAGCAAACATGCACATCATGTATTATGCGTAAGTGTGTTACATGTGCACACACTACACCTCCATATGACATGCACATGTCATTAGCAATAGTATTGTCATTACACACTCACCAGCATGGATTGGCTGCCTTGCTGTCACTCCAGAGGGACCTGCAAAAATACTAGACTGATTGCCAGTGGCCACAACTGTGCCATTGATACTGTGAGTATGATAAAGTACAGTAGTACAACAGTTGGCTTTCACAGGTATACAGATTATACTCAGAATATCAATCTTGCAGAAGAATCGGCAGGTTAACAGCTACACACACAGTACACATCTCACACATGCATAAACTACCAGTACAGAGAACAGTCAACTACAGATATGGCATGTTACCTGCACACTCCATTTCAACATGCTGGGTGGCTCCGGCCTCCATGATGACACATGTTTGTGGATGTTGTTGTTGTTGGCCTGGAGCCACAACACTTAGGAGGTGCTCCTCCACACTGGTGAGGGGGGGTGGATAGGTACTCCACCACCTGTGGAAAGCTGTTGTCTGTGGATATCAGACGCATGCTGCTGGACATGTCTAATTAAATCACTGCAGTGATGGCATACCTGCTCATATGTCTGGTTTTGCATGCCTATGTCATTTACCCGACGGACAAGATCTTGCCACAGTGCAACCCTCTCATGCTGGTTCTGGCTGGTCCTGGAAAACAGCACAGAGAAATTCTGTACCAGGCTCTGGTGGATCTCCTGATCCTCTGCTGCTGTATAAGGTGGGCTAGGCTGATGCACCATCACTCTGGAAGGAAAAGAAAAATATGTGAGCAAGTCATGTGGCACACTTAATATTCTAATGTACTGATATCACTTAACTGCCATATATGGCATCTGTCTGTCTATCAGGGGATACACATGTTCAATACCACATATCAGTGCTCAGCCCACAGCTGTCTGACAGTGCCTGCCACACTCCATACAACAAACTAGTATACACCAGCACTCTGCACACTGTTTGGGATGCAATGCACAACCTCACACTGTGGGTATGTATCAAGCTAATGGATGAAGAATATTGTCATCCCATGCAATGAATGCAATGCACATTTACAGTTTCAATGGTACTCCACCCTAGTCTTTGATGACATACCCCTACCTGACATATGTGCACAGTTGTTAATATAGCCAGCATACTGCTGTCACAGAGTATACATGCTGCCAGGTACACACACATACCCTGTAACACACATGTGATTGCGGCCATGGTACAGGCATCATTACACACACATTACACATACATACAACACACAAATGTATGACGACACAGATGAGCATTAACTGTGTACCTTATAGTACTGTGTCCCTACTTACAGATACCTATGCATGAGGTATGTAATCTGTGCAGACTACAGGAAACACACCAGACAGTGTTACCAGGGAATGTGAACATACACCATACTGTAGTGTTTAGGCCTAACACTTCAGGTAGTACAACAGTTCATATGTGAGCTGGATTCAACAGCAGTACCACTTACTGAGCATACATGTATTGCTTCTGCCTACAATGGGACACCGCAGTCGTACACAGGGAACTATGGCACAACATATGCCAATCTACTATGTTTGCATCCTGATAACGGGCACATCTTTCTCTGGCCTCACACCTAGGACACAAACTACCAAAGACAGACACAAACTCACGCTAAGCTATCACACCTTTACAGACCTTGTACACAGTCAGTGTCACACTCATTCAACCTTGCATAGCTGGTATTACAATGAGTACATGTGTCTGTGCATTGTGTCATAGGTAGGTACTATGCTATTGGCCCTGGGCCAAGGGCAGCCTAGCCATATGCTACCCTGCCCTTTGGGACACATGTAATGTGATTTTACTTGCTCCTGTGAAATGGTTACACACAGGTGACTCACAGGGCATATTACCTATCTCCATAACATTCATCAGGGGTATGTATGACATCTACTAATAAGGAGCCTTATTTGTTAATGCTGGGTGGTTTAGTCCAGGGTATGGCATATTTGTGTATAGGAACCTGTACCTCCAGCATGTGCTGTTTAGTGCAGTGACAAGGATTAGGGCCCTAGGTCATGTAGACTGGACGGATTGTGAGGTGTTGCCATGGTGGTTGGCCGACTGGTATGGGTGTGAGATAACTCTGTATGTCCAGCAGTAGCAACCTCTGTGTAGGAAGTATGCAAGGCACTCTAGCTGTGGTTTTGTGAGTCAGTCTGCATAGGGAATGTGTTTGAGGGCATTATCAGTCTTTGTTGGGTATGTCTGTGGCCTTTCCACTTGCTGTAGTTCTCATGGGAGGTACATACTGCATAGGACATTGTGAGGTGTAGAGGGGTACACTGACTTACATTTCCCTAGCTGACACACCTTTTGTGATGACACGTACCATGTACAGGGATTACAAGACTAGTCTGCCACTGTGGATATCAAAGGGGAGGCTATAGTACACCTGTGTCCCATGTTCCCTTCTGACACCTCCAGTGGTAGGCAGGCAACCAACTATGTGGTAGTTAGTGGGTAACGTGTTTTGGAATGGGGTATGGTACTGCAGTATCAACACTGGTGTTCAGTCCATGCCTTGGTCACCAGGCACCTGTTGCAATACATCTGCCTCCATGTCCCCCTCTCTCACTCTCTCTCTCTCTCTCTGTATATATATATATATATATATATATATATATATATATATATATATATATACACACATATACATATAAATATATATATATATATATATATATATATATATATATATATATATATATATATATATCAATATATACATATCCATATATATATATGTAAATACATATACATATCTACATATATGTATATATATATATATATATATATATATATATATATATATATATATATATATATATATATATATATATATATATATATATATATATATATATATATATATATATATATATATATATATATATATATATATATATATATATATATATATATATGTATATATATATATACACCGCTATATATAACTATATATATATATATATATATATATATATATATAGATATATGTGTATATATATATATATATATATATACATATATATATATATGTATATATATATATATATATATATATATATATATATATATATATATAGACACATATATCTATATATATATATATATATATATATATATATATATATATATATATACACACACATTTCTAAACATCCATTGCTGTACATATACATGCACATCTAGGCACATAGACTGGCCACCTTTCATGGTGGGAATATCACTTCTGAAACAGTTGTGAGACATACCATTCTGTAATGATATTGCACAGTGTTGTGCAGAATGCATTATGCTGTCCTCAGGCCGTATAGCTGTAGCAGGCCTCACTGGCTCAGTCCCACAGACGTTCACCACCACATGACATATACCTGCACTGCATGCTGTTTTCAATGCCACACACTACAACCTACATTGATATGTGCACATAGCAACCTTCAACTACATATGTATGTCCAGCCTTCACTAACAGTTGCAGTATGTTCCTTGCCCTATGCACATCTGCATATACATATAGATACAGACTGCTAACACATATGGAGGGTTCACAGTATGTAGACTACCTTTCAGACCCATCATTCAGATGCCAGCAAATACATATCTGTTACATACATTACCTTTGTATTTCTCATCTTTGTCAGTTGTACTTGTTGATGTGTTGTATTTCTATATTTTGTGGATTGGTGTCTCTGACAGCTTTTTTCTTTTGACTTTCTTGCTTGCTTTTTTTTTTTTATTTTTTTTGGTCTCTGTCTCTGTCTCTCTCTCTGTCTCTGTCTCTCTCTCCCTCCAGTTGCTGCAATGATATTACTGCATGTGTGGACTGGCAGTACATGCTGCTTTTGTAGGTATCTGCACATGTGCATGTGATGGCCTCTGCACCAATTGCTGGCCAGCATTTAGTAATTGCATGCAGCCTGCTGTTTGGTAATTGCAGTTCTCACTGTGATGTCAGGACACTGCTATAAAATGATAGGTTAGGTAGGCATAGGCCTTTCAGTTTTGCTAGGTGGGGATCATGCTGGTTTGCTGTGGACACTGTTGTGTCAGTCAGAAGGTTGGTATATCCCTCATATCTGAGGCTGTGTTGTAGCCACTGAAATGCATGTTGTACTGAAACCTGTCTGTTGCTTCTTCCAGTTCACTCTTCTCAGTGTGTATGTTAACTTACACTTGCTAATGCTAACACTATTTACATGGGGGTATGTACTTTCCTGTGGGATTTGTGGATTAACTGGCATACAACAGTAGCTATTGCAATGTGTTGCTATGGCTTTTCTATTTTCCCTTTACATTCACTCCTTGAATGCCTGATATTTGTCTTTAATGGAATGTGTTGCTATGGCTTTCCTATTTTACATTTACATTCACTCCTTGTAATGCATGATATATTTCTTTCAGCACTAAGTTCTTATATGTCTACTGTGGCTTGGTAGTACTTCATGCAGTCTGGTGAGCCCAAGGTCTGGGGTTTGACACTTACAAAGGTATTTTATTTTGCTGCTGAGCAGTACTAGGGCCTTGTCATACAGAGTGAATAAGGCACTTTTAAACAGTTGTAAGCGGGAAGCAGGAAGGCAGTGGGGACACCAACTAGGGATGTGCAGGCTGGGTGTAGGGAAGGTCCATAGCTGCACATTTCTTTAACTGCAATAGCTGTACATATGTTTGACGTTTGGTGTGACATTTGAAACCTTCCACCCCTGAGAGAGGGGTGAGGACAACTATGTATATTGTACTAACAATTATGATTATCAGGCACATGCAGTGCTTGTGAACTGCTATACTGTCATTAGTATGTTAGATGGCTACATCCTTTGATATTTCTGTGTTGTACTCCTACATAAGGGCATGCTTGTGTAAGTAATTCTACAGCTATTTGCAGAGTGTGTAACAGCAGGCAGGCTGACATGCCTGTGTGTTTCTGACACTTCCAGGCCTGAGATACTTTCAGGTATATATTTGACCAACCTCAGGGAAAGGTACATATCAGTGGGATACACCCGTGATATATTTCAGATATTCTGCAGTTGTGACTGTGGGATATTTTGAGCATATGTATTACTACACCATTTCTGACATGCAAGTAGTGTCTACTGTAACTTATTGACAGTTACCATTACGTGGGATTCCCAACCTTTCTGCCTACTGTTAGTACATTTCACAGGGAGTCAGTGGGGCACAGGTAACATTTGTTTGCAAATCAGGGACATCCCTGTAAATCAGTCACATTTGGGAGGTCTGGCCTATTACCTATTCAAATATGGCAGTGTTTATCCTGCACTGATACTGTGTGGGGTTTGTAAGGTGCTACTGTAACATTATTACCTACTAGCATGGCTGTTTCTGTTATTACACTCATGTAATGCAATTCCACAAGAATTGCCAGTAAAGATACACAGAACAAGCTTTGTGTAATGGCCTTCCTATTTTCCCTTTACATTCACTCGTATTTCATGATATATTTCTTTGAACACCAGGTTCTTGTATATCTGCTGTGGCTCAGTGGTAATTCATGCAGTGTAGTGTTTCCAAGGTCCGGGGTTCGAGACTAACAGGGGTATTTTATTTTGCTGATGAGCAGACTACAGGCCTTGTCATACAGAGTGACTAAGGCACTTTTAAACAGTTGTAAGCGGGTTTGTGCGAGTTTGCGCGATGCTTATCTACGCTTATCTATGCTTAGCTAAGCACACACAAATGCACACCCGCTGACTACTGCTTAAAAGTGCTTAATCCCGCTAACACCCGCGCTAATTTCTGTTAAAGAAAAGAAAATGGGGAAATAGGACAGTGGTGAAAAAGGGGGCACAAAGAGGGTAGGAAAGTAGGAAAACAAGCTTGGGATGTGCAGGAAGGATGTAGGGAAGGCCCATAGCTTCCCAATTCTTTACCAGCAACAGCTGTGCATATGTTAGAAATTTAGAGTGAGATTTGACACCTTCCACCCCTGAGAGAGGGGTGAGGACAACTAAATATGTTGTGCAGCCAATTGTAATTATCAGTTTACATGTCCAGCAGACATGTATGCGAAATGGGCAGCTATGTATGGGGTGTAATTTTTTTGTGGGAACAGAGTGCCCTTTTTTTATTTTTTTTTTCAGGTGAGAGTGGAATGTGAGGTACAGGAAGTAGGTATATTTGGGGAGGTAGGGTGGGGAGGTTAACAGACAAGACAAACAAGAAGCATACAGGGGCGGAGTATGACACATGTGGGGGGTAAACACAATTGACGGGGACAGATGTTTGGATATCACAAGCCCATGAGCCCACAGATGGCAACAGTGGAACTGAGATCCCCACCCATGGGCAGTTACCACTGCGCCTTCACAGCCCAGGCCAGGGCTGGGCTGAGTGCTGGATAGGACCGGCAGGCACACCTGTGAATTGCGCCACTCTCGCCTCAAGCTGGCATAGGGGATCAGTCACGCAATGCCTGATCTCACTACGCTCCACAGACCGGACCCTATGGAGGGTGAGTGGAGGCTCTCCTCCAGCCACGCTTGCAGAGGAGGATGAGCCCCATCCCCTGCAGCGCTTCCACCCAAAGGTGGCACAGGGCCACTGGAGGAGGAGGTCCCAGCCTGGGCACTGGTACCAGGTGCACTCGCCAGATGAGGTGGGAGAGGTGGGTCCGCTGGAACCCGCCTTCCCTGTTGTCCTGTGTTTAGCAGTATTATATGGCATTTTGGGATAGTAACAAACAACACCATTCAAAATTAGTTTTGACAGCATGCATCAGTATTCCCATTAACCAAACACACATGAATTCCGAACATTGAGCAGCAAGCATAACACATGCATATTTAGAACAACAGTGGACATTCCAACAGCATGCAGAGTTCATTGGTGGCAACAGGCCATCAGGTTTGGATATGTGAACACGGCACATGCATCAACGTACATGCAGATATGTATAAACCAACAGGACAAATGTCCACTGGAATTAATTGTGAATACACATACCCAGTTTGGTGTGGAATGGCATCATTTGTGAGACTAGGGTAGGGTGGAGAAATATTACATTAACAACTTAAACTACCTATACATATACTGTACATTCCTAGTAGATGTAGATATATATTCCCTACATGTATTAGTACAGTTTCCTGTATGTAACCTTAGGAATGTTGGTGATGGGGATGTTACTGCTACATTAATATACATTCCATTTTTATTCATATATGTTCATATCTGGCTGTATTCAGGTAAAGCATCCTGCTACATTTGATTTATATGGGTCTAGACAACTGTGGATGTTCAGCATTTCATGCAACCATACTATCTCTATAATGCAAGGGTACAGCAACATATCCAAATTGTGGGACGGACACAGTCCAGGTTCTGTACTTTATTAAAGACATTTCACTCTTTGGTTGTGGCTGTCTCATTCATTTCATTATGTAGTGAATGCAGTATACCTTTACTCCAGACTTATTACAGCTTTCTTGGTAGCTTCAAACTGTCTTTCTCACACTCTCTCACTTATTTTATATTTACATTTCAGGATGGTACTTAATTCTAGGCTTTATTAACATTTATTACTGGGTTACAACAATCCTTTCCAGCTGACTCACTTATTTCATATGGCAGAATTTGCAAGGATGTATTCGTCACTTGTCTATCCTTTGTTGATTGATTACAACACTCATTTTCAGGCTGAAGCAGTTATCTGATATTACAATACAGGTGGAAACTCTATTTGAGACTTGTTTAATCTTTATTACTGGATTGCAATACTCTTTTCCAGGCTGCATCACTTATCTAATCTTACAATACTAGCAGAATCTTTCTTCTAGGCTTATTTGACCTGTATTACTGGGTTACAACACTGAACTCTTTTACAGGCTGTCTCACTTCTATTCTATAACAATACCAGCAGAATAATTACTAACCTACCTGGTGGTGCAACCTTGCCAGCCTATCAACATAGGCTTGCCGATTCGCGAAACGAACACCTGCAGCTGTAATATAAATGAAGGAATATTGGAACATACCTATCCATACTATAGGCTAGGATAGCATTTCTTACATACTTAATTACATGGATACTTACTCAGTAGTGGAGCGTTGGGCATTTGACGGGCCTCCTGGATCCATCGGTTCAGTTGGTCCTCCTTTCATCGCTTCAGGTCCGCATGGTGGTGACGGACCTGTTCACCAGTCCTCGGAATGCCTGTGGCACTGGTGAGATCATGTGCCAACCGGTTCCATGCCTCTGCCTTGTACGCTCCCCATTGAACCTGGCCCTGCATGAGTTGGCCTTCATGATGATGGACTAGGAGCCAAACCATATATTTTGACTCCTCAACGCCCCACCTTTGTGCTCTAAAGCGATTTCCCTCTCCTGCACCTGCCATCCTGACTGCAAATGGGTACCACAATTAGTTATAGTGTGTATTCCCACCTATGGGGCTTATATATGCCGGTTTTCTCGCACTTATCTGTGATTGGCCATTTTGGATATTTCTCTGCTTACAGCAAACCTGCTTTGTCATGGTTATATTTTCATTCATTCCTATATGTATGGTAATACTGTGCTTCTAAGTACAACTGTCATGGCTTAGTGGTTCAGTACTTTGACTATGGTGCACAGTATCCCGGGTTTGATCCTTGTCATTGCTTTTTTATTTTACTACTGTCTAGACAGGCTAGGAGGTGTGTTTGTGTAAAGGCGACTTTGCTACAGCTTGCCCAATGTTGTTCGACGGTAAGCTGGTTGGCGCGCTGCGCAGCTCCGTGGGTAACGCGTTATTTAGCTATAAGCACTCATATTAAGCTGGGTAAAGCACTGCCCATCTACGGGCACTCATATTAAGCTAGGTAAAGCACTGCTCAGCTACGGGCACTCATATTAAGCTTGTTAAAGCACTGTGGGTGCTCGTACCGTGACTGCCTCCTCTTTGGCCGACGTCTCTACTGCTACGCTATTGCTACTTGGCTTAATTTGCATATGTAGATCTTATATACTTTTCAATGTCTGCTAACTGTGGCTGAGCGAAGGGCATACCCGCGCAAAAGAGCGCAAATGCGGGCAAACATTTTGGAAATTATAAAAAAAAGGAAACTGCTATTTTTACATTTTACACATTTTCAGTAGGGTTTAGTCTGTGGGGATGTGTGGTGTTGTGTTCCTTGACATTTCAGCGGACTCACTCGTGGGTGTTTACTTTCAAGACTCTGACTCTTCTGGGGGTGTGTCCCTTTGCTGTACTTGGCAATCGGACACGCCCCCTACTTTCCTACACGGACCCTGTTAGCCTAGGGTATGATTCAGCATGCCCTCATGAATATGCATGGCATGCTGACGTCATACCGTTCAACTGCAGCCTCCGAGTAAGACATATTAAATCTTACATGGAGGTTTCGTGAATCTGGCCCTGTGAGTAACCATCTCACAATCTTGCTTAACAGTTTGCCAACTCACCCCCCCCCCAAAAAAAAAATCACCACTTTAACACAGTCCACAAATTAGCTGAATTTAATGAAGATGTATTCATAGGGACATTAAAAGTTTGCATCTGGCATTTCCTAAAACCCCTGACTCTGGATGAAGCAGTTGCATATTTTTAATGACACATTTCTCAGTATACTAAGCCAGTTAGTCCCAACCAGACAAAAATGCCAAATTCAGCAGCACCACATGACTCACAAAGCTACTAAACAACTTATGAGAGTCAGAGATAAAGCCCCAGAAATCTTGGTTGCATAATAAAATGCAGAATCATTTCAAAAATTTCAGAGAACTCCACAACTGTACCAAAAAAAAAAAAAAAAACAATCAGATCTGATAAAAAAAAACTCAGTACATCTCAATCCAGGATATCCATACTATGAACTTTAAGCAAGTCTGGTCCTCTGTAAACATTTTGTTAAATCCATACTGCTCATTTCATCCATCCAATCCTTGAAAAGTGCATGCTGTCCAAACTTTCTTAAACATGTAACAGATAGCCTTCAGGACAGCTTAAGGCCATACCATTGCACTACTACAGCTTTCCTTAATTTCACTTATCATATCAACCCCTAAAGGGACTCTGGAAATATTGCTTCCTGTTCTCCACAGGCTATCTTCATTGGGCCTTAACGGCAATACATTAGGTTGAAGAAGGTAGTTTTGGTGAACACAAAAGAGCAAATGGTGTTTGCCATATCTCAGAGTTAGTACATACAAGCTTATAGGGGTCTGTGTAGTATCCTCTAAATGGGGGGCTTACCCTCCTTAAAAAAAAATGCTTCTACCAAGGGTAGTTTCACCATACAATTTATTATCTGTTCACATTTCTAAAACTAATTCATTGAGATCGCATCAACCCACCTTGTCACCCTATCTCTCTCATGGTTCCATAGCTAGCTTTCTAACAGGCTACAGGAAACAAAACGTCAGAAAGAACAATCACCATTCTTGCCCATGTCAATCAGTCAATGCCACAAGGCTCAGTCTTGTGCCCCATGCTCTTTAACATTTTTATTAATGATCTTTACACTGCTACTAATGACACAATGCTGATGATTTTATACTCATGACCACTGCTAATTCCCACCCAGATCATCAAAAAAGACCCCAAAAGCTTTTTTTCTTCTATAAAAAAACTGGCTTAAAATTCTCACCTCCTACTGAATGCTAAGAAAACCATGTTCTAGCTTTTCACACTAAAATTTAAATCCTATACAAATATAACTTTTCCATTGTCTCATCATACAATACTTCTGTCAAACTTGTGTATCACATAAAGCAACAAGATGTTGCCAGAGATAACCACCTTAAATTTAATTTTCAAATACAAATAGCTAGGCAGGTTAGAATGCCCACACTACTTCTCTGACACCCAGTTAGCAACTATTCATAAAATAATCTACAAATACAAAGCTGTTCTGCACTATAAGCTTTAGTGGAATCTTACATCCCTGCATAATTACTAAGCTTTTTTGACAAAACTTTATTAACAAACAACTCTACTGGTCAGTCTCTGTACTGAAATGATGTCTGTAAACAATAGAGTAGGTAGGGTGGGGTAAAAGGGGTAACTACCCCAGGAGAAAAGTATTGAGTGGGACGCAATTGGCTGACATACTCTACAATGCATACCAGATACTAAAACCTAGTATTGTGTTTGCGGTTAAACCTGTGCAATGTAGCACTCAGTTTGTGATCTAAACTGTAGCAACTGCTTGTTAAGTTTGCTGCAAGCAGTTTGATACAGTTTAATTTTTTTTTTTCATTTTTAAGGTTAATCTTGAGTGCTGTAGCACTCCGTGTAAAGTATTAGCAGTAGCAACTGCTTGTCACATTACAGCAAGCAGCCAGCTTGCTACAGTTTAAAGGAGAGAAGTTATTTTTTTTTTTTTTGAGTAAAACCTAACAGCTGTAACACTCCATGCTGGATATAAACTGTAGTAACTGCTTGTTACATTTGTAGCAAGAGGTTTGCTACAGTTTAAGACATTTTGTTTTAGGGTAAAACCTGAGTTTTATAGCTCTCCATGTAAAGTGTATAAATTGTAGCAAGCAGTGTGCTACAGTTTAAAGTTTTTCCTCCCAGCAAAATTACAATTCATTTTTATTACTTTTTCATCTTCCTCGGTTTCACTATTTATCTCAGTCAGCTAACAAATGTACACAGTGCTCATATGTTTCTCACCACCTCTCTGCTTACTAGTCAAATCTACCACACTTCCCCTCTCATCCTATTCCTTCCAGTAAATGTACATTTTGTAAATTGACATTTTAAACTTTACTGTGTATACCAGTTTGTCATGTATCAAAGTGTAATGGCAATGCAGATTTTCTCCACTATAACTACCTCTCAGTTATTGTCTACAAATATTGTAACTTTATGCTTTACATTTGTCGCTATTGTATCAAACTGACTATTTTGTAATTGAAGATTTCTCTCCAGGCATCTAAGAAAAAGGAGCTACCACAGAACAATTGGAGTACCCAGGTCAACAAAAGCAATACATACATACATGCATACATACATATACATACATAAATAAATAAATCATAATGGTCTGTATTTGTTTTAATTTGCTGACCATGCTGCCTGCATTGAGAGTATTGATTTTGAGTATGTGGAGGTTATTAGACATTTTGAAAGTTGGATTTTTTTTGCAAGGTTTGAGTGGTGTCTGGGCTGGGTTCAATGAAGACTCAGAGAAGGAGAACATTTAAGAGGAGAGTGAACTGAAGGGTGAATTTGAGGAAGCTGTGAAATAGGTATGTGATAGTGGTCTTTTTATATATTGTGGTCTGAATTTTAGTTGGAGAGTTGTGCTGGCTGAGTGTCAGTGGTGAGGATTTGTACAGAGTAAGGGCATGAGAATCAGTACTGGAGGGTATTTGTGCTGAAAAATTATGATTGTAATTGTGGTGGGTTTGTGGCTATCGCATTTGGGTGTTGATAATGTGGGATGCTTGTTGGTGGGGGTGGCAGAAGGGTCAAGATGGTAAGCCTTAAGAGAGGGAGGGAGGGTTAGGCTGCAGTTTGGCATGTCATTTGTGTGACTGAATACAGAAAAGGACAGTTTTCTATGTAAGAGGTAAGTGTAAGGTGTAGCTTGTTGTTCAGCACTGGGTAACCTAGTCTATATGTCATCTGTTGTAGGGGGACTGACAAAATGATAAGCTTTTATGGCATGGGTGAAAAGATTACATTTTTGTTGAAATTGTATGGTGATTTTTATTCTGGCCGTATTTGTCAGAGTGATATTTTTGAGTAGTAATAGAATGTGCTGCTCCTTTAAGGTAAAGTGACTGAGGAGTATGAAGTAAAAGGAGAAAACACAATATAAAGGTAATAGAGGGTGAGCTAGCTGGGAAATGGGAATTGAAGATGAGAAAAGTAGGGCATCTCCCGAGTCAGTGGGAGTCAATCATTCAACACGTGCACAGAACAGATTCTCCCAGTAATGGCTTGCAGATTCAGATAAGATTTTAAAGTAAGAATGGAATAAAAAATGTGAAGTATGTCTAGACTTAATGGCCATCGTGTATAATAACATGCATTTGAAGAGAGAATGGAATACTGAATGAGAAAGTAATGTGCACTAGGGCCGGCTAAAACACTAAAACAACACATGCATGCATTGGTTTGGGGGCAGAGACTAATGGACATATGTCAGTAGCACAGGATAGATTTTGACATAGCCTGTACAACCATGACTGCATCATTCAGTGATGAATACTGAACTTTTGCTACCTCCCTGTTAATTCCATCATTCACTGACCCACCTTTTAGCCAAGGCTAGCAGTATGGCAGACCTTTCCTCACCATTACGTTTATACCAGTCCTAACAGGGAAATCTTCAAGAGTTCATATGGTGGCTCAACAGATGGGCCTGCAACTAACTGACTCATACATTCCTTGTCCAGCTGTGCATACATTGTATGCTCATGCCTGACAATGATTTAAGATTCTTGCACTTATCAACTGAGCCCAGTGGGAAGGCCAACAAAGGAAAGTCATACTTGAAATCCCCTCCTAAAAGTTATATGGCTTCTTTATTGTACCCTCTAAATGTATCCTGCAATGTGTTGCCATTTGTCAAAGGTGTTCCCTCAAAAAATCTTTGACTCCAAAAGGAGGTTTCTTGCTGCCTTCTAAACAGAAATATCTGCCTCTCCCAGCTGGCTGTTCCCTATCCAACATTCTTCTCAATCTGGTACTGGGGTGATGACTATGCCATCCTCAGGAATTTATCAGTCAACATTCTATCTATGAGACTAGGATGAACAACAACGCTAAAAGAGCAATATCTATGACATATATGCCTATGCTAATTCATCTGTATTTCATAAGTTACTCAGTTTCCCATCTCTCAATCATTTACGGAGTATCCCTTACTTACTTACCCAAATTTATGTGTGTATATATGTATGTATGTTTATATATTTTTATGCATTAGCTTTTTTAAATGATGCAAAATAGCAGACTAACTTGAGTAAGTATAGATCAAATTCTGATAAAAAAGTGATCTCGTTAACATATGTCTCAAATACATATTTATGCTGCCAATAGACTTTTGGGAGGCATGCTGCCTTATTTTGCTAAAAGACTGATAACTGTTTATTCTTACTCTGTTCCCCTGTATTTTATTTAGCCTCTCGGTTACTGTCAACACATATTGTAACTTTAAGCTTTACATCTATTGTATAAAACTGTCAGTTTAATTTTATATATATATATATATATATATATATATATATATATATATATATATATATATATATATATATATATATATATATATTTTTTTTTTTTTTTTTTTTTTTTTCTAAAATGTCAGTCGCATACAAAAAACAACAATCTGACTTCAGATCTCAGGTCCATGTTGGTGGTTTCTCATGCCATATCAGGCATTCCTGACACTAACAACATAGCAGTTAGCCCTTTGACTGCTAATCACATCAGACCTAGCTTCTAAGATGTTTGTCACACTAGTGTGCATGCTGAATTCTACACAAAAAAATTGAACTACATATAAATTCAAAAGTCAAACGGGAGCAGGGAGCAAATAGCTCCTATACATTATCATGAACTATCAATGATACAACCAAGGAAAATAAAGTGACTACATGCAAAACTAAAAAAGGGATATAGACATACAATGCAAGGGAGTGAGGGGCTTGCTAATTAAACACCTAAGCCATGAACGATACTCATTAAATCTCAGTCTCAAATCTCAGTCAAACACGCTCATGAAAGGACTACCTTGACCCACTGCTCTCTTTCTCGCTCTCTCTCTCTCTCTTGTTTAAGACACTACCACCAAGGCAGTCAATATAGGGGAAAAAAACATTCCACAATGTAAATTAAGGTCATTAGCATCACAGTAACTGTCAAATGCAAATAACACACAAAGGCACTAACTATTACATTATACACTGACTTAGCAATTAATGTAAAACCTTATAAACGTTATATTCCTTCAGCGTGTGAGCATTTAATAAAACAAAGTAGCGCCCCTTTTCTTTCTGTAAAACAAAGGATGGATAAGATGGGTTTGGGTGACAAGAGAACAATCAGTAAAATATAACACTTTACCCTCTTAAAACAGTAACAGTTTTAAAGCATATATATCTATATCTATCTATGTATATATATATATATATATATATATATATATATATATATATATAAAATATATATATAAAGGGTCTACTGTATATATTCGAAAACTCACTTCTTCGGATATAAACAGTAGACCCGTGGTTACGCAAAAGTGCACTTCAGCGAAAGTGCACTTCCGCGAACATCGGTTCAACGAACCGATCAAGAACACAGTAACATTGTTTTTGCCAGGGGACAAGCACCCCTGTGCCCCCCACACACCCCTACTTAAATATACCATAAAACGTTTCTTTATTGAAAGGGGTTATGAAAAAAGTTGGTTAAGTCAGATTATAGACGAAGTTAACATTTTAAGAAGAAATAAAGCAATTCCCATTCTCACCAGCACATTTACATCTGATACTGGTGAAAATAAGGTAGAGGTTGCAAATAAGTTTATTTTGTCTTTTCCGTTACCCATTAGTAATGAAATGAATATTGTCAAAGAGATTGTAATCAACAACTGGAAAATTATTCTAGGCAACCACGAGTTAGCCAAAGTTATAGGCATTCGTCCGGTTTTCACTTACAAAAAAGTGACTAATATAAAGATGATTTTGGAGAGAGAAGAGAAATGTGTCACACATTTCACAAGCAAGGTAGGCACATATCCCTGCACAGGTTGCAAACAATGTAGGTTTGTTAGTGGGACATCTACCCCGGGATTCATGAAGCTCGGCGCAAGGCCGGCGTAAGGTCTGCGCCGGCGGTGCAGTGAATAGCCGGCGCAGTAGCGCCATATGCATATTAATGAGAGTGCACCGCAACCACAGACACGTGCGTAGTGTACGTGAGCGAGCCCAGGTAGGATGCGTCTGGAGGCGTGTCTAAGCCGGCATGAGGTGAGCAACCTAATGTGCTGACAGCCACGGTCCGCCCATAATAGTAATGGCAGCAGCCAGGTCCCGTGCAGAATGAAACGCACGTAGAGTATGCAGCATAGTACCCGTCCCAAATAAACGGAGAAGCAAATACAAGCCACGAAGGCTTAAGTGTACCCATCCAAGGAGCAAAGGAAACGCATATGACCGCTTTTGTCCCGCAATGCACCGTCAGTGGTTACACTCAGAGAAGGTGTACAGCAGCATGTCAGCGCGCCGCACCGACATAGGAGCAGCGACTAAGGTCACCACCTGTCCCACTTTGGGTGGGGCAGTCTCTATGGGCAGTTGTGTCCCAAAAACGTATTAAAATGGCAAATGTGCTAAGATTGTAGGACATAATGATATCCCGTATTTAATGTAATGGTAGCATGAATTGGTCATTTCTGTAACTGAAATACCTAAATGTCACAAGAAACAGAATAAGCAAGCAAATTGCCACAACAATAAGCTTTTACTTAGGTAAACAAGTGAAGTTCTATGCTATATACTGACCGTGTGTATGTGTCGGCCTGTAAAGTCAGATGTGAGTCCCGGAAATATCCCAGCTTGGAAAATGGAAAAGGTGGCAACCCCAGTAGCGACATGGGCATGGTCACCAGGGTTACCAGCTGTCCCAATGTGCCATGGACAGTCCCTGATTGGACAGTTGTGTCCCTGCAACAATCGGAAAAATGGAAAATGACCTCTGATCCCCTGCCAAAAATATTCCCGCAATATACATGTAATAGTAGTATAAAACATATACATTTGTATATGAAACACATACATGGCATAAGAAAATGAATAAGGAACCCAAATGCTTACAGAATAAGCTTATAGTATGGCAAACAAGTGAAGTTCTGTCAACTGCACTTGCCGTGGGTATGTGTAGTCCTGCAAATTACGAAGTTTCCACATAACATGCCCCACTATGGGCATTGGAAAAGGTGCCAACCATAATGGTCACAAGCAGTTGTGAGAGTACATAGCCGGGTAGCTGTGTCGACATAACAACAGTAAGGAATCAAGATACCTTAAACATAGGCAAACATGTGCATAGCAACATATCCCACACCCAGCAACGTCTCTGTCGCATACACTGGATGGCGTATGTTGAAGTGTAATATCCAGAAGCAGAACCCATGCATTCGGATGTAATACACAATAGCCTCATTGTACATGTCAGTCCCACCCATGTACACCTGTGCACCCTAACCTGCTAGCATCCGTGTGCAGCTATACACCCACACACAATGTGCATACCTGAAATGTGGTAAGATGTTTGTGTTAGGCAATGCCACGCGCAAATACGCACCACATGTCACCAACCCACCTCAGGTACAGATATGTAAATGGCTGCATGTGAATGTGTCTGCAGAATGTGTACATCCCGCATGTGGTATGTACCCGTCAAAACCATATAGGTTTGCATACGACACGGTGCACATAACTGTACACATGTGGACAAGTCGGGTTGTTGAACCACCGCATCGATGTTTAGCTATGCAGTGAAGTCGATCACATATAGCGGAACACGTGCCTATCAAACAGGACGTCCTAACAGGGTGCTACAGGCAAAGAAGGGGAAGGTGGGACATCACATGTGGAGAGTAGCGTTGCCGGACGGCCAAATACACACGGTCAAGGTAAAGGACGGAACAACATGCAAATGGCCGGATGGATGTTGTTCGAAAAATATATATAGAAACACATATGAAGTGCCAGTTTAGACTCAAAATACTATATAATGCATTGAATTGTACCGTACAATATGGCAGTAGAAGTAAGCCTGCATGTAATTGGTGAAGCTAAGCTGTAGTGTGATGGAATTCTGATCCTGGCAGTAACCAGTACAGCAGGCTTATGTCTGTCAGCATTAATTATCTGCTGGGTTACAGAACAATAAATGTATGTACATGCATAACATCACCCCTTCCTCTGAGGAGGATGGCCTTGTGAGCTCAATCAAAGATAACAGTACAACTCCTTACCAGAGAGACAAAGCAACGTATTAAGAAATTAACTGAGTACTGTATCGGAACAGTCTAGGGTCCTTGAAACAGTTACAATCACAGAAGGACAGTGTAATTGACAAGGTGCCTTGCAAGGCTGTGTTATTCTCATGGGAAAACATTTTAAAAGCATGACCCCAGCACCCACGTATGTATAGACTATTGTGGACCATAGTGATGGAAATGCCCTGTGACCGACCACGTCAGTAAGGTGGGCAAAAGCTGATTGTAAACACTATATAAAGAAACTGCTTACTGTATAGAGTCAGACAAAACTCTCATACTTGGACTGTATATGATTTAGCCTGCCTGTGTACACTACTAAAACTTTCTGAACCCGAGCCTCCTGTGTTATTGACTGTCACTTAGAAAAGCCTACTGATAACTACAGTCTGGTTTTAACAACTTATTTGACATTGTGATCCTTGTAATCCGGAATTCCCTTGGTAAGCTACAGGTCAGAGTGCATGGCTGGTTAGACATCTACACAGGAGAATTTGCCTAAATGGTTCTTCTTGAATGAAAAGACCTCCGACTGAATTGTTGTGTGTAAAGAGGCTGTTTACTGTCTGATCTGTGGCTGAAAAGCGGAAAACTGGATCCCAAGAAGAAATCGTGCAGCCTTAAACAGGAGGCTCAGGTAAGGAGTGTTTGCCTCTTTGTCTCTATTGTAGATCAGGGACCAGACTACATTGTGTTTCTGTTAACAGTTGTGATAGCGGTCAAGACCTATCCAAATACTGTTAAATCTGAACATAGGTCAGGGAACACACAGCAGAGTAAATAGTCATTGTAGACACTACAGTGGATACAGGGAAGGAGACACCACGTGGTATGAGAGAAGGGTACGTAGCAGTCGTGTAGAGGATATGGGAGATTATTGAAGAAACAGATCATGTGATCCACATTTGACGGGTGACGTGAAGTATATGCAATCGCAGAGAGCACATAATGTGAGTTATCCAGCAAAATGGGGTAATAAATACGACATTGATGGTATATTACACAAAATATCGTTACTGAAACATTGTAATCCCTGAAAATGTGATGCACATGTTCTACGGTAAACACCTGTTCCACCCTGAGAGGGACAGTCCCTCTTTGGCCAGTTGTGTCCTGCAAACAAACCGAACAATGGCAAATGTCCTGAAATCTCAGGACAAACATTTCAGATATATTTTAAAATGGTAGCATAAAACAGTAATTATGTATCTGGAACAACAAAATATCATAATAAACAGAATAAGCAACTGAAATGCTACAACAATTGGTCGCTCTCCTGGCAAAAAGTGAAATCCTGTCCTATGTACTGGCCGTGGGTATGCTTTTTCCTGGAAAATTACACGTTCCGAACACTAATGTCCCACATTGTGCATTTGAAAAGGTGGCAGCCCTAAGATTTGCAGGCGACAAAACAGCGACAATTGGGTATCCGTCATGCACATAGGTGGATTGAGGTAGTGAACTGAAGGGAACAGAACACTACAAATGTCAAAGCATCATACGTACACAGAGAAGATCATAATACAGTAGTACCGATAGCCCCCCCCCCACAACACCCTACCACCTCCGATACCACATCCAGGATATGAAGCGGAGGGCAGGCTAGTCCCCACACGTTATCCTGTGGCAACAGAGGTAGCACAACGACCAAATGTAACAGAAGCTATTGAAACCACATCCCGAACTCGTAACATACCTAGGAACACCCGAGTAAGAAGACAGTCACTAGAACAGAGTGAGGATATCTGTCAATTAATTGAAGTACCGAACCCTCATGCAGGACAGGAAGGCCAGGACCCAACCCCAGTAGTGTATAGACCGTGGACACCAGAAGATATCTGTAAAGTCACAGAGGGAATTCCATCTACAAAGTAATCGCTATTCACCATGCAATACCCTGTATCTTCTGATCGGAAAACAAAGGGGGAATGACGGATGGTACAGTATGTACAAGCTGTAAATCATGTAATAATACTTAGGGTAGCGATGGTGCCAGACCCACACACTATATTCAATGCTATGAACACGCCACAGAAGTATCTTACCGTGGTACATATAAGCTATGCTTCCTTTGCAATACCTATACATCCAGATAGTCCGTATTGCTTCGTATGTACATTCAGGGTAACAGATACAGCCATACCCGGCTATCGCGGGTATACTGTGAAAGTACAACGATATTCCCACAGGAGATGGCTAGCTACATTCCGGTGTTAACTCCACCCCGGGCCAGTCAAGTTCTACTTTATGTGGATGATATTCTGCTTGCGGCCCCTACCCAGCAGCAATGTATGGAAGATACAATAGCATTATTCAGATATTCAGCAGAACAGGGACATAAAGTAAGCAAGCATAAATTGCAACTACAGAGAATACAGGTCAAGTACCTGGGATATGTGGTATCCAAGTAGGGTAGAACATCACATTACGATAGGACGGTAGCAATTTCATAAGCACACAAGCCAACTAACAAGAAGGGAATGAAGTCCTGTCTGGGCCGACTAACATTTGTCAAAGCTGGTTACCAAACAATGCTTTGGAATCCGCTGTATTGTCTGCCTTAATCTTTAATACACCTATGGCAGCACAACACATACTACACTGGATTACAGTAGCAGAAACAGCTTTCTGCAGACTAGAATGATTGATAGCTTCAACATCTGTAGTAGGTCTTCTGAATAATCATAACACATGTTGTCAGACTGTAGATTGTAAGCGGAGATATATGACATCAGTCTTGATGCAACAGCATGGAAGTAAGCAACGCTACATAGCTCACTACTCATTGCAGTTGGACACTGTGGCATGGTCAGTGCCACATTGTGTACAGGCAGTTGTTGTAGCACCCATGGCAGTACAGGCCCCGGCCTTAATGTTACTAGACCACCCACTCACTGTGAGAATGTGTCATGCAGTTGCGATCAGTCTGCTGCAAGAGAAGATAGCATTCCTGACCCATGCTAGACATTTGTCTTGTTTGACCATACCACTGAGTCAACCTCATATGGTGATTGAACGTTGTACAACATGAAACTTATCAACGTCACGTCCGACACCTGTGTATGGCACACCACACAGTTGCCTATACGAAATGGATTAAATAACTACACACAGACATGATATCACTGATATACCCTTAGATGATGCAGAGGTGACAATTAATGTGTACGGATCATGTAGACAGAGTCCAACAGGAACGAATCAAGTAGGGTATGTAGTAGTTATTGATAATGAGATTGTAGACGGCCAAACCCTGCAGCATAACGTGTCTGCTCAAGCAGCAGAATAGATAGCTTTAACACGTGCTTGTACTGTAGTGGAAAACTGATGTGTGGACATATGTCCCGATAGTCAGCATGTTGTCTGTACAGTGCATGTTTATGAGCAGCAGTGGAAGAATAGGGGAATGATAACATCCACCGGTAAACCGATTAATCATGCGCAATTGATCTTGAATGCATTAGACTCCATTCAGTTACCCACTAAAGTAGGTAATTGTAAATGTGCAAGTCATAGAAAGCAACAGGATAACAGTAGGAAAGGTAAGGCATGAGCCCATGCATCTGCAAAACAAGCAGCCTCACAGTTGGAAAGTGTTTGTGTGAATGAGGAATGACAAACCTCAGACAGTTTAGATGTAGAAATTTTACAAACAATGCAAACATCAACTACGAAAGCAGAAAAGCCGACGTGGGTATGACGAGGAGCAATCCCTGAACACGGACTGCACATATCCACAGTGATAAAGCCAATATTAACGTCTAATGTATTCAGATATGCGGCTTTGTGGAGCCATGGGTAGAGACATGTCTCAACAGGGGACGGTACATTTGGTTAACAGAATACCCCTAACATACGGAATTACTTAACCACATACAAACATCATGAGCAGCGTGTCACATTTGCAGTAGATATCATGCACAGGGAGCATTTAAACCGAAGGGAGTGAGTTTACCTACACCACCATAACTGTTCCGTACTATTTGTATGGAGTTCATACATCTGAATAAATGTGAAGGATACAAATACTGTTTAGTGATTACACATATATATAATCATAATGGGTAGAAGCATTCCCAACCATGAATCCGGATGCAGCAGCAGTGGCAAAGGTGCCAGTACAATAAAGTATCCCTAGATCTGGCATGCTGTAAAGAAGCTACAGTGACAATAGAACACATGTAGTGAACCAGACAATCACGCAACCTGTGGAATTATTATGTATATCCATGAATGTAAATTGCATCTACAACCCACAGTCAGCATGACTGCTGGCGCCAGAAGTGGGATCCCGAGAAATAAGTAGAGGAGGTTGGTGGGTGACATCCAGACGACTTACATGTGCTGTCTACCTCTAGCATTGCTGAGCATGACAACAGTTCCAAATGTAAAGTGCTGCACGCACTTCGAAGTAGTATGTGGAATGGCATATCATGTGCCAGAGTGGAAAGCTGTCATGCCTGCAGAGCCGGAGGTCGATGGCTCATTAGCAGGTGACATGAGAGGATTGTTAACCAATAACACTGTTCTTCCGTTAAAGTCTTTTACAGATAAAGAGCAAACGAAGACGGACGCATAGCTGACACCAGTATCCTGTGTGTATGTCACTGTTATCCAAAGAACATTATTGGCAAGTGGAAAGTGTGAAGGTCTGTACCAGCTCCTGTTGGCAACGCCTACTGCAGTAAAGTTTGCAGAGAGGTCGTCCTGGGTCCACCTCACATTTTTCAAACCGGTAAAGGATATCAAGTCTGATTGACATCTTGTTGCTGATATACCATAGAGCCTGAATCACCTGGGCAAGACTGTATAACAATACAAAGCAACCCCAAAGACATTTTTGTTTGCTGTCCTAATGGTTATACACCTATTAACCATGTTTGTGTTTACTTTACATTTGCTGGGACCTTACCTGCACATAACTACACGGATACAAATACTGATACGTGATGAACTGGGCACAGAGTGTCTTCCACACTTCAACAAATACCTAGGCATGACGTGTGTGCATATACAGACTATGAACACTTTAAATTGCTGTGTTTGTACTGCCATACGGAGATCATATGGAGGACTTCCGATGCATGTTGTCCCCTTGGGGATAGATTGAGACTTGTGAATATTTACACTTTGATACAGGTTCTGTGAGATCACAGGACAACGTGGCACTGTACTTACCTGTTACACAAAAAGGAATTGTATGTTATCATAAACATGATACAGTTTCAGTTTGTGGGAGTATTTGTAACATAACTGTGTCTTACGAATGTCATATAACAGCCAAAGATCACAGTACTACTTGTAGCACCATTCATTATTTGTATTGAAACATCATGAGAACAATGTGGAAGGATGTGCAGAAACATCCTGAATTGTATAAACAGTCCTCTGTTAGAGACAGGAAAATGTTACATGCAGAGGTAACCCGCATCAGTAGTAAAGTAGAATATTGTTATGTTGTTTGTGGGAAAAAGCATATCAATGGTTACCTGGGAATTGGTCCGGCAGTTGTTATTTGGGTTATCTGGCTCCAGTCACATGACATACTGCACAATTGCTTCTGGGTGCGAAACGTACTATAACACATATAGCTCGAAGAACTGGGAACACAGTCGAGAAACCTAGTAATCCAGTGGGTGAAATGGAAGCTGCTCTGACATTCCAGTCTTCTGCAAGAGATAAAGGAATACCGATTTATATGGACTTGTGTGACAGCGTCATAACCTGGGCTGGAACACTCCCAGCTTGTGGAGTAGTGAAATCAATCAGGGAACAGAGGAAGTTATCAAAACCTGTCGGAGGGATGATGAATGTGACTTTCCACTCTTGAACTTGTGACTGATGAACTGGATGCAATGAGAACTGTTGTGTCACAAAATGTAATAGCGCACGACTGCACCGTGGCGCAGAGAATTGGTACGTGCGCGCTTATTAAAGAAGATCGCTGTGTCCAACTACCACATGAAAAGACCAAAATCAACGCCCACCTAGAGGTAATACAGCAGGTGTCATCCATGGCGGAACCAGGCCCAAACCCACTGACGAACCATTTCCACAAACCATTTGGTGGATGGGGTCAGTCATACTGAATATCATGATTGCCATTTGTGTTGTTCTGCTCATATTGGGAGCATGTGTCTATTGCGGGATACTTTGCATGTAAGTATTAGTCAGGACTCTGGCGACATATCTGTACCCGAGACTATGTATCAAGACCTGTAGTGGTATTTGTCAATAGAAAATGCAATCCTTCTTGAAATGTACAACAAATTACTTGCCTAGTTAAACGCTCCAGAGAGGAAGAGGCTAGGGAATGAAATAATGTTGTATATGTTTCTGGATAGAATAGAAGCAATCAAAGGAGGGAGAATGTTAGCAAAATACATATTTAAACATATATATGACGTGCAACTTTAGAAGCAAATAGTGTATAATGCATATTATTCTATCTTACAATATGGCAGTAGAGCTTATCATGCATGTAATTGCCTGTAGTGTAGCTGCAGTGTGATTGAACCCTGACCCTAGCAGTAACCAGTGCAGCAGGTGTATGTCATTCAGCATTAGTCATCTGCTCGGTTAGAGAATAATACATGTATGTACAGGTATATCTGTCATCCTTCCACTGAGGAGGATAGGCTTGTGAGCTGTAACACAGAGTACAGCTGCTCAGCAAAGAGACAAAGGAACCTAGTAGGAAATGGAGTGAGGACCGGATCTGAACAGTGTTGGAACCGTGACAGAGCAGAATTTACCGAAGTACAGTCTAAGTGAATATGTGGCTCGCAAGGTTGTGCTATCCTCATGGGAAAACATTTAATAAGCATTACCTGAGCACTGTTGTAGGAATACAACGTTGTGGACTCTAGCAATGTAAATGCCTTGTGACTGACCACATCATTAATGTGTGCAAAAGATGATAATATACACAATGCTCATACAGATGTAACATGTATAGAGTACAACAAATGTCTAAACTTTTACTGCATAGTTCTTTGCCTCCTGCTGCACAGTAGTAAAACGTTATTAATCTCAGCTTCCTGTGTTATTGACTGTCATTTTGAAAATATGAATGAGTGTTACAGTTTGATTTAAACAACTTAATTGACAGATGTGTACGTTCTAGCATGGGAATAGGTCAAGCCAACCATCACAATGTCCATGTGTACCACATACAAACAGCCAGTAACACGCAGTAGTAGTGCATGAAGGTGTACACGACTGTGGGAATAGTACAGGACATATGGCAGGTGCCAAGTGCAGATGCATGACACAAACCCCAGGATGGGTGTCCCTGCAAAGAGGAACATGTGCCAACCACAACTCCCACAGATGTACCGGCAATAAAAACACATGGCAAACACACAGAAACACTACTGTCCAACACACGACTGCAACGGAGCCTGGTCAAACACCAACATGAAGCATGCACAAACAGGGACTTGTGTAATGTTTGCCTTAACACCCCCCCATAGGCCAAAGAAGAATAGAATGGACATATGCATGTAATGTTGTGAAGGATGTGTGGTAGTCCTCAGTATCACAGTGTTAGGGACACAGATACACTGTCATCAACTGTGACGTATGTGCACTGTACACAGCATACCTGCATGTAATACAGAGGACAATCATGTGCCACAGAAATATACACTGGAGAAAGAGTATAGGGGATAGACAATTGTAAATGTGACAAACTATGAATATAGGTTCATATGACCATAAGTACAGGGTAGGCCATCGTCCCAGGTTCAGCCATAACACTACACCATAGTTAGGATGACTTTGCCAACCTTCTGTGCTTCAGATAAAATACTCATGATTTTGCTGTACCTCCGCCAAGCAGTGATAATGATGTAATCCCTGGCATATACCTGCAATTCTCCATCCAATGGACAACATACCCGAACAAGGCTAGGAAGGATCTCTGTCTCACATGTACTGTGATGTAGATCCACAGCATTATGAGTGTCTGGGTGATATATGTGTCACTCAAACACATCCCATTAATGACCGTGACAAGGTAAATGTCACCTGCCCTAGTGGTTCTGTGGGGATGCAGATACAGTAGGTGAAGCATACACATGACATATGGGTTGACATGGCCTCGTATGTCAGGCACAGGTCAACACTAAACAGCAGGTATGTGACGTAATGTGGCAGGGGTCCTACAAGTGGGGCAGCATTACACAAAATGATGTCATCCTGCATCTGTACAACAATTAACCTATGAGGGCTTCCCAGCTGCTGTAGGTGTGTGGTCAGATACAGTCTGAATGGGGCAATGTAGTAAATCATAGGTGTAACACGTAATGGGTACAAGGAGACAATGACCTAGCCTGATGTAGATGTGAATCCCTGCACAAACAGGTGGGCAATGTAGAAGTCCCACACAACCACGATAGCAACGTGTGTGTTGAATGAATGGTGACCGACAAACTCTGTCCCCTGATCCCTGGTAATCACCCCTGTGCTGAGTGGACAGCCACCTGTATGCTGGACAGGGCTGACCTAGTAGTTCTCCACAGGTATGATGTTGCATTACTTAGCATTTAGCTGTGGGACATGTCCCTGACAGCAGATATGCATATCTGGGAGGCCCCTTCGAAGGATATCTGTGTCAGATGTCCGTCCCACTATGGCACCTGTTTTGCAGTCATCTACAAACAATGTTGCCCACAAAACCCCTGTGTGTGCCTGTACCGTGGAAATGTAGATGTATGACAGGAGTGGACCCACGGAAGGGCCCCATGGGACACCACTTGTGACAGGCAGTAGGTCTGACACGCTGCCAGCAACTATGACTGTGTGGGTTGTGTCGCATAGACAGTTTCCAACACATTCTGTGATGTACGTGTCCACATCCCAGCCAATGGGTTTATCAACGATACCTGAGGGGGGTAATGTGATGAAGGCCTTTGCCAGGTCGAGGTAGGCTGTATGGACTGCAACACCCCCATCAATGGCCTCGGTGACTGTCCCGGAAATTTCACCCATGCTTTAAAGGCATGAACCGCCCCTGAACAAGACAAACCGTGTTGGATGCAAAGTATGTATGTCCCCTATGCATTCATGTACGAGCCACAGTGTGATCCCTCCCCATGTCTTTGCAGATAGGTCTCCTCATGGTAATGGGACAGTAATAACCAGGCTCAGTGGAGGCATTGGCCCTGTGACGTGGGACTACAGTTGCCATGCGACACAACCTGGGTACCTTACCTGAGGTGAGGCTACAAAGAAATAGCTGTCCTAACTGTGGGTCTAATACCTCAATGAGATAGTGGAGTACACAGTGGGGTCACCAGCTGGTCTCATGGATGATATGTCCACTACCCTGGAGAGAGCATGTCCCACCTGTGTGTCACAGAACATTTGTTGACCACAAACCGCTGGTACAGACATCTCCTCATGTGTGGGGGAGGGTGTGGAGATGTCCATACTGGACTTGTCAGCCTGTTTGTTGGCAATGTGTGTATGTTGAGTAAACTCCACCTCTGTGAACCCAGTCAGAGCATATGTGGGAGTGACCTCCCAGGTGTTGAGCATAGCAACTGATGGTGGTATGATTGTCAGCCAGGTCCATGTAGGTATATCTGTGGAATGTGCCCTGGACCATGGCACGACAGTGTGTAACTCTACACATATGATGACCAAGGGTGTCATACCACACAAGGTGTCTGCTCCACCTTGTAGTAGCCACCTCCTCGTGTTGTACATCCTGTGTATGACTGGGGTACACCACACTGGATGCTTGGCATTGGTACAATGAACCACAGTTGGTTAAGTGAATGCCAGGTTCATGCAGTCCTGTAGGCACTGGTAGATGGCAAATGTGATTGATGCAGTGGCTGCAGTACTGTCGACCACTGGCTCAGGGTCCTTAAAGGAGACCACAGTAGTGTGCAGAATTGTGTAGTCTGCCTCTGAGCAAGCAATGTGTATGGTAACTGGCAACACTCGCAGCAACGGATGCCAATAGCAGAAGCCAATGTCCAAATAACATAGATTAACTTCTGCATGATAATATGTCTTATCATACATGTATTGACACGTGTGCTAATTACAATTGCAAATGGCCGGTAAGACTGGCCTAAAGTTCCCGTGATGTACACAGTCTGGAGGTGTTGTTCCGATAATAAAGTGGCAATACCACCCAATCGTGACCGCTGGGTATGAAAGTGGTTGCTAACCTGCAACATTGGATGTACACCATTGGGTTCTGGTGTCGGAAGACATGGTTCCTGTAGCACTACACAGTATGGGTAGACAAGCAGACATCCGCGATTGCTGAACACACAGCATCAGTGAAACCCACTGCTCACAAGGACACAGTCCGACAAGCTCTACACTTTACATATGCACAGTGGTGTCCATTGTAGGACCCAAAAATTGTCTAAAGACAGGAATGCTGCCTTATTTCAACACCTAATGGAACTCATTGTCATCACAGGTACACATATGCACCGCAAGCGTGTTTAATGTTGCTGATAGCTGTCCATGTAATGCAGCACAGATGCACAGAAATACCCAGGGTCCATAGAACTGCGTCCACATCACAGTCCCGCACACATGACGGATGTGTAATGGGTACTGTCAATTGTTGCAGTCAAGGGATTCTGGGTATGTAGACTCTGGGCTCGGTGTTGTTTCGCAGGCAATCCTTTGTCCCACCCCGTGGGAGGGATGTGTGCGTAGCACCTGCCTTACTCTCCGCTAATAATGCAAACCATCCACCGGAGAATGCTAAATGCAGGTGTGGAATGTGTACAGCCCTATACTAGTGTCCAGTAGGCAATTCTCATGGATGGACACCCGTATGGCCAAGATGGCACCCACAACTGCAAACCCGGTAAATTACATAGCCGGTAAGGCATAACACAGGAAATACACATAGGGACTACAGTTGACATTCCACATACAAAGCCGGACCGTCGTGCCAACACCGGCGTACACAGCACTCAATCTGCCAGCAACAGAATGAGGAGCACCCGCCACCGTACAGCGGAACAGATGTGCGACCTGTGGAACACATACTAAAGGCACACACACAACGCCAAGTAGGATATGTAAACTATGGCATTCCCACCTATGAAGACAACATGGTTAAATGAAAACATAGGTAATCAACATGTTCCGGTGGTGTTATATTGGAAATACGGTGACGGATATATCCCATTGGGATGTCTGAGGTTTATATGAAGCAGTTGCTAACCAGCATCTTTGGATGTATGTCATTTGTTCACAGTACTAAATCACCTGGTTATGTAGCACCATGTAGACTGGGTAGTGAAACAGACATCCGTGATTGGGGAACATACACCAGCAGTGAAAAGCACTGGGCAGGTGGACACAGTCCAGCAACATCTAACTTGACATATGCACATCGGGTGTCCATTGTAGACCCAAAATTCCATTCATGGAATGCCTGCTAGGTTCCTGCATCATCCATGTGAACTCATTGACGACACCACGTCACAGGTACACATATGCACCGCAAGCGTGTTCAATGTTGATGATAGCTGTCCATGAAATGCAGCACACATGCACAGAAATACCCAGGGTGCCGTGTCCATAGAACTGCGTCCACATCACAGTCCCGCACACATGAAGGATGTGTAATGGGTACTGTCGACTGTTGCAGTCAAGGGAGTCTGGGTATGTAGAATCTGGCCTCGGTGTTGTTTCGCAGGCAATCCTTTGTCCCGCCCCGTGGGAGGGATGTGTGCATAGCACCTGCCTTACTCTCCGCTAATAATGCAAACCATCTACCGGAGATTGCAAAATGCAGGTGTGAAATGTGTACAGCCGTATACCAGTGTCCAGTAGGCAATTCACATGGATGGACAAGCGTATGACTAAGATGGCACCCATAACTGCAAACCCGGTGGAATTACACTGCCGTAGTAAGGCATTACACAAGTAATACACATAGGGACTACACTTCACATTCCCCATACAACAAACACAGACAACCAGCCGATGAAGTCCAAAGCAAAGACGAGGTACTGTAGACACCGTCAGTGACCACTCAGAGCACACCAGTAATTAAATGCAGTCACCATAGTTTACTGAAGCTCTTTTCATAAGCAGACTTATTCAGAATACATACAATGCAGTCCAACCTACTACATGTAAAACCCTTAATTGGTCAGTATATTAGATGTGCTAGGTATTACTTACATGCCTTAAAGGCAAACAAGCAAACAAACTTTACTTGGGTTACAGATTCCACACAGTGAGGACATCAGACATTGCTTCGAAAGGTACATTCTTCATAGAGAAATAGAAATATATGTATATATATGAAAGATGAACCAACATAATGTTTTCCAAATGTCTGACTGTTTATGCTACATATATATGTTCTACGGACTGTGCCAATATATTAAAAGAACTGCAGACACCTAGTAATATAAATGAACCATAATATACACAGATAAACCGTATGATTATGACTAATGTAAAATAGACCAACGAAATGTAAAGATTCACAATGTGGTAATGTAAATATTCATTAAGAAGGTTACTTAAATAAATCAATTCAGACATCCATGTCAAAATACTAACAGAAGGCCAGCGAGGTGCCTGCCCTCACATGTACTGGGATGTTGTTCCACAGCATAGTGAGTGTCTGGGTGATGAATCTGTCCCACCAACACGTTCTATTAATGACAGTGTCAAGGTGTACGTCACCTGCCCTTGTGGTTCTGAGGGATCTAACTTCTTTAGGTGAAGCATACCCATCAGATCTGGGTTCGACATGGCCTTGTATGCCAGGCACAGGTCACCTCTGTGCAAGTGGTATGCAACTGTATACATCTGTAATTCTTTCAGTTGGTCAGTATAACACATATTCCTGAGACCCTGCATCTGTTTGTCGATGAACTGTTGGTGCCTTTCCAGCTGCTGCAGGTGTCGGGTCACATACATTCTGAACGGGCATTGTACCCAATCATAGGTCTAATGAGTGATGAGTACAAGGGACAATGACCTCCCCTGATCTAGATGTGAATCCCTTCATGATGATGTGGGCAATGGAAGGTCTACCTAACCACGTTAGCAACGCAGGTGTCTAACGAACGGTTAACAACAACCCGGGTCCCCAGATCCCTGGTAACTCCCTCTGTGCTCAGTGGATTGTCACCTATATGATAGCTAGGTAACCTTTGTTCTTCCGGAAGGGTATGACTATGCATTTCCTGGCATGTAGCTGTAGGCCATGTCTCGGCACCACTTCTCCACATCTGTGAGGCACTCCTGAAGGATATCTGTGCCAGATGTGTGCCTGACTATGGCACCCAGTTTGCAGGCGTACGCAAACATTGTCACCCATAACCCCTGTGTTTGCTTGTACTTTGGAAACGTAGATGTTGAAAAATAGGATCCAGGACTGGGCCCCATGGGACACCGCCAGCTGGTGACTGGCTGTGAGTATGACATGGCGCCAGCAACTATGACCATGTGTGTTCTGTGACTTAGCCAGTTTGCAACCCATATGGCATGTATGGATATACGCTCAAGATGACGGGTTTATCACTGATACCCGAGGGGTATTGTGTCGAAGGCCTTGCCAGGCTGAGGTAGGCTGTATGGACTGCTTTACCTCATCAATGGCCTTGGTGACTGATCCTACAAAGTCAAACACGTAAAAGGCATGATCTGACTTTGACCAAGGTAAACTGGGTTGCATCCAAACTATGCGAGTCCCCTATGTCTTTATCTATGAGTTCCATTATGATCCCTCTCCATGGCTTTGCAGATAAGGCTTGTCAAGCCAATGGGATGGTAATAACCAGGGTCAGTGGAGGCACCATCTATGTGAAGTGTGACTACAGTCGCCTTTGTGCTACCACTGGTACGATGTGATCCTGAGGTGAGGCTAAGATTAAACAGCTGTCCTAAGTGTGTGGGTTTAATTCCCCATAGAGTTCATGGAGCACACAGCTGGGACACCATCTGGTCCCATGGATGCTGTGTTGACTGCCTTGGAGACAGCATTTCCCACCTGTGTGTTACAGATGTTCCAGGATCTACAAGTCTCAGGTATAGATAACTCTCCATGTGGGGAATGTTACACTGAACATGTCAGCCAGTATGCTGGCAATGTGTGTAGGTTCAGTCATCTCACATCATTAAGTAACCCGGTTTGAGCATATCTGGGAGTGTCTCAGGTGTCCAAATATAGCTAAAGAAGGACTCATGAATGTCTGTTGAGTCCTTGTTAATTTCTCTGTTGAATTTCCCTGGATGATTTCATGACAGCTTGTAGTTCTTCACATATAATGAGCAAGGGTGTGTTACCTTACAAGTATTCCGCTTTAACTTGTACTATCTACCTCCTGTCATTGTAGAGCTAGTTCATGGCTGGGGTCCACCAGACTGCATGCTTGCCTGTGGTACAAAGAGTCTCAGTTTTGTATGGGATTGCCTGATCCATGCAGTCCTGTAGGTGCTGGTGGAAGGCATATGTATGTGATTCAGCAGTTTGAGTGATGTTCACCACTGGCTCAGGGGCCTTAAAGGAGACCACAGTAGTGTTCAGAAGTGTGAAATCGGCTTTTGAGAAAGGCATATGTATGGTAACCGCACCACTGTACACATGGAACATCATGGCAATACACCGCCGTGGTTGGACGCTGGATGTGGGTAATGCTGACATACCCACAGCAGACGCGGCGCTCCGAAGTCCGATGCCCGAGGGACCACACATAGCCGCCTCAGGCATAGGCCAAGTAGGCAGCCGCTCAGGGCGCGGTTTCACCGGGGCACCTTCCAGACATTGTTTGGTGTAGGTAGACCAGAGGGGGTAGCGGGTGATGCTGGTGGCAACTTCTGCCTAGGGCACCACTTAACCTAAGGCCACTCTTCCTTGGGTAATACAGCAGTACCCACACCCAGACGCCGGTCATTGCTAGTATGGCATATCATCTATGGCAAGAAACCATATATTCCCAGACATAATGGCACAGCATAATGCCTGTCCGGCCGCCCAAACGCAGACATACCGCCACCATGGGCGGTGGACGCATTTCGCGCCGATGTCCGCTAATAATGTCGACATTGTCTCGCTTTGTGAAACAAACTCCACATAGCGATTCAATACTAAACAGCGACGGAGAACCCGATGTCCCCGTGGCTGAGCTGTTCAACCTGTTCCACCATGTTAAATGTGTGTAGCACAGCGAACCGCCCAAACCAAGCAACGGACATGTCTGTGGCTCAGTGAAAGTCACACGCCACGCAATGGTAAACCCATGTAATATTGTGACACAGGTCATACATACAGAGGGTTAGTAATGGAAATAGGTACGCTCAATTGACCGTGTGCAATTAGTATAACAAGATCTACAACGGGTACACCGCCAATCGATGCACACGGGTTATGAATAATTGGGGTGACATGGTACCATAGACACGACAAACGTGCTCCATGTGACTCCATCTAACATTGACATGGTCAGGCAGTTCCGCATACCGGGCGGACAAGACCAAAACCCAAAGCACCACAGCAACACCCTGACAATCAAAGGCCTGTAGGGGATATAAGCACCTGTCATCTGAACATCCCTGCGTCACGACATATGCATCCTGGGCCATGAGCCAGGGGAATAAGGAATGTTTAACATGCAGTACCGCACCTTTCCCAGCAGGAGAATGGATGCCTGTGACGGCGTGACCGCATGGGGATATGTAAATGTACTTAAGTACCATGGGTATGCATACATGACACCAAACAGCTAACGGTAGTGGTCATAGTAACTGGCAAACGTGAATGCAGTCACGCTTGAATTACGATTATGGAACATATAGATGTGAACGTACGCACGCGCCCATGCTGCAAAGACTGTTACATGTATAAAGTTTCAATCAGGGAACAGAGGAAGTTATCAAAACCTGTCGGAGGGATGATGAATGTGACTTTCCACTCTTGAACTTGTGACTGATGAACTGGATGCAATGAGAACTGTTGTGTCATTAAAATGTAATAGCGACTTTACTGCACCGTGGCGCAGAGAATTGGCGTCGCGCTTATTAAAGAAGATCGCTGTGTCCAACTACCACATGAAAAGACCAAAATCAACGCCCACCTAGAGGTATTACAGCAGGTGTCATCCATGGCGGAACCTGGACCAAACCCACTGACGAACCATTTCCACAAACCATTTGGTGGATGGGGTCAGTCATACTGAATATCATGATTGCCATTTGTGTTGTTCTGCTCATATTGGGAGCATGTGTCTATTGCGGATACTTTGCATGTAAGTATTAGTCAGGGACTCTGGCGACATATCTGTACCGAGACTATGTATCAAGACCTGTAGTGGTATTTGTCAATAGAAAATGCAATCCTTCTTGAAATGTACAACAAATTACTTGCCTAGTTAAGCGTTCCAGAGGGGAAGCGGCTAGGGACTGCAATAATGTTGTATATGTTTCTGGATAGAATAGAAGCAATCAAAGGAGGAGAATGTTAGCAAAATACATATTTAAACATATATATGACGTGCAACTTTAGAAGCAAATAGTGTATAATGCATATTATTCTATCTTACAATATGGCAGTAGAGCTTATCATGCATGTAATTGCCTGTAGTGTAGCTGCAGTGTGATTGAACCCTGACCCTAGCAGTAACCAGTGCAGCAGGTGTATGTCATTCAGCATTAGTCATCTGCTCGGTTAGAGAATAATACATGTATGTACAGGTATATCTGTCATCCTTCCACTGAGGAGGATAGGCTTGTGAGCTGTAACACAGAGTACAGCTGCTCAGCAAAGAGACAAAGGAACCTAGTAGGAAATGGAGTGAGGACGGATCTGAACAGTGTTGGAACCGTGACAGAGCAGAATTTACCGAAGTACAGTCTAATTGAATATGTGGCTCGCAAGGTTGTGCTATCCTCATGGGAAAACATTTAATAAGCATTACCTGAGCACTGTTGTAGGAATACAACGTTGTGGACTCTAGCAATGTAAATGCCTTGTGACTGACCACATCATTAATGTGTGCAAGAGATGATAATATACACAATGCTCATACAGATGTAACATGTATAGAGTACAACAAATGTCTACACTTTTACTGCATAGTTCTTTGCCTCCTGCTGCACAGTAGTAAAGCGTTATTAATCTCAGCTTCCTGTGTTATTGACTGTCATTTTGAAAATATGAATGAGTGTTACAGTTTGATTTAAACAACTTAATTGACAGATGTGTACGTTCTAGCATGGGAATAGGTCAAGCCAACCATCACAATGTCCATGTGTACCACATACAAACAGCCAGTAACACGCAGTAGTAGTGCATGAAGGCATACACGACTGTGGGAATAGTACAGGACATATGGCAGGTGCCAAGTGCAGATGCATGACACAAACCCCAGGATGGGTGTCCCTGCAAAGAGGAACATGTGCCAACCACAACTCCCACAGATGTACCGGCAATAAAAACACATGGCAAACACACAGAAACACTACTGTCCAACACACGACTGCAACGGAGCCTGGTCAAACACCAACATGAAGCATCCACAAACAGGGACTTGTGTAATGTTTGCCTTAACACCCCCCCCATAGGCCAAAGAATAGAATGGACATATGCATGTAATGTTGTGAAGGATGTGTGGTAGTCCTCAGTATCACAGTGTTAGGGACACAGATACACTGTCATCAACTGTGACGTATGTGCACTGTACACAGCATACCTGCATGTAATACAGAGGACAATCATGTGCCACAGAAATATACACTGGAGAAAGAGTATAGGGGATAGACAATTGTAAATGTGACAAACTATGAATATAGGTTCATATGACCATAGGTACAGGGTAGGCCATCGTCCCAGGTTCAGCCATAACACTACACCATAGTTAGGATGACTTTGCCAACCTTCTGTGCTTCAGATAAAATACTCATGATTTTGCTGTACCTCCGTCAAGCAGTGATAATGATGTAATCCCTGGCATATACCTGCAATTCTCCATCCAATGGACAACATACCCGTGAACAAGGCTAGGAAGGATCTCTGTCTCACATGTACTGTGATGTAGATCCACAGCATTATGAGTGTCTGGGTGATATATGTGTCACTCAAACACATCCCATTAATGACCGTGACAAGGTAAATGTCACCTGCCCTAGTGGTTCTGAGGGATGCAGATGCAGTAGATGAAGCATACACATGACATATGGGTTGACATGGCCTCGTATGTCAGGCACAGGTCAACACTAAACAGCAGGTATGTGGCGTAATGTGGCAGGGGTCCTACAAGTGGGGCAGCATTACACAAAATGATGTCATCCTGCATCTGTACAACAATTAACCTATGAGGGCTTCCCAGCTGCTGTAGGTGTATGGTCAGATACAGTCTGAATGGGGCAATGTAGTAAATCATAGGTGTAACACGTAATGGGTACAAGGAGACAATGACCTAGCCTGATGTAGATGTGAATCCCTGCACAAACAGGTGGGCAATGTAGAAGTCCCACACAACCACGATAGCAGCGTGTGTGTTGAATGAATGGTGACCGACAAACTCTGTCCCCTGATCCCTGGTAATCACCCCTGTGCTGAGTGGACAGCCACCTATATGCTGGACAGGGGTGACCTAGTAGTTCTCCACAGGTATGATGTTGCATTACTTAGCATTTAGCTGTGGGACATGTCCCTGACAGCAGATATGCATATCTGGGAGGCCCCTTGAAGGATATCTGTGTCAGATGTCCGTCCCACTATGGCACCTGTTTTGCAGTCATCTACAAACAATGTTGCCCACAAAACCCCTGTGTGTGCCTGTACCGTGGAAATGTAGATGTATGACAGGAGTGGACCCACGGAAGGGCCCCATGGGACACCACTTGCGACAGGCAGTAGGTCTGACACGCTGCCAGCAACTATGACTGTGTGGGTTGTGTCGCATAGACAGTTTCCAACACATTCTGTGATATGCGTGTCCACATCCCAGCCAATGGGTTTATCAGCGATACTTGAGGGGTAATGTGATGAAGGCCTTTGCCAGGTCGAGGTAGGCTGTATGGACTGCAACACCCCATCAATGGCCTCGGTGACTGTCGAAATTTCACCCATGCTTTAAAGGCATGAACCGCCCTGAACAAGACAAACCGTGTTGGATGCAAAGTATGTATGTCCCTATGCAGTCATATCACGAGCGCAGTATGATCCCTCCCCATGTCTTTGCAGATAGGTCTCCTCATGGTAATGGGACAGTAATAACCAGGCTCAGTGGAGGCATTGGCCCTGTGGCGTGGGACTACAGTTGCCATGCGACACAACCTGGGTACCTTACCTGAGGTGAGGCTACAAAGAAATAGCTGTCCTAACTGTGGGTCTAATACCTCAATGAGATAGTGGAGTACACAGTGGGGTCACCAGCTGGTCTCATGGATGCTATGTCCACTACCCTGGAGAGAGCATGTCCCACCTGTGTGTCACAGAACATTTGTTGACCACAAACCGCTGGTACAGACATCTCCTCATGTGTTGGGAGGGTGTGGAGATGTCCATACTGGACTTGTCAGCCTGTTTGTTGGCAATGTGTGTATGTTGAGTAAACTCCACCTCTTTGTGAACCCAGTCAGAGCATATGTGGGAGTGACCTCCCAGGTGTTGAGCATAGCAACTGATGGTGGTATGATTGTCAGCCAGGTCCATGTAGGTATATCTGTGGAATGTGCCCTGGACCATGGCACGACAGTGTGTAACTCTACACATATGATGACCAAGGGTGTCATACCTCACAAGGTGTCTGCTCCACCTTGTAGTAGCCACCTCCTCGTGTTGTACATCCTGTGTATGGCTGGGGTACACCACACTGGATGCTTGGCATTGGTACAATGAACCACAGTTGGTTAAGTGAATGCCAGGTTCATGCAGTCCTGTAGGTACTGGTAGATGGCAAATGTGATTGATGCAGTGGCTGCAGTACTGTCGACCACTGGCTCAGGGTCCTTAAAGGAGACCACAGTAGTGTGCAGAATTGTGTAGTCTGCCTCTGAGCAAGCAATGTGTATGGTAACTGGCAACACTCGCAGCAGCGGATGCCAATAGCAGAAGCCAATGTCCAAATAACATAGATTAACTTCTGCATGATAATATGTCTTATCATACATGTATTGACACGTGTGTGCTAATTACAATTGCAAATGGCGGTAAGACTGGCCTAAAGTTCCCGTGATGTACACAGTCTGGAGGTGTTGTTCCGATAATAAAGTGGCAATACCACCCAATCGTGACCGCTGGGTATGAAAGTGGTTGCTAACCTGCAACATTGGATGTACACCATTGGGTTCTGGTGTGGGAAGACATGGTTCCTGTAGCACTACACAGTATGGGTAGACAAGCAGACATCGCGATTGCTGAACACACAGCATCAGTGAAACCCACTGCTCACAAGGACACAGTCCGACAAGCTCTACACTTTACATATGCACAGTGGTGTCCATTGTAGGACCCAAAATTGTGGAAAGAACAGAATAATGTCTTATTTCAATGCGTACCTGAACTCATTGTCGTCACAGGTACACATATGCACATAGCGTGTTTAATGTTGCTGATAGCTGTCCATGTAATGCAGCACAGATGCACAGAAATACCCAGGGTACGGGTCCATAGAACTGCGTCCACATCACAGTCCGCACACATGGCGGATGTGTAATGGGTACTGTCAATTGTTGCAGTCAAGGGATTCTGGGTATGTAGACTCTGGGCTCGGTGTTGTTTCGCAGGCAATCCTTTGTCCGCCCGTGGGAGGGATGTGTGCGTAGCACCTGCCTTACTCTCCGCTAATAATGCAAACCATCCACGGAGAATGCTAAATGCAGGTGTGGAATGTGTACAGCCCTATACTAGTGTCCAGTAGGCAATTCTCATGGATGGACACCCGTATGGCCAAGATGGCACCCACAACTGCAAACCGGGTAAATTACATAGCAGCGGTAAGGCATAACACAGGAAATACACATAGGGACTACAGTTGACATTCCACATACAAAGCGGACCGTCGTGCCAACACCGGCGTACACAGCACTCAATCTGCCAGCAACAGAATGAGGAGCACCGCTACCGTACAGCGGAACAGATGTGCGACCTGTGGAACACATACTAATGGCACACACACAGCGTCAAGTAGGATATGTAAACTATGGCATTCCCACCTATGAAGACAACATGGTTAAATGAAAACATAGGTAATCAACATGTTCGGTGGTGTTATGTAGGAAATACGGTGGCGGATATGACCCAATGGGATGGCTGAGGTTTATATGAAGCAGTTGCTAACCAGCATACTTGGATGTATGTCATTTGTTCACAGTACTAAATCACCTGGTTATGTAGCACCATGTAGACTGGGTAGTGAAACAGACATCGCGATTGGGAACATACACCAGCAGTGAAAAGCACTGGGCAGGTGGACACAGTCCAGCAACATCTAACTTGACATATGCACATCGGTGTCCATTGTAGGACCCAAAATTCCATTCATGGAATGCCTGCTAGCTTCCTGCATTACTCACGTGATCTCATTGTCGTCACCACGTCACAGGTACACATATGCACATAGCGTGTTCAATGTTGATGATAGCTGTCCATGAAATGCAGCACACATGCACAGAAATACCCAGGGTGCGGGTCCATAGAACTGCGTCCACATCACAGTCCGCACACATGAAGGATGTGTAATGGGTACTGTCGACTGTTGCAGTCAAGGGAGTCTGGGTATGTAGAATCTGGCCTCGGTGTTGTTTAGCAGGCAATCCTTTGTCCGCCCGTGGGAGGATGTGTGCGTAGCACCTGCCTTACTCTCCGCTAATAATGCAAACCATCTACGGAGATTGCAAAATGCAGGTGTGAAATGTGTACAGCCGTATACCAGTGTCCAGTAGGCAATTCACATGGATGGACAAGCGTATGACTAAGATGGCACCCATAACTGCAAACCGGTGGAATTACACTGCCGTAGTAAGGCATTACACAAGTAATACACATAGGGACTACACTTGACATTCCCCATACAACAAACACAGACAACCAGCCGATGAAGTCCAAAGCAAAGGCGAGGTACTGTAGACACCGTCAGTGACCACTCAGAGCACACCAGTAATTAAATGCAGTCACCATAGTTTACTGAAGCTCTTTTCGTCTGCTTCATAAGCAGACTTATTCAGAATACATACAATGCAGTCCAACCTACTACATGTAAAACCCTTAATTGGTCAGTAAATTAGATGTGCTAGGTATTACTTACATGCCTTAAAGGCAAACAAGCAAACAAACTTTACTTGGGTTACAGATTCCACACAGTGAGGACATCAGACATTGCTTGAAAGGTACATTCTTCATAGAAATAGAAATATATGTATATATATGAAAGATGAACCAACATAATGTTTTCCAAATGTCTGACTGTGTAAGCTACATATATATGTTCTACGGACTGTGCCAATATATTAAAAGAACTGCAGACACCTAGTAATATAAATGAACCATAATATACACAGATAAACCGTATGATTATGACTAATGTAAAATAGACCAGCGAAATGTAAAGATTCACAATGTGGTAATGTAAATATTCATTTAGAAGGTTACTTAAATAAATCAATTCAGACATCCATGTCAAAATACTAACAGAAGGCCAGCGAGGTGCCTGCCCTCACATGTACTGGGATGTTGTTCCACAGCATAGTGAGTGTCTGGGTGATGAATCTGTCCCACCAACACGTTCTATTAATGACAGTGTCAAGGTGTGCGTCACCTGCCCTTGTGGTTCTGAGGGATCTAACTTCTTTAGGTGAAGCATACTCATCAGATCTGGGTTCGACATGGCCTTGTATGCCAGGCACAGGTCACCTCTGTGCAAGTGGTATGCAACTGTATACATCTGTAATTCTTTCAGTTGGTCAGTATAACACATATTCCTGAGACCCTGCATCTGTTTGTCGATGAACTGTTGGTGCCTTTCCAGCTGCTGCAGGTGTCGGGTCACATACATTCTGAGCGGGCATTGTACCCAATCATAGGTCTAATGAGTGATGAGTACAAGGGGACAATGACCTCCCTGATCTAGATGTGAATCCCTTCATGATGATGTGGGCAATGTGGAAGGTCTACCTAACTACGTTAGCAGCGTGTGTGTCTAACGAGCGGTTAACAACAACCGGGTCCCCAGATCCTGGTAACTCCCTCTGTGCTCAGTGGATTGCCACCTATATGATAGCTAGGGGTAACCTTGTTCTTCGAAGGGTATGACTATGCATTTCCTGGCATGTAGCTGTAGGCCATGTCTCGGGCACCACTTATCCACATCTGTGAGGCACTCCTGAAGGATATCTGTGTCAGATGTGTGTCTGACTATGGCACCCAGTTTGCAGTCATCTGCAAACATTGTCACCATAACCCCCTGTGTTTGCTTGTACTTTGGAAGCGTAGATGCTGAAAAATAGTGGACCCAGGACTGGGCCCCATGGGACACCGCTTGTGACTGGCTGTGAGTATGACATGGCGCCAGCAACTATGACCATGTGTGTTCTGTGACTTAGCCAGTTTGCAACCCATATGGCGATGTATGGATATCGTTCAAGATGGCGGGTTTATCACTGATACCGAGGGGTATTGTGTCGAAGGCCTTTGCCAGGTTGAGGTAGGCTGTATGGACTGCTTTACCCTCATCAATGGCCTTGGTGACTGATCCTACAAAGTCAAACACGTGTAAAAGGCATGATCTGACTTTGACCAAGCTAAACTGGGTTGTATCCAAAGTATCACGAGTCCCCTATGTCTTTATCTATGAGTTCCATTATGATCCCTCTCCATGGCTTTGCAGATAAGGCTTGTCAAGCTAATGGGATGGTAATAACCAGGGTCAGTGGAGGCACCATCTATGTGAAGTGTGACTACAGTCGCCTTGTGCTACTACTCAGTGCGTATCCTGAGGTGAGGCTAAGATTAAACAGCTGTCCTAAGTGTGGGTTTAATTCCCCATAGAGTTCATGGAGTACACAGCTGGGACACCATCTGGTCCCATGGATGCTGTGTTGACTGCCTTGGAGACAGCATTTCCCACCTGTGTGTTACAGATGTTCCAGGATCTACAAGTCTCAGGTATAGATAACTCTCCATGTGGGGGGGAAATGTTAGCACTGAACATGTCAGCCAGTATGCTGGCAATGTGTGTAGGTTCAGTCATCTTCACATCATTGCGAACCGGTTTGAGCATATCTGGGAGTGTCCTCCCAGGTGTCCAACATAGCTAAAGAAGGACTTATGAATGTCTGTTGAGTCCTTGTTAATTTCTCTGTTGAATTTCCCTGGATGATTTCATGACAGCTTGTAGTTCTTCACATATAATGAGCAAGGGTGTGTTACCTTACAAGTATTCGCTTTAACTTGTACTATCTACCTCCTGTCGTTGTAGAGCTAGTTCATGGCTGGGGTCCACCAGACTGCATGCTTGTCTGTGGTACAAAGAGTCTCAGTTTTGTATGGGATTGCCTGATCCATGCAGTCCTGTAGGTGCTGGTGGAAGGCATATGTGCGTGATTCAGCGGTTTGAGTGATGTTCACCACTGGCTCAGGGGCCTTAAAGGAGACCACAGTAGTGTTCAGAAGTGTGAAATCGGCTTTTGAGAAAGGCATATGTATGGTAACCGGCACCACTGTACACATGGAACATCATGGCAATACACCACGGCTGGATGTGGGTAATGCTGGACATACCCACGGCAGGCGTGGCGTTCGAGTCCGATGCCGAGGGACCACACACATAGCCGCCTCAGGCATAGGCCAAGTAGGCAGCCGTCTAGGCGTTGCTCTACTCGGGGCACCTTTCCAGACATTGTTTGGTGTAGGTAGACCAGGAGGGTAGCGGGTGATGTTGCGGTGGCAACTTCTGCCTAGGGCACCACTTAACCTAAGGCCACTCTTCCGTGGGTAATACAGCAGTACCCACACCCAGGCGGGTCATTGCTAGTATGGCATATCATCTATGGCAGAAACCATATATTCCCAGACATAATGGCACAGCATAATGCCTGTCCGCCGCCCAAGCGCAGACATCGTCACCAGCGGCGGTGCGGGCGTACTGCGCGAGATGTCCGTTACCAATGTCGACATTGTCTCGCTTTGTGAAACAAACTCCACATAGCGATTCAATACTAAACAGCGACGGAGAACCCGATGTCCCGTGGCTGAGCTGTTCAACCTGTTCCGCCATGTTAAATGTGTGTAGCACAGCGGAACCGGCCCAAACCAAACATCGGACATGTCTGTGGCTCAGTGAAAGCCGTCACGCAATGGTAAACCCATGTAATATTGCGACACAGGTCATACATACCGAGGGTTAGTAATGGAAATAGGTCCGTTCGACCAGACCGTGTGCAATTAGTATAACAAGATCTACAGCGGGTACACCGGCCAATCGGCGCTGCGGTTATGAATAATTGGGGGTGACATGGTACCATAGACACGGACAAAGCGTGCCCATGTGACTCATCTAACATTCGTACCGCGGTCAGGGCAGTTCCGTACACTGGGCGGACAAGACCAAACCCAAAGCACCACAGCAACACCCTGACAATCAAAGGCCTGTATGCGTAGGGGATATAAGCACCTGTCATCTGAACATCCCTGCGGTCACGACATATGCATCCTGGGCCATGAGCGAGGGAATAAGGAATGTTTAACATGCAGTACCGCACCTTTCCCAGCAGGAGAATGGATGCCTGTGACGTGCGTGACTGCGGGGGGGGGGGGATATGTAAATGTACTTAAGTACCATGGGTATGCATATTAATGACACCGAACTGCTAGCGTGTAGTGGTCACACTAACTGGCAAGCGTGAATGCAGTCACGTTTGAATTACGACTATGGAACATATAGATGTGAGCGATGTGCGTAATCGTCCATGCTGCAAAGACTGTTACATGTATAAAGTTGTAAGTGCGTTCTGCACCGTCCGTCAACGGATCAGACATATGTTGCGGAATAGTCACAACTAACACATAACACGTAACCACACAGACCCAGTAAACATTTATAAACAGAATACGGATATGCATGTAGCCTGCGCGTAACCCACAATTAGGAAATGCGGTGTGCGTGTGCGTGTGTGATCCACTGGAAGCAGGGAAGGTTAAGGATGTGTCCTCCACTCATTTACATTCATAATTGTACAATATATGCTTAAATAGTACTTACTGATTCCATGCTTTGGAATCGTAATGCTACAATTATACACATTGATATAAAATATCCTGATCAACACACTACATTCTAAGGTTTACTCACAACAATTATCAACTATGTTTCAAGATACTGATTGTATTGACCAATATTGTATTTATATTAACACATTGTTGTCGTATTATTGTTTCCATGAAGTAATGTATGCAACACTGATTTGTATATGTCACGTCATAATCAAGACTTGTAGCACTGTCCACTTAACTATGAGCAGGTTTATTGATTATTTGACTTTAAACTGACTCTGAAGGAAGTGTATAAGGGACAACTATGTAATGCATTTCGTGCTCGGCGATGCCCCATGTTAGTAGGTGAAAGTGCTCCGTACCGTTTGACTGTGGAGTCTATCGTTTTGTCATTGTCTGTTTTGGCCGATATATGTTCAATAATGTCGTTTATCAAGATGGGCAGGGCCAAGGTTTGCTATATTTCCGCTTACTGGCGTGTGGATATAGATAGGCCAAGTAATACATAATATGGGTAGTCAAGCAGACATCCACGATTGGGGAACATACAGCGGCAGTCAATACCACTGGCCAGATGGTGACAGTCCAACACGTTCTACACTTTACATATGCACATCGGTGTCCATTGTAGGACTCCAAAATATATCGTTTACACCTTTACCGTCGGGATCGTCCAATCAGAGTACCAGCCGTGACTACGGCACAGCTAGACATATGCACCACCAGCGTGTTTAAGGTTGATGATACCTGTCCATGAAATGCAGGACATATGAACAGAAGTCCCCAGATTGTCGTGTCCATAGAAGTCGTCCACATCCCAGTCCGCACACATGAAGGATGTGTAATGCGTGCCGTGGGGTTTGCAGCCATGGGATCCTGGGTATGCAAAATGGGGCTCGGTGTTGTTTGGCAGATAATCCGTTGTCCGCCCGTGGGAGGGCTGTGGGTATAACCGTGCCTTACTCCCCACTAAGGATGCAAAGTATCCACTGGGTAATGCTAAAAGCAGGTGTAAAATGTGTTCAGCCCTACATCAGTGTCAGTAGGCAATTCCCATGGATGGACAAGTGTATGCGACCAAGATGGCACCTATAACTGGACACCTGGTGGAATTACACAGCTGCGGTAAGGCATAACACAGGAAATACATTAGGGACTACAGTAGACACTCCCCATACAAAGTCAGACCGCCGTGCGAATACCGGCGTACACAGCACTTTCGATCTGCCAGCAACAACATGAGGATCACTTTCGCTTCCATACTGCGGAACAAATGGGCGACCTGTGGAACACATACTAATGGCATACTAACAACCTCAACTCACGAAGGTCATACGATGTTTCAACACTAAGCGTTCCGCATATAGCGAACATGCTTCAATGAATAAATAGGGTATGCATGTTCTGTCTGTTTTATATTGACATTACAGTGGCGTATATGTCCTACTGGGCCTTCTGAGGATTACTTAAAGCACCTGGCAACCTGCAGCATTACATCAATACCATTTGGGTTAATCGTAGTAGAACATGGGTTTCGTAGCACAACATAATATGTGTAGTCAAACAGACATCCGTGAGTGGGGAACATACAGCAGCGGTCACAACCACTGGCCAGATGGACACAGCCCAACATTTTCTACATTTTACATATGCACATTTGTGTCCATTGTAGGACCCAAAATTTCTCCTTTTAGCGCCAACTGGGTGCAAGCGGAAGACCAAGATGAACTACAGCCGTGACTACGGCACAGCTACATATATGCACCGCCAGTGTGTTCAAGGTTGATGACAACTGTCCATGAAATGCGGGACATATGCACAGAAATCCACAGATTGTCGAGTCCACAGATGTCGTCCACATCCCATTCCAGCACACATGGAGGATTTGCTATGGGTACTGTCGAGGGTTGCAGCCATGGGATCGTGGGTATGCAGAAATGGGTGTTGGAGATGATTGGCAGATGATCCATTGTCCTGCCCCGTGGGAAGGATGTGGGTACAGAACATGCCTTACCACCCACCAATACTGACAATCATCCACCGGAGAATGCTACATGCAGCTGTGAAATGGGTACAGCCCTACACCAGTGTCAGTAGGCATTTCCCAAGGATGGACAAGCGTCACGGACAAGATGGCACCCATAATAGCAAGCCTGGTGCAATCACACAGCCGTAGTAAGGCATAACACAGGAAATACAGATGGAAACAACAGTAGACACACCCGTAGACATCCATCCGGCCGTGCGAATCCCGGTACACAGCAGCCAAGGTGCTAGCAAGTATGTGGGGATCACCCGCTTCCACTCGGCGGAACATCACGTGCGACCTGTGGAACAAATATTAATGGCACACCAACAGCGTCAACTAGGAAGGTCATACTATGGTTAAAATATGGCGTTCCCACACATAAATAACATACTGTCATGAATAAATAGGTTCTACATGTACCGGCTGTGTTATAATGACAATACAGTGGCGGATAGTTCACAATGGTACCTCTGAGGATTACTTAAAGCAGTTGCCAACCTGCAGTACTACAGTAACACCATATGGGTAAATTGTGGAAGGACACGGGTTCCGTAGCACTACATAATATGGGTAGGCAGACAGACATCCGGGACTGGGGAACATCACGGTGACAGTCAAACCCACTGGCCGAATGGACGCAGTCCAACATGTTCTACACTTTACATATGCACATCGGTGTCCATTGCAGGACCCAAAATTACCCCTTAAGTAAGTGTGGGCAGCATAGTGTGAACGGAAGAGGTGACAGCCGTGACTACGGCACAGGTAGATATATGCACCACAAAGCGTCTTCAAGGGTGATGACAACCGTCCATGAAATGCAGGACATATGAATAGGACTCCCCAGGCTGCTGCGTCCATACCGCGTGCGTTCACATCCCATTTCCGCACACATGAAGGGTGTGCAAGGGGTACTGTCGAGGGTTGCAGACATGGGATCGTGGGTATGCAAAAATGGGTGTCGGTGTGGATTGGCAGATGATTCGTTGTCCGCCCGTGTGCGGGGCGTGGCCATGGCATATCGTTACTCCGCAATAATAATGCCGATCATCCACGGAAATGGAGAATGCAGCTGTGAAATGTTTACAGCCCGATACTAGTGTCCAGTAGGCAGTTCCATGGATGGACAAGCGTCACGGCCAAGATGGCACCCATAGCTGCAAACCTGGGGAATCCACAGCTGTTGCAAGGCATAACCCAGGAAATACAGATAGGGACTACAGTAGACACTCCCCATTCAAAGCCAGAACGCTGGGCAGATACCGGCGTACACAGCACTCAATCTGCCAGCACATCAATGGGGATCCTGCGCTTCCATACAGTGGAACAGATGGGTCACCTGTGTAAACATACCAATGGCACAATCTCAGCGTCTGCTGGGAATGACATCACGATGGTCAAACTATGGCGTTGCCACCAATGAAAGACATCCTTCGGTGAATTAATAGGATTGATGTCAATAGACCATGGCAAACACCCAATGAACAGGAAAGACTTGCTGGCACCCTATGGCCACAAACCATGTCACACATAGGTAGATGGAACAGTCAACTTAAACATTTCGTCCACGACCGTCGCATATGGTATCCAAAGGTACTTCATAGACATGTATGCGCTATCACCCGTTGGCCCGTGAGACTTACACATAACATGGAAGTATCCAGGCTTTAAATGTCCACCCTTACACTTCCATTTGTCACTTTCTATGCGAACAATGAACATGTAGCCACAGCATAGAAAGCACAGGCTTACTGCTAACGAAACACACACATGTCAACATCACAGAAAGCATACTATGAACACCGTATTACATGATATTGTACTATGAAACACAAACAAACCAGCAACCTGCAGCAAGAATAGTCCCGTAGTTCGACACAACACAAGTCTTCGTAACATTTAAACAGTTTATTAAAACATGCAGCGTTTTCGTTGTTTCCACAACGTCTGCAGAAAAAGCAAAGTCTAAGAATGTTCACAATCAACAATGTGAGTCTTAACAAGATTTTAAATATCACACTGTTGATTGTGAACAGTTTAAATTGCTTTTTCAGAAAATTCTAAGCAACGGAAACACACACACACGGAAGGGGCGGAGATGAACCTCGCCTATCTACATGAACTCACTACAGTATGAAGCATTTACAGAGCAGCTACGAGTTTACTGAAGAGCGCTGTCAGAGGCATACTTGTAGGCTGGTGACGTCACCCGCAAGACAATAGTTGGCAATAGCCAAGGTATGTGTTGCGGAGAGTCTACAAGCATGTTCATTCGCAGAGGCAGCTGGGAACACACACACACACACACACACCACGGAAGGGGCGGAGGCGAACCTCGCCTATCTACATGAACTTACTACAGTATGAAGCATTTACAGAGCAGCTACCGAGTTTACTGAAGTGGCTGTCAGAGGCATACTTGTAGGCTGGTGACGTCACCCGCAAGACAATAGTTGGCAATAGCCAAGGTATGTGTTGCAGGGAGTCTAAAAGCATGTTCATTCGCAGAGGCAGCTGGGAACACACACACACACACACACACGGAAGGGGCGGAGGCGAACCTCGCCTATCTACATGACCTTACTACAGTATGAAGCATTTACAGAGCAGCTACGAGTTTACTGAAGTGGCGCTGTCAGAGGCATACTTGTAGGCTGGTGGCGTCACCCGCAAAACAATAGTTGGCAATAGCCAAGGTATGTGTTGCGGGCGTCTTAAAGCATGTTCATTCGCAGAGGCAGCTGGAAACACACACACACACACACACACACGGAAGGGGCGGAGGCGAACTTCGCCTATCTACATGAACTCACTACAGTATGAAGCATTTACAGAGCAGCTACGAGTTTACTGAACAGGCGCTGTCAGAGGCATACTTGTAGGCTGGTGACATCACCCGCAAGACAATAGTTGGCAATAGCCAAGGTATGTGTTGCGGGCGTCTAAAAGCATGTTCATTCGCAGAGGCAGCTGGAAACACACACACACACACACACGGAAGGGGCGGAGGCGAACCTCGCCTATCTACATGAACTTACTACAGTATGAAGCATTTACAGAGCAGCTACGAGTTTACTGAAGTGGCTGTCAGAGGCATACTTGTAGGCTGGTGGCGTCACCCGCAAGACAATAGTTGGCAATAGCCAAGATTTGTGTTGCGGGCGCCTAAAAGCATGTTCATTCGCAGAGGCAGCTGGAAACACACACACACAGAGACACACACACACACACACACACACACACACACACACACGGAAGGGGCGGAGGCGAACCTCGCCTATCTACATGAACACACTACAGTGCGAAGCATTTACAGAGCAGCTACCGAGTTTACTGAGCAGGCGCTGTCAGGAGGCATACCCCTCGTGGGTGGTATCATTTGCAGAGGCAATGCGCCCGATCGGGAGTTAGGTCAGAGTGCGCGATCACGCGGCCTGTTACCATCCCAAGGTCGCGTTACAGTAACTGCGTTAGTGCTGCAGTCGGGAATACCAAGTAACTACTGATCAGTACATCACTGCCTACTGGGCATGCTCAGACACTTAGACTCGGCACAGAGCAGACATGCATACACATGGTGCGGCGGCATGGGTGGCGTAATGTGGACCGTCGTGTGTGTCCAGCCACACAACAGAAACCTGGCCATGCCACAGACGTGGCCGTTGCGAAGGGGATACAGGCATGCACCGGGTATAACTGCAGTCGGCTGCGGTTTGCACTGTGCTGTGTGTCTATCTACACAGCTGCCTACTGGGCATGCTCAGACACTTAGAGTCGGCACAGAGCAGACATGCATACACATGGTGCGACGGCATGGGTGGCGGAATGTGGACCGTCGTGTGTGTCCAGCCACACAACAGCAACCCGGCCATGCCACAGACATGGCCGTTGCATCGGGGAATATCTAGGTGCAATTAACCATGTGTAGGACTGGCCTACAGTTTGTTGCATGCTACAGACAACCCTCCCAAACACAGGCTACCTGCACAGATGTCCTGAGGACACTGGTGAGTGGGCATGCTCTCACAACAGCACCGTATTGGGTGACATGAACCACCCATACATAGACTGGGAACATCAGCCATGGCACAACACACTCGCCACGGTCACAGGTGTTCTCACACCTGGCCACTGTTAAACAGCCATGCACCATACATACTAGGGGGATGTCTGACAGTTCTGCCCATCACACATGGTGAGGATATGCCCCACACAGGATGTACAGCCCTCAATGGTGATGCCAGACCGTATAGTGGATCCACTGGTCATCCACATCCTGTAACCAACACCGGCATGGGGACCTAAGTGATGACCTCTCCACAACAAACCACACACATCATACGACCGGTGTGGTACCCTACAAGTCCTCCATGCCAGTGTTGAACCCAGGCCAGACCGGCAACCGCCTAGCGAATGCATTCTCTGAGCACCCACATGCATGTCTGCAACAGGCAAACATGATAACATCAGGACCTTGTCCACCACAGGTAGGCACATGGTGTGGTGGACCCCAGCCACTGACTAGCTGTACATCAACAGTTGGAGCTAATACATGACAGAGCAATGTCAATACCAGCGAAACCATCTCCCATTCATACCGGCGTCACCATACGGCCACACATACAATCATCCACGGCCGCTTGTGGGAGTGGTACTGCAGAGGGCACATGAGACAACCATAGGGCCTTCCTTAACTGTGGTAAGGACATGGTTGGGGGCACACTGACTTGGCTGGAAATGGTCCAGAATGGTACAGCGGTCACTGCACCCACAGACATTGTCTGCAAACCAGCGGACATCTTCCATGCATACATCCCACCCCAAGAGGGACATATCCATCCACCAGAGTGTAGCCTCCCAAACATCTCATATGGCCTGGGTGATCCCATATCTGTATGGCGGTTGACACAGCACCACTGGGCACCGATGGTGTCCCTGGCTGTGTGCTACCCATCCTCATTGAGGGCCTCGGCCCACACATGCGGCCACTGTGTCATGTTAGCCTTACTATGGGCTATGTCCCCAATGGGCGTCATATGGCATCTGTGGTCCCACTATGCCAGGGTAGTGCTCTTATGGACTGTAGACAGCCACACCCTATCCGCTTGACAAGCCTTGTCTGCAAAGCTGTGGGGAGGTCCATACAGGTGCCCATGGATACAGACAGCGGTGTACAGCCAATGCGGAACATACCCACAACAACATAGTCAAGGCGGATCCTGCCTCCCGAACCTGCTCGTCCTGTCTGGAGTGGTCACCAAGGCCATTGATGGGGATACGTGGGTTTGCACACAGTACCATGACCTGGTGGGTGCGTTCAGAGCACACTACACATGGGACTCATGGAAAGGCTCGCCAGCATACATGTGTGGACATATGTCACCCGATGCTTCTCAGAAAGGTTGGAGGTCACACCACACAGGGTTGGTGTTCCTGGTGCCTTGTCACACTCATATCTGGTCTCCAGTGGAGGCCCACAGGGCTCAGTCCTGGGCCCCTGCCATATGGCATTCGACCTTCAATGTGCATGCAATCATAGGGGGATTGTGGCAGACAAGGTATGCAGATGACTACGCACCGGCCACCATACCCAACACCCCATGTGACACGGACATCCACCTAGGGCGTCATAGACATGGATAACTGGTGCCAGAGCCATGGCCTGCTACTACATGCCAGAGAAGGTGCAGACCTACCCAGTGTGAAGGACATGTTCGGCCCAATGTCACATGTAGGTGGTAAGCCATTCCAGATGGTGGACATGTTCATGGAAATGGCTACGACACCTGTCGTTAACATCTGTCAACACACACAATGGCAATGTGGGTGTGAAGACATTCCACTGTGGCCTCCTGGTCTGGAAGGAATCGCATCGACATCAGGGGTGTTCATTGTACCCCTGTACACATCACACACCAGAGCAATGACTGCGTACATTGGCACATCTGGCCTGTAGCTAACCTGGCGCCTGCAGCACTTTCGGAAGGACGCATAAGCGTTACACAAAGGCGGGGATGGCGGTGCTAGGACATGTGTCACAAGCTGCGACCAAGGGGACTCCGGCTGTAAACCTTCACAGCACATCTGCTCTGTGGTGATCTGTGCCTGGCATACTGCGGCCATGTCTGACCTGGGTGACATGGGCATATTCCACTTCCTAGGCTCCAGGCAAACCACGGGCACAGAAGCGACTGTCACACACATCACCACAAAGATGAGTGTGGCGTGCTGGGGAACAGGGTCAATGGCGGAGACCCCCTACAACACGTAGAGGAGTGCCAGCCCATGTGAAGGAAAGGCACTGATTGCCTTCGTCCAGGAGTAATAATGAGGTGTGGATGTGTGGATATAGTTATGCACCAGGCATCATCTGTGTGTCAGTGCTGGGCGAGGGACTGGGGACTGATGGATGTGGCATCCCCATCCTGGGGGTGTTAGCAGCCACACACAGTCATGCTAGGTCCACACATGTCGTCGGGCACATGCCGTGTTATGCACATGTCAGCCTATGTTCCTATGTAGGCGCCCATGCCGGGTGCGCGTACCTGTGCTATGCTGATGTTGCCAGACATGCCTGTGGGTACCCACGACTGGCGTGGGGAACTAATTACAGTGCTCCCAGTAGGCACATGCAAGTACACCATCATTGTCATACGGGTTAACTGAACCAACATGGTGCTACACATGTAACCACCACACATACTGTGTACACAGATCAATGAATGCTGCACCTGTCCTGCATGGTATGTCTGCTGCATGATGTCAGTGCACAACCCACATCACATACACACCTGTCACCAGCCATACACACACACCACAACATACACATCACGTACTATGCGGACACAGGTATCACATACACCTCTCACTATCTTGTCCACCCTGTGCATCAGAATATGTTTGCATAACCATGCACTGATGGTGTAGCTCACAGTTATGTGGCAGAGACTTCATCATATGCACAGGGTGATATGTGTGCCACAGGCATAGGCTGTACCAATGGATGACATCATGTGTGTGTGTAAGGGCCTGTGCATTGACTGGGCATGACTGTGTACATTGCATGTGGGTGTGGTGGAGCCCTACAGTCGTGTTTGCTGTGTGTGGGTTTGTGTGTACACAGTTCAGTAATCTGTGATGCCTACGGGGTATGCTTGGCAGCCCCAGACTGTACAGTGCAGGTGTTACGGCTCACTGTGTCCGCCTGCAGCGGCGTGACCGGGCCTGCCTGGGGTCGCAGGCACGACCGGGTGTAGGTACAGACAGTCCACTCTCCGATGTCACATGTCCGCTGGAAGCGTGCCACGCCGGGGCCGTCCAGGGCCACGTCCACGTGGCCTGCTCTGTCCTGGTGTGGTCGGTGTAGTAGCAGCTGCACTGCTGCTGCTACCAGCACTGGGTGGGTGGGCATGGGAGGTGGCACGCCTGCGCTGACCTGCACCAAGTGGTGTTGCTGGCCCTCGCCCACGTGCCCTATGCCTCACCCCTACCTGGTGTTCCTGCACGGACAGCCACGCTCAAGGATGGCCATGCCTCGGTCGAGGATACCAGCCATCTCACCCAATCTCCTATCCAGAACATCGGCAAGATGCTGTTGGGCATTCGCCAATGCCTGGATGTTGTCATTCAAGGAGCGGATTGCAGACCTCTGCAGCCTCTGCCCTTCCTGGTTCTGCCGTTCGGCGCGTGCCTGCGCCGCCATTACAGTCTGGAACATGCGTCTGGTTATACCAGCTGCTGCACCATATGCGGCAGGTGTATGTCTAGCGGTGCTCCCCTACGAGCAGCACCTGCCACATGCCTGCGTGGCACTGCCCCAGTCATTACACTGGCAACATCGTGTGTACCCACACCTTCTGCAGCCACCACACATTCCTGCTCGATGCCAACAGGCGCTGACTGACCGTCATCTATGGGCAGCGGTGTTGGGGTATGTGTCGGCATCGAACCGTGTTCAGGGATGAAGGGGCGTAAGTGTGATGTTATCCAATGGCACAGTGTGTGCCTGTGGCGACCCTGCCTGTGCCTCATGCACATGGTCATCACCACTAGTATCTGTGGGGACACTAGCATCAGCTGGACGCGGGAGGGAACTCACCTACAGCACCTGTCAATACAAAGGCATACCGTCAGTTACAATACACACACACACACACACACACACACACACACACACACACACACACACACACACACAGACATCATGCATGTGATATTGCAGGTGGCATGCAGCATTCACACACCACAGACCAGTGAATGTAGACCAGACATTCCTAGTGGCAGTATGCACACTGCCCTGGTGGGAACAGTACAACAGGCAGGTGTCTTTTAGTAGGCATGCAGTACACACATTCATGGTAGTTTGCATGCATCACCGTGATACACCGTGTGGCCACGGGCGAGTTGACAGTACACATGTCTGCCGACACTATGTCATGTACACCGCAAACATGTGTGGTATCATGTGGACATGTGGCGATGGTGTCCCACCGCATGCACCACATCACAATGGCTGTCATGGTGCAGTGTTATGTGTACAGTCTACAGATACAATGTATGGGTAACAGGGATGTCTGTGCAGGTGCGGTTGGTGTGAGCTGTGTACATAGCTGTACAGTGTGGAGTGCGGGCACTGTGCCACTGCACAGTAGCAGGACACAGTTATGTTTCTGTGTGATCGTGACCTGGGCGCATTACATTGCCATGTCTGTCAGTCAGTTAAGCCGCTCAGCAGCACGTATGTGGTGGATATTGGAGGCACCTGTAGTAGCTGTGGAGAGGCATTCCATGTCAGTGGTGTACTACATCGGATGTCAGGGGCCACTACAGTGATGAGCCCACTATGTGTGTACAGGGTGCAGCGGTGACTACCCACTGTGGATGTACTGTGTGGCAACATGCCTGTAGGTATCGACCATGGCCTTGTCTGTCTGGGTCATTGACAATTGTGTGTGGTGGACATCGTGCACATGGCCCTGTGGTGGCCCATGTGACATACAACCATAGTAGTGTAAGGTGTCACATTCCCTACAGATATGCAGACAGTGTGGATGTCTGCTATGTCGTGCATAGGTCATGTCATGGTGTGACAATGTTGCAGCCAGACATCCACGTGCATGGGACATGGCATGTGCCATGTCTAGCGTGTGCACCGATGCAGGGGCATAGGTCACATTGGTAACACCTGTGCTCTGGCAAGATCACAGCTCACTATGTGGTACTGTGTGCATACTGCAGAGGCATACCGATGCATACTACACATGCAGCCATTGTGGAACACCTACACCATTGTATGCATAGCTGAATGCACGTGACACACCAATAGGCCGTGTGGTGTCATGCCACTCTCGCTAACGGTTGTATCTACTGTACATGGGTGGTGTGTGTGTCGGGTGGTGCAACCTGTATACCGTGACTGGGGCACACACAGGTGTGCATGTCATGCCTGGACACATGGGGAATATCAATACACCATATCATGCCTTTGACTAGCAACAGACTTACCTGCAACAGACCCTTGTGTTTTGCGACCGCCAGGCGATACCTGTAAAGGGATGACACAAAGGTATACACATTATCCATTACTATCGCCACAGTCAGCAGTGTGCATGTCACATCATGCGTCTGTGAGTTAGCATGTGCTATGCACATGTCTGCTAACACAACATAGCATACTGTAGTATCGTCTTGTGTAACCATATACCTGGCATGTATGGCTATATTATGTGTTGTACTATGACACCCACCCCGTCACTTATCATACAAACATGCAACCCTGACTTACCATGCAGCTCCAAGCTCATAGTTAGGGAGACACCCACCTCCACGATGGACACATGGGTTTCTGCGTGTTGTTCGTGGGTGTCCCCAGACTGGCCAGGAGCTCCTCCGTGGCTGTGAGTGGGGGCTGGGTTGGTGGCCCACCACCTGTCCCACGTTGTTGTCTGGCGATTGCAGCGGCACGCTGTCTTGCATGCGGATCAGGTCTGTGCAGTGCCTGCGGATCTGCTGATAAGTGCGGTTGTATCCGCCCAGGCTGTTCACCCTCCTGCACATCTCCTCCCACATCTCCTGTCGTTCCTGTGCCTGCTGTGGCACATGACTAAATAACATGTTATGATTACTATGGAGGTATGGTATGATCACCTCCTCCTCCTGTCGACTGAATGCAGGAAGCGGGATCGTGGCATTATCTGTAAGACATAATGATGGTGGCAGGTCACATTTACACTGCTGTGCTGGCATACTGTTGGAGATACATTGCTATGACAAGTGCGACATCTGCACAGTAATCTGTGAAAGGCATCGTGGCAGTGACACAGCCGATGTGTTGGCTTCACACCATTGAGCAGTGTGTGTCACATCATATCTGTTTGCCACCCCAACACACTGTACCGCACCATGTAGATGTTAGCCAGCTGTGGACATGTGTACCTGGCTGCACCTGTGTCCATATCACTGGCATAGGTCCCCATGTGGCGTCGGTGCTGCTGTTCACCTGGGCGCTGTGTATATGTCAGTACACATCACGTCTGTAGCCATTGTGAGCGTCAGCAGTGGCACTGTACACATACACATGGACACCTGCACATGCATGTGTCGTGCCATGTACATCCACACAGCACTGTGCGGGTGTTGGACAACTTGCCACAGCTCACCTGTGTTGCACATGTGATAGACATAGGGCAATGTGTAACCATGACACATTAGCAGGACAGGCCATGCATAGCATGTACACACACACATTGTCCAAAGCATCACACAGCACCTGTGACACCACAGGGTGCATCACCGCCACATTACTGCTGTGTATGGTTGATAGTGAGAGTGCCTTTTGTCCATTGCACCATGTAGGACTGTGATAGCTCATGCAGCCTTGCTGGGCAGGTCTGCATGGTATGGCAGGGTATGCCACATACATGGCACTGGGTTGTGATCCACCTGGGGTTTCACGATATTGGCAGGGTGGCTGTCCATTCCATATGTCAGTGCTATGTGTATATGGACATTCAACATGTCTATCGCCATGGTGTGGACACTGGCCTCAAGCGAGGTATGCTGCACGCTGCTTGCTGAGGGTGTGTCTGGTGCATGCAGGTATCACACATCCATGCATACACTGTAACCCTGGCAGGTGCTATGTGCTGGGATATTGATCAACACAGTGCTGTATGTGGACACACACGCTATCCCGTGCACATGGATGGTTGCCTGCACTGATGTGGGTACCACATATGTGTACATCCAGTGCCTGCTGCCACCCCATGTCTGCTGCTGCACTACACCGCCATCCCTCCCTCTGTGAATGTGGTGTTGGGCACAGCATAGGTATCCATGTATGGGGACAGGGATGTTCACATAGCAGGGTCACTGATGGTATCGTCGATCAGACCATATGCGTATGGCACCCCTCACACATAGGACACATTAATTTTGTTGTCCACACGGGTGACACGGTTATATTGCTATGCGGAGACATTCACAGCCATACATACACAGATGCATGCCGTCCATCTGTGGCATGGCCTGGACTATTGGTGTGGTTCGGCACATTACATGTTTGACTGCAGCTGGCACAGACCTACTGTGCACATGTCTACACGGTAAGCCTGTTCTACAGTAGGCATCTGTGATGTGCTGTGCACATGTCATATCTGCACATTTGGTTGGTGTCCATCGGTCCACGGGCCAGTGGTGGGACACACAGGGATGTTGCTGAACATATATGCATGCAACCCTGTACAGCTGTAACACTAGCCTCTCAGATGCTCATGTGTGGTGGGCGTGAACACCGTACACACACATGTGGTTGTGGCCTGCCGGCCATACCCATCTCCTCCTGTGGGTTGCTATCATCCCACACACTCCTTGTATTGTATGTTCAGGCTATGGACCTATGTGGGGCTTGTGTGCATGCAATACGATACTATATGCCTTTGCACCCATCACAGACAATGTCACACAGGTACACCGGCAGCCGTACACATCACAGCTTGTTGTCAGCACGTCACATGTGGTACACACATAACACATCTCCTGTGGGACATGGTCATTTTTTCGGGCATGTCCAGTAGTCACATATCACAGATACTCCTACATGGCGGCTATGCAGGACATGTGTGTGTACAGCTACTGTGACATGTACACGAGCAATGCCCCCTACCTACATCACATGGTACTACCTGTGGAGTATGTGTGTCTGCATCCATGCTATGGCCATAGATGACAATTGTACATCAATATGTGCAACATACCTCATTGCGGCTTGTCATGTGCACATGTTCCATGTGTCAATGCATTGTTTGTGTCTGTTGGGCGGTCATTGTTGTGCATGGTTTACATGGCTGACATAGCGTACTGTGTCTGATTCCAGGTACTTCATTGGGCTACCAGCATTGTACATTTCTACAGCACATTCCAGCCATCATGTAGCCAGCTTAGATGACAGTGGGAGGTGTTCCGCCATGTGCACATATGTCACACAGTGCGAGGGTGACTGACACACATTGTCAGGACTGGGTTCTGACTGCTGTGGATGTGTGTACTGGTGTTGACAACCATGACTGCACCAGATGGTGTCTTCTGGATGTGTAACATTCACAACACACACCTACATTCACATAGCAGCACATCGTCCACGACAATGGACATTCCTGCATGAACACTGTATACGGTATGTCTGTATGACCACTGCATATATCACTGGTAGCCACCAGCATGGCTGCCTACAACAGCAGTGTGTATCCTGTGCAAACATGGGTTACACCAGTCACAACACACCTGTGTCAGATGGCCCTGTAGTGGGTGACAGTGCAGTTCCATACATCATGTAACAGTATACATCGTGCACCAGTATGTTGCAGACATGTGAGCGGCTGTGCTAGTCGACATATGCACACATGACAGATGACCTGGTACACCGTGTCTGCCTTGCCACCTGCTATTGTGACCACCCTGTGATGACATTATGCGGCCCACATGGACCGGGACATGTGATGGCTCAATGGTGAATTAACCCTCCAGGTGTGTGTCTAGCCAGGTGTCCAGTAGCCAGTGGTCTGCTCGCAGGGATAGTGTACATTGGCCTACTCTGTCACTGGGACTGTTGACTATGGTCATACTGTAGTTATGCAGGCATGTGGTGTTTGTCCAGTCTGATAGTCGTGTTCAACCACACTACCGTGGCACACATGACCTGTGGACATCTGCCTAAGGTGTGCAGCCCACATGTACATCTTCACATGCTATGCTGCCTGTGCAGCGGTGTCACATGTCTGTCTCCGGCAGGGCTGTCACAGGTAGGCACAGCATGCAGTGATGTGTGACAATGCTTACACCCTCCACTGTGCTGTACACAAGCACTGCACACACAGTACAGCACACATGTCATTTATCTGCAGTGCCTGGGACCTGCCTCCATGCCCTACGGCACACCTGCCAGTCCAGATTGTACACAGATCATACCTCCCAGGCACATACCTGGACTGCAACACACGGGTGGGTGGTTCCCACACCACACAGTGATTTACACACATACTGTATATTCCCAAGACACATTGCATCATAGGTAATCCATGTTCAGATACCCATGTTCGTGACCGCTCGCACATTGTGACCGCGACAGTGAATACACTGTACACCACAGGTTACATGCTGGTCGTGTTGGCATACTGTACATTGCACCTAGGACAGTTGCTACTGCTATGTATTGACAGCAACACGCCCTTCCTAGTATGGACTCCCATGTACCCACACATGCTTGGCCATGCAGTACGCATAGCTGGGTGACACATTACACGACACATACCATACCTACACTACCCTCGGCATGCACCAAACCTCCATGTGTCTGTGTGCTGGGCCTACACACATCCCCCCTCTGTTTGCTGAACATCCATGCTTCTCATCCCTGCTAGCCACACCCTAAACACACAACCATAGCAGCATGCATGGTACATACACTCTACAGCCGGTATTACTGACATCCACTGACAGAGGTAGTTGATGGCATGGCACCCGTCACGATGGACAGTCTACGTGCCTATGCCAACACTGATCACAGTGCACTTCTGCTACATTTACACACTGGTAGGGACCATGCTATTCCACACAGAGACATGGTGGTACTGGCCTTTTCACAGGCGCCACAGTGGTATTCCTGTTCCGTGCACCGTGCTGTATGGGCACATGTGCAGGCTGTTGCCGCAGTAGTTATGTTCACCTGTGTGTGGTGTGTCACTTGACAGTCATGGTGTGTCCTCATGGTGCATGACATACTCCACAGCTAGCTACCTACACATGACTGCCAGACATTGCAGTGTGGGCCCTCACGCAGTGTGGTGGTATGTCTCTGCTGTTTGACTACATCCACATTCAATGCAGCATACCACAGTCATGCAGGCATTGCCAACACAGATGTTGCTGGCATCGTGCCTGCCAATGGGGTACCTACCAACAATACACACTCTCACTCACTACAGGGTTCCAATCCTTGGCTGGACATTGTATTAACCCTGTGGACACATACATAGTACTGCCATGCACATGTTATGTCCGGGAACACAGTCCCAATGTCACCTCAATCGCCGTGGTTGTTGTATCCCGCCAACCTGGCTGTTACATGTCTCTGCAGCAGCACACTGCATTGACTGCTAGCCCATTCATATGCGTTGTGTACCCTGACCACCACACTACCACATCTATCACACTACACATGGGTGGTACTGCATTGCACGTATGGGGCTGCATTTGTACACCCATGACTGGGCCATTCAGTATGGCACTGGGCCACATCTTGACATACATGCTTCACACACTCATTGACTACCTGCATGCCTTTACTGGCACCCTTGTTGGGCTTATGTGCCACAGCACACCACATCCCATGCTGGCCACCTGTCATACTATTGCATGGGTGGTTGGGGTGGTACAGAGGGTATCACATCAGACATGATCCGCTCTTTGCCCTTCAGCGCCATTCCACTTTATGCTATTGCCAATGTACACATCCAGCATCACATCGTACCCTATGTCTCGGGATGTTCGCCATGTGCCTCCTGTACAGGTCACACAGTGGTGCAGGCATATCATGCTAACTACAACAAGTCAGGGACGTGTGACATTGCACAGTCCTCAGACATGTGGCCCCTCATGCTCAGTATTTGCATCGTACACTACCTGCTGTCACACAGTATTGTCCATGCCTACATATACCACATCTACATACCTGGCAGCATTCTAGCTCATCCTACTCATATTGCTAACAACCATACAGGTGTCAGTGTGGCAGATATATCATGTAGATATCATTGCATCAGTTACATCACACATAGTGCATACACATCACCTTTGCATACTGACAGTCATGCGGTGTGTATCACATGGATACTGTCCCTATACAGGCATATCACGTTGTACATGGTTGATGTACACACACATGCCCACATGGTGCTGTGGTTGCCATATTCCACCATGGCGTGGGTACACATGTGCAGGACCACGCATTTCTGGACCGTATGTCTAGCTGATACCTTGGGTGCCCTTGTACCTGTGCCATACACACATGTACCGCGGGCAGTGTTACAATAACACATGTGTGGTGTACCTTACACAATGGATACAACGTTACATGTCTCAGTATAGTCATGCTGTGATCTCTACCGGCTCAGACAGTTTACATATGCAAATGACAGTCATGTAACACATCTGTACTCACCTGCATGCCACTAACACAGGGGTGTAATCTACTCTGCCATGGGCCATGTTCTCCGCAGTACTGATGCATGTAGTACTCCTACATGGCGTTTGCAGTGGGCAGGGTGGGAGGAGCAGTCCTGCATGTGTGCACACATGCCACATTGCTCGGCCTGGGCGTCTGTGTGACATCCACAGACTGGACACACACCGTGCTGTGGGACATAGGTCCTGTGCACATCCCACAGGGGCACACTGTGTCACTAGTCATGTGATAGCTCCCTTGCTGGTAGGGTGACACAGACCCATGGTACCACCACAGCGGACGTACTGTATAGACATACAGTTGACATCCACTTCTGCCGTTCAGTGGACACTACCATGGGGGGGTGTCACTACTGTGTACATTGCACATGTGTTTACACACGGCCCTGCTGGACATCATTGTGGCACACATTGCACCTGCTACGGAGCGTTTGGACATGGTTACTTGCTGTTCCCTCCATTTCGGGTACCTATTCTGCTACTACATTGTCCCATATGTGCAGGCCATACATATCTTGTTTATGTACATAACATTAGGCCATCCCTCCATCATGCATGCTATGCCTGTGATACTGTCTATGATTTCTGAACATATCCATCATGACAGCTTTGCATTACACATAATTGACATAGTCACCCCTACTGCGTGGGATACTTGCCTATCGTGCGCACATTCCGTTTTACATCGGCGGTATATGCCCATGCACATGTGTGCTGTGACACTATACATACATGTCCTATCCTGCTGTGGCACTTCATTGTTGGATATCCACTGCCAGCATCAGCGTGGGTGGTGGCATTGTTCTGTGTTTGAAATCCCTATGGCAGACCTGGGGTAGGGTTACCACCTGTCCCACTTTGCAAGGGACAGTCCCTCTTTGGGCAGTTGTGTCCTGACAAAACATATTACAAATGGCAAATGTCCTGAGATTGTAGGACATAATTATGTCCCATTTTTATGTAAGAGTTGCATAACATAGTTATTTATGTATGTAAATTCCTAAATGTTACAAGACACACAATAAGCAACTAAACTGCTACAAGACTACGCTTTTATTTAGGCAAAGAGTAAAGTTCTACCCTTTGTACTGACCATGGGTATGTGTCCACCTGTAACATCTGATGTGTGTCGAAAATGTCCCACTTTGGCCATTTGAAAGGTGGCAAGCCTAACCTGGGGTTATCCGGGTGTGTACATGTTGTCCCACTGCTGTGCACCGTTGTCCACAGTCGTTGGTATGCTGCGGCGGCTTAGCATTACATAACCAACTTTCACCACTCTCTGCCTGATGGACAGGTATCTTTACCTACACACACCGTTCACATACTGTACAGATTCGTCATACGTATCATGCGTTACACAACAGTACATCTCGTGGGTTCGACATACCTTTCCGGCCTTTGGTTCTGTATTCGTCAGTACTTGCTTGCTACTCCTTCTTTTGTATTCGGTATTTGTTCGGTATGAACATACGGTTTGAATATCAGGAGTCTTCCTTATATTCGTCGTCACCTGAGGCATGTGGGTTCATCACGCCAATAGCTGTTCCTCGGTGTGTACTTATCGCATATCACGGTGATCCCCTCCATTAAATGCGTTCTGGCGTCGGCACTGGGCCATGGTTCATTCCTCGTGTGGCCGTTGGTTATTTGCAATACCTTCGTGAGGATGGTATGTATTGTATCATGTTTGTGTGACTGCATCCGCTATGTGTGGTGTCAGGTACATTTCGCTGTGGTGTTAGCCGTGGATTGTGTGTGTTGGGTATGGTATTCTGTTCGACATGTGGGTCTCCGTGTCCTGGCGGCGTCTGTCGATGGCGTTGTGCATTCAGATGTGTAACATAGCTGTTATATTCCTGTACACAGCGGATGCAAGGATGCATCAGCTGCTGCTAGTGTTTCCCAGCGGCTTGTTGTGGGTATGCGCTGTCATTGACTGCCTGTATGTTTTGCTACGGTTTTAGCTGTTATCCCTTTGATATGTGCGATGGGGTATATCTGCGGATGTGGGTGGCCAGTGCGGGTGTGGGTCTTGCATTTATACATACAAGATATGCTTGTGTGTGTGCTCCATCCTGCTTGGGGAGCTGCAGGTTACCTGTCTGTTGTTCTGGGAATGTTTGTTTTGTTGATGTCGTGTGGTGTCGGTATCGCCTGCATGTGTGCTTCCTGCCGTATTCCTCCTTCACATCGGTTATATATCTGCGGATGTTCGTCCGTGCCTACTATCCATTGGCATTTTGTCACTGATAGTTCACGGTGATTGTGGTCCTATACTTGGGGCGGCCTGTATGCTACCGGTAGCCTCCTATTCGTGTGCCGCTTGCTTACTTAGCGGTCGTGGAACACACAGCGGTATTCACGGGACCGTAAGTGTTCACGATCGGTGCGGGATAGCACATTCGTATTTTCGCCGTACATGCCTGATGCTGTGTAGCGTTGCCGGCGTATCGTGTTGAGTCTACCTTATGGCGCCATACATACGGTCATGGTTTGTACATGCGTCCTTTGCATCTCCTGTTGGCTATGGCCCTGTGGTACATTCTGGGACATTTCCGCTTTGCATCGTTTTACGTCGCCACGTGCATAGCCACTGAGGAGATGTCAGTACTACTTTGTGGGTACTGCTGTACATACGCCTATGGTTCCTGTACTGTATGCCTACGCATGTTATTACACTCCGCCTGTGACATGTCATCTACATACACATTTTACAGTGGCACACACATTACACACGACAACCTCACCTCACACATACACATATTGCCGCCATGGCTCTCAACCTTCTATTTCCAAAATGAGGAACACACACATTAGTAATGTGGAACAAATGGGCATAATGTGGAACACATAGTAATGGCATAGTAACAACTTCAGCTAAGTAGGTCATAGGATGATTAAAATATGCTGATTTACTTACAGTGAAGAACCTTTAATGAATTACTATGATTAATTTCTATTTACCAGGATGTCATTTAAATACATTCCTAACAATGGATGTTTGACAGACATTTTCAATGTGGAACTTTGAGGAACTGCGAGGAACATGAACTGTTTTACACCCCAAATGAGTGCGTCGTTCCTCATAATGGCGTACACTTCACTGGTATGCTTGCGGCTTCGCACCGACGGTTGAACACAATACCTCGTTGGCGCATCGCCGGCGGCGGCGTGTATCTCCGCACTCATATCCTATGGATATGACCGCACATATCCGTTACTGTACCGTGGACTGGTGATCATCCCGACACGCGGATATGTATTGATGCAGGTTGACATTTCCATGGCTGGCGTTACCTGCTCTGCCCACCCTCCCGGATGATCGGGTTGTCGGTCACTATGTTTACTATGTGGAGATTTGGCGTCTTACTTATCTGTGAACTTGCATCCCTGGGTTCCATATTACCCTGTTGTACTTTATATCTGTGTATGCGTACATATATTTCTACATGTGTACTGATATCTATTTCCGTATCTGTGTATGCACATAAGTACATATGTGGTCGACTTGCGGCGATAGTGGCAGCATCTGGCTCGCCGTGTGCTGTAGAACCGGCGTCGCGGTGAGGTGTTGGCGTTCCATGCTCTGCTGGCTATTGGGTGTGCAGTGTTTGGGCGGTGCCTTTGTTGGAGTCACACATAGGTCCGGCCATACGGTACACATTACAGGCGGACATGTTTGTGTGGCGTCCATTTCACTGTGTGTGCAGGTAAGGAGGTGTCAGTCCATGGGGCCTACACTGTCAAAGTATGTGCTATCGTTCCCTCTTTGCCAGGGCATAGGCATATTAGAGTGCGCCTCCGTCTACCTACTGGGGCTGGCACAAGCGTGTTCATGGCGCTGAACGCCCTGTGCCTGTGCTTGCCTTGGCAGTTGTGGCGGGCTTGGTGGCCCTACACCATTATGTCCCTGCAGCAGCTGTTTCCGCAGAATCATATTGTGTAGCATACAACATACTATGAATATGTGGGCACATGTGCCTGGAGAGTACTGCAAGGCTCCACGGATGTATCCAAGCACGGAACCGTGATTTCAAAATCCCAAACACACGCTCTATGATTATTCTGGTTTGTGCGTGTGCCTCATTATGGCGTTCTTGCATGTGTGTGTGTGCATTTCTGATGGGTGTCATCAGCCACGGCTCCAGTGCATAGCCAGCATCCCCACAAGGTGACCTTGTGTGATGTCCCCTGGCGAATACCTGATACAGCTGTGAGGCATGCCAGATATGGGAGTCGTGGAAGCTTCCAGGGCTGCCAGCACACACATCCATGATAATGCCCTGCGCATTGCACCACGACCTGGCAATTGATGGAGGGTATCCCTTGCGGTTTATGTAAGCGTGTACCCTGCTCCCGGGCGGTGACTTGATTTCTATGTGCGTACAGTCGATCGCACCCAGTACCTCCGGGTATTGTGCCACCGCGGTGGTGGCGGCGCATATTGCTAGCCAACTCCTCCTGAGATCTGGGGAAGTTTATATACTCATGGGCATGTCGTAACATGGCATCCAGGAACTGGTGTAGTACCCTAGATGCTGATGCCTGTGAGATACCCATTATATCCCCGGTTGGCCTTTGAAAGGTACCTGTAGCCAGTATTCGCAAGCTCACACATACCTTTGTGTCCACTGGGATGGGCTCCCCTCTGTTGTCTCTTGTTCTCAGGCGTGGCCGGCACAGCTCCACTATTTGCTGTAACGTGTCCCTGTCCACCCTGTAGCGCTCTACTATCTCCAGGTCTTGCAGCCCCTGGTAGGTCACCCTTGGTCTGAACACTCTCCTTCTCCTGTCGGCACCGTCCTCCGCAACTCCGTCTGTCTCTGCCACATACCTATGCATCATGGCCACGGCGGCACCCACCATATACATATTAAAAGTTCCCGTGTGTTTACACCCTACGGTCGCGGCGTTTGGGAAATCGCGCTGTGTGTTGTGTGCATTCACACTTTATACTGTTGTGCTGTATACCCGGTGATGTCATTGGGTGTGTCTGTGCAGCCGTATCCATGGATTATTTTCGGTGTTTTACGGTTGCAACTGCAGCGGTATTGCCTTTAGTGTTACATTACAGTTGCCTGCATTGGCTTAGCTTTGCATCTTACATTACTGCATCCTGCAGGCACATGGCATATGATGCATTTTATCTGCAGCCGCGGTTATGCTACCTCTGTACTTGGCTGTGCTATTTCGGTTCTTTGTTCTTTGCATTTCTACTACATCCCCTACTATCTTTGCATTCATATGCCTCCCCTTTCCCGTTATGCAGGAGTCTGCATACAGAGTTGTCGGCTGCCGCCGTTTGCCCTTCCTGGATTGATTGGTGTTGATTGCTCATTACGGCTCCAATTACACTGCTTCCGCATTTCCTCATATTCTCCGCATTACCTTCCTATATCCGTGGCTGTTGACGGGGAGGCCGTCACATGACTGTGTTGGGGAACATAGTCATCCTCGTGCACATGCATCTGTGCGCGCATTATGTACTCTCAGCGCATCTATTTCCTCACCGCCCGGTCCTGCTGCTGTGCTGTGCATTGTACAGCCCAGGTTTGCTGGCCTCAATATGCTTCCTCCTACAGTGGCACACCCCTCTGCGATTGACATGTATCTCGTGTAGGCCACTCCTCGGTGTAGTACCGCTGCGCCGTTTGCTCCATCCTTACACCGGCGCCAGCTTTGCGATTCACTATTATCTGCCTCATTTGCATGGCATTGACTGCTAATACATGGTTATGGCGCCGAACACTGCCACCACTCCTTGACAACCCTTGCGCTGGGGTTGGGCTTTCCATACATACTATGGTGTGTGGTGGCTGTACAGCTGATGTGTATTATACAGCTCTTTTAGGACATTGTCATATTATTTCATTGCTTTGCACCTTCTGTACACATATCCGGGGGTTCTGCTGTGGTTTCTACGTACATGACATTTTTGTCATTATTTACAGTTGTGCATGTTTTCTTTGGACATTCTCAGTGCCTTTCGCCTTTGACATATTGCACCTGTATCATACCTGGCGTTGACAGCCTTCCGTTACTCCTTGGTCATGTTTGGGTAAATGTAAACCGTTTTTTTGGTTTACATTGCCGTCTTACCTTCGCATGCCCCGCCGTGAATCGCTATTTGCCTTCATTTGCATGGTGCAATACCGCACACAGTGTGATTAGCATACCTACGCCGGGCGGCGCAGGTCCGGCGCACGCCGGTAGTGCACGTGGGATTGCTTCATACCTGAATCGCTCGGTGGCCATATTTGGTTTTATAACGCCGACGCTATGCTGGCGCCTGGCGCAAGGTGAATCCCGGGGCTAGTGTTTTTTTAAAACACTTAAACAAGGATTTCAATGTAAAATGACATTTTACATGTAAAACCAGTAATATTGTTTACGTTGCACAATGTTCCTCATGTAATCATTTTTACATAGGCAAGACTATAAGAACATTGAGTAAACGTATTTATGAGCACAATTCAGCCATAAAGAAAAAAGATTTAACTAACGCTTTAGCCAAACATTCTTTAAATTGTGTTTCATTTAAAAAGTTCACCTTCTCGGTGTTAGAAAAAGTTGATGAAAGTTTGTTTAGTGGTGACTATAAAACACTTTTAGAATGTAAGGAATCCGTTTGGCAAATTAGGCTGAAGGCAGATGAGCCACCTGGCTTGAATGATGTCATTAATATTAAGTGCTTTTTAGCTATACAAAAGTTTTAACTTGATGTTTATGTTAATTTAGATGAATATAAGTTTGTTTATTTATATATATATATATATATATATATATATATATATATATATATATCTATATACACTTGTGTTAAGTATGTCATTAGATGACACATCATTTAATACATCATCAGCTAGAATTTACATTTATATTTATATATATATATATATATATATATATATATTTATATTTATATATATTTATTTTTATACATACATATAT